>NW_020454716.1:1068730-1310564 GCF_003342845.1 Nothoprocta perdicaria
TGTGTCCCTAGGGCCTGCAAACTGTGTTTCTCTGTTCATTTTTCCACTTTCCACTTTCCAGGAAYGTTAGTGATCTCCAGAAACTAACACGGAGAAAGCTATAGTAACTGGGAAATGAGCCTAATTTGAGCGCACATCTTCTGAACTGAGTCTAGTATTAATTGACCTAATTGTTACTCCCTAAAAACAATGCAATCAGGTACTGATCTCTTTCTGACCTTTCCCTTACATYGCTTGGATTAGAGCAACTGGAGGACTGACTCTCAGCTTTCAACCTGCTACTGTGTGATACAAGCCTTAAATTACGTAAAACATAAGAAATCCATGATTGAGTTTATGCTGTGTCGCCATTTATCAGTGTTAATAGCTTTATAAAATTTTAGTTAATCAAAATGTTATTTTTTAAAAAGTTAAATCACATACATTCAATCTATCTTCAATTTGAGCAACTGACAATTTCCTGTACTGTCAAAATAGCATTTATGAATTAGAAATGGGAATAGCAAATCTTGACTGAACTCAGAAAATACATCTTAAAAAATAATACCTCCAAAAATGGGATGAAGCAGTSAAAAAGGAATGATGAAGAATAAAAAGGACAAAGAATGTTGAAAGATGAAGTAAGAGAACCGTGTATTTTCAGATAAAAACAAGCAAACAAAAAATGTTCCTGGTTTCTAATCTTTAAATTAAAATGGCTTGATGAGGTTCATCTTGTTTGCTTCGAAAGAAAAGTTTATGCTTGTTTTTCATCTTCCAAGAGGTGTTAGCTCTTTTTTCTATTATTGCATTCTTCCTCATTAATAAAAGCACAGGTACTTATCTCCTTTTCAGCATGTATTAAGCCTGCTGTTGGAGAATAATTCCCCACAGCAACACAGCTCAGAGAAGCAGGTGTTTAACTAATATTCAGTGAAGATGAAAACATTTCCTGACAGATGTTCAGAGAAAAAGAAAACACAGCCATTATTGCTGGATAATTATAAATTAATTGAGTTTTGCTTTCATTGTGCAATAGTCCATAGGTGCTAGAAGTAGTCATCATATATATCTATATATAAATGGACCACTGCCTATAGTGCAGCAGTGGCAGGAGTTTAGTGAGGACATAAATCAGGTAGTTATAATACATCAATGAGTGCACCAACAGTAATCTAACAATCAGTAACGTGAAACTCAGCATAGCCTAATACTTCCATCCAGTTTAGCCATTGATTAAACACTTTTATGCAACACAGAAGCCCTAATTGTACATGTACTTGAAAAAAATGCTAACAGTTGAGTTGACTCTGCATTCAACAGCTTGCTGCTGTTTTGGAAGTATGTCTTGAAGAATAAGATCTTGAAGACCCTAAGAAGGTAAGGGTGCAATGGTGCAACTTTTTTTTTTTTTTTTTTTTTTTTTTTTATGCTATGTATTAATGCTTTTTTTTCAATTGAAGTAGTATCTTTTTACATTTTGGTACTTGATTCGCCTCTGACTCTTCAGAGGACAGCCCAGGATAAAACAACATAGTATATTTTTTTGCTCCCTGCTGCTTTTGACCTGTTATGTCTTGGCGGTGGATCCCTTACAGACATTTAACGTCTGCCCCATGATTGCTGGTTCTKCTGTCTGGATGCTTGCTATTGGAATACCATGAATTATGAGAAAATAAATAAATAAATAGGCTACAGAATAGAATTGTTTATATTGACTTTAGGAAGAACAATTTAGGAAAAAACAGGCTGAAGAAGTGACCTGACAGGAATCTCATGAAATTCAAAAAAGGGAAAGACCAAGTAAGGCTAAGTCCTGCACTTGTGGAGGAATAACCCTGTACAGTCTGGGGATGGACTGGAGGTGAAGAGGATTTGCAGAAACGATCTTGGTGGACAACAACCTGTTGATGAGGCACCAATGTGCTCTCCTGGCCAAGGAAGCCAGTAGCTTCCTGCGCTGCCTTAGGAAGAGGGTTGCAAGAAGTGTGGTGATCCTTCCTCTCTGTTCTGAACTGGTGAAACACATGGAGTGCTTCATCCAGCCAGCTCCCCAGTGTAAGAAAGACATGGAAATACTGGAGTGAGTCCAGCAAAGGACCGTAAAATTGTTAAAGGAACTGGAACATTTGATATACAGGGAGAGGCTAAGGGAGCTGGGCCTGCTCAGACTGGAAGAGGAGGAGGATCTTAATATGTCTAAATATCGTTGATGGTAGGTGGTAAATATGATGGATCCAGACTTTTCAGTGGCGGCCAGTGACAGAACGGGAGGAACAGGACACTGAAATACAGGAAATTCTATTTAAACATAAGAAAAGTTACCGTGAGGGTGGTCAAACACCTGAGTAGATTGCCCATAGAAGTTATGGAATCTCAGTCCTTGGAGATGGTCAAAACCCAGCTAGATACAGTTTTGAGCAGCCTGCTCCAGATGCTGCTGCTTGAGTGGGAGGAACGGATTAGATGACCTCCAGAGGTCCTTGTCAACCGTAACTGTTTTRTGATTCTGCTGTTAAGCTTATCTTTCCATTTAAAAAAAAAAAAAAAATCAATGCAGAATTCCAATGTATTTCCCAATGAGTGCATGCAAAACTGGGTCAATCTGTGAGTGAAGTGATGACTTCAAAAATAAGGATCATACTTGCTTCTTCCTTACTTGCTTTATTATTTTCAGTAAGAAGATTTTCATAGCCAAAACAATATCCTGAATTCTCTGGATTTTTTTTGAAAACTTCATTTATCTCTGTGTGCTCATTCTGTTGGTGTAAGTGTTACATCAAATATAATCTGAGAAGTAATTTCAGAGAGATATATACATCATATATAATCTGAGAAGTGTTCTGATGATGTTGAACGGGTTAATAAATTTTTTCTCTTAAGGTTGGATTGACTGTACAGAACTAGTAACAGTAAAAAATATAAAGATAATTCTTTAAGCATTCAGACAGAAACTGAAGCTAATTATAAACTGGAAATAAGAGGAAGGGAGTACTGTTTCTATATCGTTGCTCTTCATAAATAGAACTGCAGAAAAAAAAGTTAATTTTTCTTCATAGATATTTTTTCAAATTTTCTTGCTATATTTCTAATTTTCTTTTTTAAGATGCAAGGATTAAGGAAAAAAACACTATCTTCCCTARCCAAGAAGTAAGTATCTAGACTTCTCTGTGTAGCTGTAAGAAAGATGTCAACAACATCAGAGGCCTTCAAAACCAAGCTGTAAAAACTGATGAATAATAATCATAGGATAGTTGATGACAACAATATTAGTGGCTTGATTTTGCTCTGTAAGCACAGCAGCTCCTTGTGCTGCTGTGTGTTTCAAAAAGGTCACTTAGGAGATTTACCTTGCTGTTAAAGCTCCTTTTGATGCCAGCCAGCCAACGAAAAATTGTTGCTGATGAAGACTTGCATAATGAATTCCCTGATGCAGTCCTGGAAGACAGCCAGGTAGTTAGAAATGATAGTGTCTGCCCATGATCATGAAAAGAGGTCAGGCAACCACAGAAATTGTATTTAATTTTATATAGCTAGCTTAGTGATAATTTGCATAGCTTGACCACATTTTATACATAGATCTACCTTAGGTTGCATCTGAGTTAAGCTGAATGATGTGGAACTGCAATGAATTTAGTGCTTACTGATATACCTGACCACAAGATTACAGCCCTAAATTTCCTTCTGTACTTTGTACTGAACATTATGTCTCTGAAAGAAGAGATTTAAGCAGCCTTGACATTTCACGTAGTATATTTTTGCCTTCCACAGCTAGGAAACCCAAGCTCTTAAATCATTGTCTAAAGAGAGAGCCTCTATATAGACACATGAGGCTTCTGCTTTTCTTCCACTTCACAAATTTTGCTTCTTCAGTGGTATTAACATATGCACTCAACTCACTATTTTAGTCAGAGTAAATGTTCCAGCACTAACTATGCTTTTCCCTGTCTGCTCTCAGCTAAAACTTCAGCTGATCACGCAAAAGAAATAGCAAACTCTTTAGCATGCATTTTAGTGTTTAAGYCATCTTCACTTAAACATAAGACTTGGGATTTGATTTGAAAATCAATTTGAAACATGCCTAGTGAACTTGTTTTTCCTGTAGGAGCAGCCAGAGCAATTGCCAGGGACTGTAAGTGGAAAATGCAGAATGATTTTTTTTTATTATTAGATATCTAAAATAAATACATATTGAATAATAGGTGATAATTGCATTAGTGGGATTGTTTAAGGGAAAAGACTGTATATGATATCCATGCATGTCCATAGAGCCCAAAGAGTATGGGCTTTTTTCCCTTTCTCTGTGAGAACATCCAGAAGCTTGCCTGCAGGGTGCTGGGAACTGAATAGATGCACACACCAAAAATACATCCATGCATCAAAAAGCTTTTAGTTCATACAAAGAAACTTCAAAATAAAATGCAGTTGATGAACATAAAACTTGAAGTTTCAGAGCAGAGACAATTTTACTGGACAGTTTTCATGACCAAAAGCATATGTATTACACCTGATGCTTGTATAACTGTCTGACTAAAAAGCTGGATTTCTTTCCATCTGTGCCTGTAGGCATATGCTAAGAGCTGAAAACTTAAATATTCTGATAAGAGCTTTCAATATTTGTTACTTCTGGTGAAAATAGATCTCATTAAATATAAAGTAAGAATGAACATGGAACTGTTGTAATTTAGATATGAAAGAAAATAAGAATTGTGGAATCAGTATTAGGAGTGTTCACAGTGAATTTTTTTAGATTGCTTGACATTTCCTATTATGTAAGATTTCTGTAGTATCTTTTTTCTTTCCTCAGCAGGTTCAATAGCTCATTGTTTCCACCAGCCTTTGCAGTCTGTCAGGGTCAGAGACCTGCAGCTAGAGAGGGGTCTTTTTTCTGTCTCTTGAAATTCTGGTTGAATTATGAAATGTTACGAATTGCTATTTCCATTCAGTAGCGTTCCTGAAAGGGATTTTGGAAGTGTACCAAAAATAACCCTATATAAAGAGTGCAAGCCCATGCTGCTGTTTGAATGGAACAGTGTGTTTTGGAACACTCAGGACCTGCAAGGCCACCCACAGCCCTAAGCAATGAGGCTGAAAGCAAAGATGTGCAACAGTTCCCCTGACCTGGCAACACATCCATTTTTTCCTGGAGGCTTCTTGTGGGGTAAAAGAAGAGGGAAAGTAGTAGAAATAGAGCTAGCTACATCCATCAGTTCCTCCAGGCTGAGCTTGTGGCACACTCACCAATCTCTCACCCTAATATGGAAACCTTGATTCAAAAAGCAAGCATCGTTTTGACTGCATTGATACGGTTGTCACATGATAGTAATATTTTTATATAAGAGTTGGGCTTCATTTAGTGCATGTGATTTTTACATAAGGGACAAGACTAACGCTGGATGAAAAGCTTTTTTTCTGTAACGTTTTATTTTTAAAACAACATTTAAAGTAAAGCAATAAACTAAATGGAGCATTACTCTGTATTTAAAATAGCAGCCCTAAAAGAAAGAGGCAGTATAAATTAAAAAGATATATATTTCTGGGAAAAATAGTCACTCTTCAGTTGGAAGGTTCATTGCTTCCCAGAAGCAAAATATTTTAGTGATTTGGTGACCCGAGCTGGTGGAGACATCATTCTACCTACATTATGTGCTACTTCCTTGGAGTTAGAGCTGAGCAGCATTTTTTCACAGAGTAGAGTGAAAATGTAGGAAGAGGTAGCTGGGGTCAGAAAAACTAGGTTAGGTATATAAAAAAAAAAAAAAAAAGAAAAAAGAAAAGGAGAGAGCAAGGAAGGATAATATTGAAAATTTAACTAAAAGAAACAGCAGTTAGTAAGTGCATAAGGAAAAAGAGGAATGATATTGAGGTAAATTATATCATTTGTAGGTAATCAGACATTAGATAAATACCAGTAACTTAAATTTTAATGAATATAAATAATAAATGAAGGCAGTTAAAAATGACAGAAGTTTACTGAAAAATTAAACGTAATCTCATCCAATGTAAATATTTTTATGTTATTTGTTAACAGATACATTCAATGAAGTACGTGCAGCAGCATAGTCAAATATACTCCTCTAATAGCCCAAAACTACAAAGAATAGGAGATTGTTATGGATGGAGAATTCCTAGAAGGTAGATGTGATACCTGAGGAAGACCAGTGTGCTTTGTGTCCAGTATTTTAATGTACAAGTTAAACTGGTGTTAGTATTGTATATGAATCAGAGAATGCAGGAAAACCAATGGATGGACAGTGGTGATTCCCATTCTTATTTGATCGTATCAGATGCACCAAGAACAGTAAGACATGAAAYGTCTGATGGAATCTAAGCAGAGAAAGCATAGGCAGAGTGGTGTTATATGGTATTTGCACTAGTAAAGACAGGTCTGCTTTTGCCTCTGATGTTGGCATAGATGCTGTAATAGATGAAGAACTAAATCATAAGATTTTTTTCTTTTATGCAGCTCAAAACATGAATGTTAAAATAATTTATGATGATGATCTTTAATTGCAACAAAACATGGTGTTATTCAGCCTTCAGTCTTTGTCATGAACTTAGGAGGAAACGTAGCTTTGAAAATGAGCAATGTTTGAGAGGATAAATATTTTCTTTATTTTGTTATTAATGCATTGTTCTTGTAAATAATGCATAGCATATTATCCAAAATGTAGCTGTGATGACCTTGATTAGATTTTAATTTGGAACAACCTTTGATGAGAAACAAAATCATTGCCTGTRTAAATCATAAATTAACATGGTCTACACTATTTTTCTAGGGATTGTATACTTTTCACATGTTCTGATATATATAACTTCTATGACACAGCAGAGTTCAGATTTGCTAGTAGGTAAATGGAACAAAAACACATTCTGAAACGGTTTTCACTTGAAGCAAGCAATGTGTGTGACCAGACAATCGGGCACGCAATTAGCACTTGCATATGTTAATGTTTTGCAGCTGTGCCTGTTTCAGCTTTGCCTATAGCACTGTTTCTGCAGCTTGGTCAGGCCTAACCRAGCCCACGTGAAGCTACACGGCACAGAAAATGGCTAGAAGGGCTGCAGCACTGTAGACTAATGACCCAAGCATTTCTCCAACTTCTCAAGAGGATTTTTAATCATACATTTTATGCTGGGATTTCTCTTTTATCCTCAGAAATAGTGAAGACCTACTGATTAGAACTGAAAAAAAAAAAGAAAAAAAAAAGAGGTACTTTAACACTTCTCTGGCTTGCTACATTTTGCTGAAACACTTTTGCAAATGGGATTGCCTGAGCTGTAGGGGAGTGAAAAGAAATACTTGTAAAGTTACTATTGTGGAAATACATTCGTATGTGAAAATATAGAATTAATAGAGCCACTGTAAGAATTTTCAGTGTGAAAAATTGTGTCCAGCTAGTCCTGAAGGACCCACATATCATTGAGCACACTTGCTGTTTTTTTCCAAGCAATATTTTTCAGAGAAATTGGAATCCTTGTGATTAAATTGACCTAGACACAAGAGACTTAAGAATTTTTTGATACAACATTTGCTACCTTGTGCCTTTCTGTTAAAAAAAAAAAGTTTTCAAAAGCAAAACAAGACATTTTGCAATTAGGATCAATTTGCTTACACATATAAGTGTCTTTAAGGGATGAAAATCTTCAGATATATTTTCATAGCTGACCTTCCTATTCTCTGGTTTRAAAGTCCAGTACAACAGATGTCGGATAAATCTTTTTCTGGTCAGCATWTTTTTCTGCTGCACAGTCAGTGATGATCAATGTCTTAACATGCTACTTTTATGGCTTAGATTGTAGTGGTAGTTAATTACAGTAATACATTTAAAGATGCCCTTGATGAACATAATGCAACTGATAATTTGAGAAAATGTAATATCTAATTAAATTTAAAAGAAGAGAACAGGTTTCTGCCTGGATATTCTCTAAACAGGATCTTTTGCTTTTGGGCCCCTCCAAAATCTGCTATAAACTCTTCAGACCCCTTCATTCTTGTTCYCTGGTCTTTATCAGACCCATGTGTGGTGGTGGGGGCTGCACGGTGACTGTACCTATCTGACAGGATGGTCATTAAAGGGACAGAGATCAAGGGCAATTTCTAACTAGTGTTACTGGAGTCACGCAGAAAGGAGCTCTCCTTTGGTGCTTTTAGTGCTATGTGGGAGTAGGAGAAGATTARTATTTATATGCCACATACATGCCTAAAGTTACATTTTATGTCAAATCAAAAATTACAAGATACATAGATGGRCAACATTTCAGGGTGAAGAAAAACCTGTGAAGAAGAGAAACATGTTGATTTTGCCAGAGCTCTTTTTCTATGGGATTTTCAGAGCACTTTGTGAGATTACACATAGAAGATACCTTGACAATTTTTTCACAAGAGAGAGCAGATAGGGTAAATATTCTTTGTATCCAGGAGAGAAAGCTAAGCTCATGTTGCTGGGACAAACATGCTTGGGATAATAAGTGATGTGAATGGGAAGAAACTTATGTCTGAGAATTCAGTTTGAATATGGAAAAAAGGCAGGGATGAGGAACCTCAAGGAGGTCCATCTATCTGTCACCTAACTGTATGTGCTCTGTTCAGCTATGAGAGTAAGCACATTTGAGTAATACTTTTCTGATTCCCCTAATTTCAAAAAAAAAAAAAAAAAAAAAAAGAAAAAACACCAACAAAAAAAAAACAGTTTCTAATAAGAGGTTGATTGAAGGTTACCTAGTTTGAGTGTCTCACTGATAAACAATTTTTTTAAGTAGCTATGAGTTGCTTACTCTGAACTATCAGCTGATAGCATTGGCTTCATAAAAATGGATAGGAGACAGTGCTTTGCTAATAATAATGGGAAAATAGAAAGTGAATATCTTCTGAAATTTCACCTTTCTACTGTTTAGAGAAATAGAAGTYAGAAAACCAGGTGTTCTACTGATTCAGTCATCAGATCATATTAAAAGCAAGAAAAGAAATAGTCCCTCATATATATTTGCCTGTAAGTGAATTTCTAGAAGAAGAGAGAGAGAACTCTAAAAACCAATTCTTCAAAAATTACTTCAGAAAGAATATGGATAAGAAAGCCTTAAATATTATCAATTGCCATAMTTGCTTCTGTCCAAGATCCTGAAGGGCCACAGGGATGGGTAGGATGTGCACTATTTCATTGAGCTGTTGTGCAGTTCAGATGATGGCAGTTCTGTATAACAGGCATTCTGGAGGTCTCAGTCTGCCTTAACATCCTTCTGCTGGCTAAGCATAAAATTTGTTCACACTTTCATTTATGAAGAATAAAAAAAGCTGTTTAAGAAGAGAGAGACAGCTAAGTCTGAGATATAGCTATATATTTCCTTATAAAACCTACAAAGCAAGCAGAGAGAGTTCATAGTGCACTTGATTTATTGATTTTAATATGCAGTGAATTGACAGGATACTTTTGGCCTGCAGTGCACCTGTTAAGGAAAATATAATTGCATAAAAATAAATGAAATAAGTCATAGAAATATTTCCTCTTGGTGATGCTTCATGGCAGACCTGTGTTAAATAGTTACACTATTCTTCAGGTGTCTCTCAAATTGTGAAAAATGACTTGATTTTTGTCTACTATATAAGCCAATCAAGATGCCCTTGCGCTAGTAGGGAAAAAATAGATTCATTTTTCCCCTGAAACACTGGAATTTATCCAGCCTATTTATCTGGCACTTCATGTGTGTGYGCTTCAGACTTTTGAGCTGACACTATATTTGTGATTTCACACTTTTCCTTTCTCTATATCAAATATAATTTATGTTGGAAGCAGGCAGACATGGTGAGAATTAATATTGAACCTTATTAATCTTTAAAGTGATGAGATCCAGGATTTCTTTTTTTTTTTTTTTTAAGCAAGGCAAATATGAAGTCCTAAATGAAGACTTTGCAACTAAACTGGTTAGGATTACAGCTGTAATTTTGCGGAGATAACCCATGGGACCAGAACTTTCCTAATCAATGCTATTAGGATATTTTTAACAGGACCCAGTTAATGATATAGAAAGTAGACAAAAAATAGGTGTTCTAGTAGACAAAATGAAATCCATAGCCAGGCTGATAACAGCATATGCACCTGATGRAGTACTTGGGTCATAGTCCTTTTCCTATCTCCTTCTACTTATTGATGCTTTAGCATTTTGAGATATTGAAATAATGATTTAATAAGGAAGCAGCTCTGGAAATAAAATTAACATTTTCCAAAATATTCTTCAGAGTTTCAACTGTGGGAAGTGTGGGAAGTATCTCCTGTCCAACTCAGCCCTGATTTTTATTCATTATTAYTTTGGAATTTAGAGATGAATTAACATAGGCAAAATAATTCAGATGAGCTGATCCCTTTTAATTTCTAAATGGGATTGTATATGTARTTTAGTGTCCTCTATAGATCAATCAAATATAACAATATGAGCTTATGTGATGAGAAAATATTCATTTTGTATTGTTCAAGCTATGTATTCTGTAAAAAATATTAAAGGAAGAAAAAGTGGCCCAGACCTAGGAACTACCACACAAATATCCTTCAGTGAAAAATTACCTAGGCATTCAATACATCTTGAGAGACTTTATTAAAACATAATACAAAATTCTCCCAGAGGAATGACACATGCCAGGGGGCAGATTAATGACAGCTGGAGAGCCATGCCACCTGCCTGATTTCTTTTACTGACAATTTGCTGGAGTTTTAAGAAATTGTGGAATGAGTTAGTAATTTTTCTTTGCCAGCGGTACAGAGCCTTAGACTTTCCTTGGCTTCCTGTTCAATACAAAGGCCAAAAAAAAGAGAAAAGAAGGCTAAGCTGGGGGCATACTTGTACTACTTCTGRTCATACTGTCAATATAGCTGTCATATTCATCATCTAACATGGCAATTATCAGTTTATCTTAGAAAGGAGGCACTTGGTTTACTGAGAAGTCTTAGGGATCCATATCCACAGTATCTCTGGCTAGAGACTGAAAGATTTAGATGGAAAAATACAATAAGTAAAAAATCGAATAATAGTGTATTGTGTTTTAAACTGACGCATTTCATTTTTTTCTGATCTCTTAAATATTTAATATAGCTAGTGATTTGAATAGGTGTTCACTAGTAAAACTAATTTTGAAAAGAAAAAAAGACTAATTAGCTTGCATTTTTTAATGATATTTGATTTTTAACTTTTTAGAGGTATCCCTACAAAATGCTGTAAAAATATTAACTTTTTAACTAGTTCTTCACTGTATTCATTTCTTGCATCTATCTAGAGTTCTTAGCTCTGATATTGAGGGAATAACTGACTAACACTCTCCTGTCAGGATCCATAGGGAAGGAAGATACCATCGGTACTGCTGTGGAATCAAATCTTAGTCCTGCTACAAGGTACAGGCTGCCTCGGCAAGGTGCAGACTGTCTCAGCGTCATCATCCAGCTGTCATGTTAAGGGGTTTGGCTGAGGTAGCACCCTAWTTTTTTCTGACTTTTCTTCCCCACTTTCTCACCTAAAAGCTTATCTCCAGTGGCTGGTCTTAGAAATGTTTTGTTAAAGTAGCAGTCAGTGTCTGCTGGCTTATTCTAAGTGTTCTAGGGCTGTTACCATAACAGGACTGCACGTGGCTACCCAGGCCTCTGTCTGAATGCAGTGGTTGTCTGGAGACAGAGGTGAACAGGCTTTTGAGCAGAAATGTTTGGTGGAGACAGAGCTGCTGACTYCTGTGCAGTTTGCATTTGGCCCCAATTATCTCCAATTTATAGATGTTACTACAGTGGCCTGTTGAATATTCGATATAGAGTTATAGCCTTCATCCTACTACATGAGTAATCATACTGCAAAGAAACAACTTGGAACAGGCTGCTGTCCTAGATGGCTGTTTTGTATGAATCCTYTCTGTGGAGTGTTTTTTCATACCCATAGTTGTTAAAAAGGGTATGATTGAAGTGAAAATACTCAGATCACTTGCTAAAGAGGTCTCAGTGGCCAGTAATCAGATAATAGAATTTGTCATCCCCTTGTAATTCAATTCTACAGTGTGAAATCAGGGTATGACTCCCTAAAGAAGGGCAGAATCTCTCTGGAAACAGATTCCAACTCATACATACTCACATATGCTCTTTTCAAGCTGAACTTGAAAGCATTCAAACTTAAGTAAGTTTGCTCAGAAGCTGGAGATCTAAGGTTTAGTTTTCCAATTTAAGGACTATTTATATATGCTCACAGATATAGCTTCCAAAACAGACAAACAAAAGAAGAAACAAGAGGAAAAAAAAAAAAAAAGACAGAGAGAAAAAAGACTTCCTTTCCCCAAATCCCAGTAAGACAACAACTTTGACTGTTTTTGGAAGTAGAAAATAATTAAGAGTTTTTTTCCAGGGCTGTAACAGTCTCAACAGTCCTGAATCTGCAKTTTTTTTCTTTTTCATTTCAGGAACGCTTGTGATTGGATGCGACTCATCTTTTCCCACATGTTGCTACATCTATTGAATTCATACCTTGAGGAGTAGATGAGTGTGATTGAATACAATTCAGGTATCCATCAAAGTCTATAAGGCTTTCTTGCTCCAAAAATAGCTCACAATACTGTAGAAATGGTTATCTTCTTATATTTGCTATGAGAAGTAAAGAAGTGSCTTAGAGGAAAAACAAATTTTTTACCATTCCTCTCAGTTCGGAGTTTGCAGCTAGTTCAGTTCTTGCCTACAGAGCTTGTCTCAGGTCAGTGCATACACAAATTAAAATTCCCAAATGTGACAGATGGTATTTGTTTTGTGTGAATGTTCCCAGTTGTATGCTGTGTTCCCACAAGAAGTAACTGGAACAAGAAGAGCCCTTGGAAAGGATGGTGGGAGTGGGTGCACCTTTGGGGACTGAGAAAGTGCTCAAAGGAGCTGGCAGCTGGACTTATGTAACAGAAGCATCTTTCTTTCTTGGGATCAGCAGAGACTGTCAGAGTTGGGCACAGCTCTGAAAGTCACTGAGCTAACCAAAGATATGTCTACAAGCAAGGATCTGTCTTCAAGGACACAATGAGCAGAGGGGAGAGTTGTTTATGGAAATGATTTATTTTCATTCTGCCTGATGCTGTCCCTTAAAATTTTCTACACTTTACAAGCTGGTTACATACATTTTTTTTTTTTTTGATAAAACCTGACCCTTCTTCATTTTAAAGGCCTCTGGTTAGCTCACTATAAAGGATGGTCTAGGCTGGACCAGGGCAAATCTCTGATYACTGCTAGCTTTTTATGTATCAAGTATTTCTAGGCATTTATCTTTATAGTTCCTGTCTGTGAAAGACATCATCAGCTGGTCTTTGCTGTGGCTTTCTGGTGGTTTTGGTGTTACAGTGGAACTTAAAACTATTTCCTGAAAGACAAACCTTTGCACTGCATCTCCTGCAGTCAGGGAAAACTTAGTACATCCTTCTACACTAGTGACACTGCATCCTATATTGGTGACTTCTACAGAAAATTCATAATTTCTCCTTTTCTGGCGTCTGTATTTTTCTTGGCTACTCTTTTGCTCATGTGCTTAACTTTGTAAAACATTTGATGATTCAGCTTCTCTGAATCATACTGTTCTTTTATTTGTGATGCAAGTAAGAAGAGACCTAATAACTACAGCTAAGTCTGGATGATTGAGGACCATAGCTTTTTTCCTTTTACTTCACAAAATCTGTCAGGTTGTGTGCATCATGACAGGAAATGGGGTCTAGTGTCTTGAGAGTTGTTTTTTTCACCTATATGTGGGACTAGAGGAGTATTTATAATATCACTTAGGACTAAGGTGGTTTTTTTCCATCTTATTCCAGTTCTTGCTGCTCAGCTCTGGGTTTTCTCATGCCACTTCTTAGCATTAACATACTTACACAGTCACACACAAGTGAGACAATCTGCATGAAAATTTAATAGTATTTTTTTAGATCTTGAAATTATTTAGGGCTTTAGGGAACGTGGCTTAGTTGCTTGTTATGCAGCAGCACATCTTATCTGCAGGTACCCTTGCCATGTTCAGCAAATGATAGTTCTATTCTTTTGCTGGCAGGTGGTCTCAGAGCTACATGTGTTCAGTGCATCTGGCCCTCGTGCTTCGGGGACTGCATCAGCATAAAAACTGCCGTTTCTAATCACTGACAAGTCAGAAAGTGCAGCCAGAGGATCCTTCCATGCCCCCCTCCCACTTCTTTCTTAGACACGTGCTACTCCAGAGCTGTTGCAATGTGTAATTAACTAGCTATTTTTTGTTGTTTTCTGCAGAAAAGTGCTGCTTCACCTTTACACGTACGTTCTTGCCGGGCTTTTCTCATCTACAGAAAAAAATATCCAATAGCCACCTCTAGCAAAAGGCTTTTGCTTTGGCTATCTGTGTAGTACCATCTTTTTTTTCTGGAGAATCTCCATATATGTTCGTGTTCATATACCCAGACATACTGGGTATATGGGGAGAATAAAGCTTGGAAACACAAGCCAAAAGTTTTCCAGGGTAGACATTTGAAATAGAAATATTAAGGTTGGTATGAATGAAGTATGGATAGGAAAGCCTCAGGAGAAATGGTGAAAGAAGGATAAAAGAATGTCCTACATTAAATGGTAACTGGATTAGCCACTCCTCAACATCACAGTATGCCTCTAAAGACATCCAGATTGCATTAAAGAAAAAGGCAGACTGTAAGTCGGTAAGAGATTATGGCAGAAAAATAAAGAATTGGAGTTGTAAAACATCTGGGTAGGATACAAATTACAATGTTAGCAAAAAACCAGCATCATTGCCTGTTGATTCAAAGACCTGGGGTAAAATGAAGAGACAACAATTCACAGTCATTGCCAGTTTCTAGAGGGCATAAAAGGCACATCCAAACACCAGAACATGAACTCTAATCAAAGAACCAGAGAAGACATTGTGAGAATTTAAGAACTGTTGTCCTAACCAAGTAGCCTGGTAGGCTACTTGATGTTTGTGAATATGTGGATATAAAAGAATAAGTAAGTAAAATTTGTGAATTTGTGAGAGAAAAAGTGTGAGTGAAATTAGTTTTCATGGGAATAAATTTCCTTTCCCTTCTTTCATGGTATCTCACTGGTTTTACGGCCAACAGTTGTGCCATACCAGCACCAGAAGATAAATTCAGGAGTACAAATCCATTTTTACCTTGTTTTAGTAACCTAAGTTTTAGGATATTTAGAGGGGCAGGGGAGGATCGTTATAATATTTGAATATTGGCAGTATTGGTCAGGGTCATTTAAGGTATAGGAATGAAGGAGGAGGTAGGCAACATTTTCATTCTTTCCAATGATGTGTCAGTAGGTACTTCAGTAGACCCTGTCACAATCCATTCTATATCAAGAAAAATGTGTGCTGCTGGAAGGCGGCTGCTTTTGTTAACCGCATTTACAGGAAAAGAAATTAATTTTTCAGAAGGCAAAGCTACCATTCTAGAAGTGCAGTGCTAACAATTATATGCATGGTTTGTKCAGCATTTTAATTTGCCTCATTGTTTGCCACATTTCTCAGCTGGAACACAGCATAAGACTGTGGGGTGGAATCCACAGTTCTCAGGTTGCTCTTCAATCAAATACTGATGTAAAGTGGATCTGTTCAGCCATTGCCTTGAAATTTCTTGCTGCTAAGCACTTGTCAAGGCTCTAAGTGTGTGTATTGGTATGCAGAGAGTTGTGCTCACATCCACAAACTGAAGCAAGAAAGACTCAGAGAAAAGGGAATGTGGATTGGGAAACACAAGGACCACTGTCCTAGACTGATGAATTTCTCCTAAGCACAGTGGGAGCTGTGATGTACTCTTCTGTTGTGATGTTCAGCACTGTGTTTATGAAATGTGGCGTGCACTTTCCAATGTCACAGGCCCCTCTGGGCCAATGGGACTTGTGCCTGCTATGAGCCATTAATACCGAGGTCACCATCTGCTTGTTTCTGATTCAGGGTGAAGGCAAGGACTGTCTCTTTTTATACATTAAGTGGATACGCAGCCAATGTTTGTTATTTTAATACCTTTATTAAAGGAAGGGAAAGCACCTGCATCAAATGAATAATTATCCTGGAGGCCCTGTGCACATTACTGACCCAGGTAGAGCTGTCAGGATGAGCAATCCTGAGACCCATAGTGGGAGTTCACAGTGTTTGGAAGGTGAYAAAAGAAACACTTTGCAGAGTTTTAATGTAATAATTTTGATTTTCTACTATTTCCTCTGGTTTCTACAGGAGCACTGACTGTAAAAGATGGAGAACAATTGAGAATGAATTTTGTCTAAATCAAAACCTCAGTGACTGCCATCAGCTCAGGGAGATGTGCGGTCTCCACACAGATGATAGTAGCCTTCTGTTCAGATCAGGGATAATCACTCTTGAAATGAATATTAACGGCAAATGCTTGCTGAGTGGAATGCTGGGCAGTGCTGCCACTTGGTCCAGGCAGAAATTAGCAGAACTAGCAGAATTAGAAGAGTTAGTACAGTTGGGCTCACAGCACAAAAAAATATGACTAAAGAGGTTGCATTTTGTTATGGTGTTCCAACATACTTATGGCAATGATGATATTTAACATTCTGATATGAAATTGTATTATCTTGATATTATAAGATAYGAACTAAAGAAAGAACTCCTACTTTTTGTTATTGAAAATATTAGAGCAGTTTAATTCATCTGCTAGGTACAGAATTTGCAGACTTTCTCATTATCTTTTTGATGTTTTTCMTCATGTTATTGAAAATTACAAACTGAGAAAAAAAAATCCAAGAAAGCATAGAATATAATGGGCATCATGAGGCAGATGTTATTCTTTACATAATGAGTAAGTGATGGTAGCTAGGAGTGGTAATAGGGATGTGGCTTGTAGATAAGGGTTTAGAATAATATTCAGGTACCATGGAATAAGGCACCCTGCCACATTGTCTTAACAAAATGACAATGGCCAAAGCACCTGTGCTCACCATGGCTTTTAAACCTTGCCCTAAGAACACTGACAATAAAGATCAAAATGTTGCGGCTGTACACTGTGTCAGGGAGAGAATTGATCTTGATTTGCTTTGGAACTAGAACCCATAAAGGATTATTTTTACTGTCTTCCACATGTCACTTTCAGAAATGTAGTACCTAATTCATTGCCAGCTGAGGGCAACAGGAATCAGTGGTTTCAAGAAGGAACCATTTAGATAGCTTTGATTGTTTAGAAGTTATCAGAAGACAATTGTTTTCAGTAATAAATTGCCTTCAGAATAGTGTCTCTAGCTTGTTCCAGAAGTATTGAACTAACTCCTGTATTTACAGATGGTTTTTGGGAATATTTTCATCTGAACAATTCAAGATCCTGAATCATGTTGAAATCAGACAGCATGAAATATCCTGTAGTACACATGTGTGAATATGAGCTTTACTGAAAGAATCTACCAGTGACATGCTGCATTTGTCCTTTTCAAATTAACAAAGACTTCTGATGATCTAATTCTAAGAAGATAATTTTAAGCATCTTCAAATGAAGTAACACAAATCATCTCTAAAATAGAAATGTGATTTAGTGTTTGGATAAGATTAAAAAATATTCATGTGGGTTTATTTTGTTTCAATACATTTTATTTTCAGTTCTCTTTTTCTAAATCCATGTCTTGATGTGGTAGGTATTGGCAAATGCTGAGAGAACCAAGAATTCTTTCTTTCTGTCTCTCTTTCTCTCTCTCTCTCTCTCTCTCTCTCTCTCTCTCTTTCTCTCTTTCTCTCTTTCTTCAGAGGAATTTCTTTTGTTTTGTTTTCTCCTCATACTAGAGATGTACTTGATTTTCATTGCCAGTCCCCAAAATCCAAGTTTGGTCAAAAATATCAAGGTTTCGGGGTTCTCCATCAACCCTTATTATCTTTAGAGATTTGTCTTCAATTTATAATAAGCCTTAATCATTAGATTGTGGAGGCTGTGCTCCTACGCCTTTTAATGTTGGAGAGTCAATGGAAATGTCACAATTAACATGACAATACTTATTTTTGAGCCAACCTTTTGTCAACAAAAAGTCTCTCAGAGCTGCTAGTTTTGCTTGTTGGCTGTCTTGCTTCTGTCCCATGGGAAACCAGCCCTAGCTGATTGTGCTGTGTTGTGACACTGACAGCTTTTTGCTGCAGGGAATCTTCACCTATTTTCCCAGGTAAAGAAATCGCAATATGATGTCATATAAGCTGTTTTGGGAGACAGGCACAGTAAGAAAGTCAAACCAAGAAATGCAAWCACTGAAAAAATAGAATTGTGTGGCTCACAGTATTAACAAGTAGCTGTGAAATGTCTCTTTTCTATTCCTGGCCCTGTCACAGTTGTGCTAGTGTGAACTAGTACATTAACCTTGCTYGGTGCCTGCAGCCACATTTATGAAATGGGAATAATTATGCTTAGCACCACAAAGGGGCAGTGCAATTCTTTGCTAATTAATATTTATAAAATACCAGTTTCTCCATTKATCTGCACCTTTGCAGTCATTTGCATCTGTGCAAAATGAAGCGGCTGTAGAATGCTGCAATACTTCACACTCTTTATACCTTTTTTTTTTGAGATACTTTTACTGGTAAGCCCAGATCTATCTTTCAGTGGAAGCATCTGTAATTGCTATTTCTACAGTTTCTCTTCTTAGAGGATAACACACAAAGTAGTTTCTGTGGCATTAGCTAATGCCCACATTTGCATCTACTTTATAACAAGCTGCTTGCATGTGTGTTCTTCCATCCCAAGGTAGCTTACCTCACTGGAAAAAGGATTAAACTTTTATCTMCTGTAGAAGAGTACAAATTCATACCCTTCAATTTACTTTGCAGTAACTCTTTAATACTCTCAGATATTTCGATAAGCTTAGTGATCACATATTTTTCCTTTCCCTACTGAAATGTTGTAGGAAAAGTTTTACTGATAATAAAGAAATCAACCATTCAATAGAACTCAAAGCTTTAGGGTTTTGGTCCTTTACCTACTTTGATCTCTTAAAGAAAGAAGACTTTGGAAATGAGCATACCAGTCATATTTACCTTCTGGAGATCTTTTAGGTGTCTCACCAAGTTAACAGAATCATTCTTTTGACATGAATCTTTATTATCCTTCCTGAATGACAGCAAGACAAGCTGTCATCTTAATTAAWTGTTGAAAAAGAACAAAGAAAACAGGTAACAACAAAATCATCGTCAGGCCAATAAGATTTTTTTTTTGGTCATTTGACAAGGAAAACATGGCAGATCCTTTTGGGCAGGCTGACTACAGTCTATGTTTTTAGCCATACTCAGTCCAGCTTTCATTATAATTATATATAAAAAATCTCTGAAATGTTACTGCATGATATATTCTAGGCAATGGGGGAATGAGTAAATAGGTCAGTAGTTCTTTTGATTAGGAAAAAGAAATTTATCATTTACTATCTTGTATATCTGCTGTCCCCAAAAGAAGAAGACAGTAGGGGATTTTACTTTTACTCCTGCTCAGTTGACATTTCTTTTGAAAAATTGTGGAAGAAAATTTGTTCAAGCTTTCTCCACTTATCCTTCTTAACATTTTGCTTTGCATGCAGCAGTGGCCAGAATCACATACAAATTAATCATGAAAATGCTTTAGTGCACATTCTTATTGCTTCTTTGATTATGGGCCTATCACCAAAAGCCTAGTTGTTCAGAACACTTCCTGATTAATCACAATCTTCTCATCAGACACTTCACTTGTAGAATATCAGATAATGATCCTCCTCAGCAAGAGGTAAAGRTTTTCCAGTAAACAGAAACTGCGGCTGTTGGGAACTCCAGACAATGTGGTGTCCATTAATTAAAGTGATGGGAAATTATTTGGTCTATGATTTGTCTCAAGAACATTATTACATTAAAGTATTCATACTTTATAATTTAAAGCAAGAAATAGGGTGAAGAAAAACACCAGATGAATTAATACGAGGTAAGCATAAGCACAATCAGGAAATATGAGCCTGTATTAAATAAATGTCCTACCTTGCAGGCTTTGTCCTGTGATCCTCCATCTGTTGTTGTTACAATAAAAGAAATGTGTTGTCTTTTGACATCTGTTTAGTTATGTGATTCTGTATGTGTTCATAGAAAGCATCACATAATTGAAATGTTCCAATTCATCCTCTGAGAAAAGGTGGAACTGAGAGGCCAGCAACCCACCCGCTCCATCTTCTGCCAACATGGCAATATGTGCAGTCAGTCCTTGACCAGTCTGCAGATCAAGAAGCAAGATTTCTATTGCTTCCCCGTGGAGACTCTTCTACTGTCTGATACTTGGTAATAGGCTCTTTATTTTTAACAGATGAAAAGGATCCATTTAGAAAATAGCCCATTTCTCTCTAGATATCCTTTAGTACAAGAAGTAAAATCAGTGCTATAAGGGAAATTTGAGTGAATTAGGGAGGCAGGAGGGAAGAGCTAAAATATACTTTCTTGCCTTATCTGCTACATAAATGTTCTGAAGAATCAAACCTTTGTGTTGCATCTCAACCTTGATACTTAGCCTCTGTGGGAATCTCTGTTTTCTGTGAGGCTTCAATATGGAGAGGCTCAAAAATCTGGGACTGCCAAATGCAATGGTGGAGTAATGGGTATGTTTTAGGTTTTATCCATTTGTTCATTATAAACATATGATGCCTACATTTTATATATATGTCTATTATGCATACTTCAGAATGATAAGAGGTGAATGATGAAAATAAGGACTGTAGATAATGGCAGTAGTATGGTGTACAATGGCTTTCTACCAGGATATTTTTTTAGGTCTTGAACGAAGTGATATTATCCATGATTTACCGCATCGAAAGAAGGGCTTAGCCTCATGATCATGTTACTGTGGTTTAGCAAGTTATCACACATTGCCTGACTTGCA
This sequence comes from Nothoprocta perdicaria, assembly GCF_003342845.1. Lineage (NCBI taxonomy): Eukaryota > Metazoa > Chordata > Aves > Tinamiformes > Tinamidae > Nothoprocta > Nothoprocta perdicaria. Next base: position 1,089,561 of record NW_020454716.1, read on the forward strand.
GAATTGTTTATGAGTTCACTTATAGCCCTTAGCCAATCTGAAGCAAATTTGATTTAGTTTAGTCATCAGTGAAGGAGTCTTAAATTGAATTTTAGTACTTCATATTAATAGCAAGTTAAGGATAAATTCACATACAGTTACTGTAGTTCAGCTGAGTCTGAGTAACTTGTTAGGCCACAGCAAGGTGACAGGGTACATTATTCTTTATTCTGCTTTAAGGTGCAGATCACACAGATAACAGAGCAGTATAATCCACTAGCTGATATAAGGCTCTTGAATTTCAGGATCCTGCTGTTTTAATCTCTGCTTTTCCATTGATTTGAAACAAAATACTGCAAAAAAAAATGTTAGAGTCTGCATACCTTAGCTTCTCAAAAAGTTGAAAGAGAATAATAATTCTCAGTTGCTGTTGTAAGACACTTTTAGTTTCTCTGATTAAGGGTTGAATATAAATGTATAGCCTTTCCATTAAAACAAATTCATTCAGGTTTCAACACATATCACATATTTTACGAAGAGGTCCATTAGTTGAGAGTAATGCTCTATCTTATCAAATATCCAATGAAACCCAAATCTTTCCTAAGTGTACATTTGCTAAAACCAGATAAACCTTAAATCAGGTGAGTGAAAGCTGTTAATTAGGGAGAACTGGCAAGTTAATGCAAGACACCAATTAAACTCTATTGACATTTATTTTCTGTGTTGCAGTGACTGATGTACTTCCTGAGAACACAGCTAATTGTACAATTCATGTTTCTTTAAAAGACCTAAAAATTACAGGAATGGCAACCTGTTCTGCTCTAGAAACAGTGTTAATACTCCAATCAAAACTAATTTGCCTTTGCATTAAGGTAAGTAACAGGGGTGCTAGGCACAGATGCTTCTCTCTAATCTTCTTTGAGAGGGGAAAATCACACATGCGATTTGTTTCTGTTTTCAGAGGGCTCTTAGAAGGAACAGTAAGTTGTTTCTTTAAATGTACTTCTTGTGACATGTTCTCCTCAGAGATGGCACGCTATAGACCCGAACCTGCAACGTGGAGCAGAAGATTCTGTGTAAATCTTCTGTGTCCTTTGGGAGGTGGGCACACACTCTGATAAGGATTGCTTAGAATGGTCTCACTCCTGCACAGGTGAACTTTCCATTTGGTAGTGAGCTCTTTTTGTGCCTGTTAACCCTGCTTTTTCCTCTGGACCACGAGAGCTTCAAGCAAGGTCACTGAGCACTTTGCAGGTAGGAACAGAGCCTTTGATCTCAGCTATCTTGCAGAGCCGCAGGAACGGAGAAGGGGGCAGAGGCACTTGTGGAATAACCTTTCCATCCTTTTGAATTGAAAATAAGGACTAACATGAAACCTGAAAGGAAAAGGTTTAGTTTAGGAGTTATTGTGGGTAACAGCATTACCCACAAAATTCAGCAAGTCATATATTTTTCTCTTAAATGTCTAAATGTCTAAATATTCAATCCAGTTACTGTAAATTGGAATTCATTGTTTAAATAGTACTTACACATTTTAATACAGTTTATATAAATTCATTTAGATGTCTGTATGTACAATTGAATTTAAATTTATTATAAAAMCCAGCCTTAACAAAATCATTATTTAGCAATTCACTGCAATCTGTCCAAATCCATTGAAACAAGGAAAATATTATTTCAGCTGCTATATTTAAGGTAGGAATGAATCAAATAAGTTTTCCAAACTTTAAGAAATTGAGAGAWTTAAGAATTGAAGGTAAAACTTTAGATTTGTACCTATAAATCTCTTGGTGGGAGATTCATGCTGTTTTTGGATATTCATGCTCATTTTTGAATCTCTCAGTATCCCTCAATGAGCTATTAGGGAAGTTAAACTGGTTGTAAAAAAAATTGAAGAATTCAGAATTCCTATTCAGAAAATATCTAACAGATTTTATAAGCAGATGAGATGGCCGGTGCTGACAAGCAGGAGAGAAGGGTGCATCTGAGCATCATTGTTTTTCTACATATTCAGTGAGAAAATATGAGAAACTCTACATGAAATGCCACATGAAAAAGCTCTTCTTGACTTCAGCGTAAAATGAGATTCAAATTGACAGTGTGGCAACGGCATAGTACTATATGCACCCAATATAGGAAAAAATTGCTATTCACATAATTTAAACCAAGTCAGGATTAAGCAGTTGCTTGATTAATTATATGTAATTAACAGGTAATTAGCGAACTACACATTCAGGATCAATATCAGTAATACAACACAATTTTAGGCACTTGCAAAAAGATAATGAACAACTACACATTTCTCAAAACCCTTCTATAGCTGATCTGGAATGGCTCTAATGTGCACCCTGAAGGCTGTGTGTGCACAGGCAGTGCYGCTTGCAGGCACGCGTCCCGCCTCTGGGAACGTGGGTCTCCCTCCTCATCCACCCTTCGGCGGGAGCTGGGAGTCTCTAGCTCTGTGCAAACCCATGCCACTTTCTATGATCTGCGAATGCACATGCTGGTGAGAAAGCAGCCCACAGCTTGATGTGTGCACCCACAGGTTTGGGTCCCTGCTTGTTACACCCTGTGCTGACAGCCAGCAGCTGCATGTGGGCATGTGGCATCAGCCAGGGAGCAGCTCTGCCAATATCTGGCAGGGTCAGACCAGGTTTTGGCTGTTCTTTTTCTACTCCAATTTGTTACAAATTTTTCTGTTTTTTGAATGCTCTTTCAATAGGAACAAAAATTTTTCTATTTTTCTATCAACAGAACCATAACATAAAAATAACATAACATAAATAAGAACAATATCCATACGTATGAATTAACATTTTCTCTGTGTCTCTGACAGTTACCTGTGTGTTCCTAGCTTGTCAGGGGCTAATATCTCATAATAAGTGAATGAATGAACAAATTCAAAGCTATACAGAAACCATTCATCAGCAGAGAAGAAACTCACCCCTGTTCCATCCCTGATCRTGGTCCCATATGGACCGCATTTTGTAAAGGCTTCCTTTAGGAGGGATGATGAGAAATAATTCAATTTGATGCATGGGATATGTCAAAGATTCTAGAAAGACTGTATGTTGAATATCAGTCATATATATATTAAAGTACTGTCACAGGTCAAATAATGACCCATATGTACAGAACATTTTGATTAGCTTAGTGATACTCAGTTTTCCTTACTGTTGTTGTTGTTTCCTTTACAATACAAATAGAGATTGTGGTAAAGTTTTTCAGAATTTATCTGACAGGCAGATCCACTTTGAAGATGARTGTCTATGTAAGCACAGGTAAGTTATTGAACCTCTTTTTTGCCCTACTTTTCTCTACATAGTATGTAAAGGTTCACTAATCAATATTTACAGACAAAAATGTTCAGGAAGCATTCTTCCTCAGCACTTTATGTCTTTTCCCTTTTTGTCATTGACWTTATGTTCACCACATTATTTTTCCCAGACAGGAAACTAGAAGACATTGCTTTTAAAATGTGCATTTTTTTTTTTGGATGATTTTTAAGGCAGCTGCTACAAGATCTTCTTCTGCACCTGACCTAGCATTCCTGGGTTCTGCTATGGTATCAAGTTGTCCCACGTGGCAGGTTATATACATTTCCTTTTATAAAAACAGCAGGAGCAGTTTAATAGTCATAAAAAGAGTATTGGGCATTTCAAGCCTAATTTTCTGATATTGGGCATTCAAGCCTAATGTTCCATCAAAGAGAGGACTAAGCAATAATGGACTACTGTGGATAGGAAGTCAATGTTAGCAGGATCGTAASACTGGAAAATAATTATTGCTTTTAACTCTGTTGCATCCTGCAGGAACATAGAATTTTGCACAAACCCACTTGCACTTGTATTTCTTAACAAAGGATTGATCTAGAAGCATCTAAGTCAATGCTGCTGCCAAATGAAAAGCAAATGAACTGCTACCATACTCTCTTTATTCACTTTTAACTTTCTCCTCCGAATTTTCATTCTGACTGTTGTTAATAATGTCATAAATGAGTGACTATTTTTTCTCATTTAATCATTCATTCAAGTAAAGCCTAGGATATTAGAAAATGCATGTTCAGTAATTCCCTGTGCATTTGAGAGTAGGAATAATGTAGGGGTCTCGTTGTGGGAAGCCAGCAAAAAGGCTGTAGAGCTTACTGCTCTTATAGCAGTTGGGGATATGGAGGCAGATGGCTAGATCTGCCACTGGAACATCTAGATTTCAGTATTATAATTTCTCTTTTCTGCAGAGCCTAAGAAAGACCATTGGAAAGATGTTTGGAAAGATTGGAAAGATTGGTTTGGACCCTAGCTTGCACTGAATGCTTCAGAACATTGTAAGTAAGCCCAACAAAGACTGAATAGGGTATATTAAAATGATTCCTAGATAGATAGAACGAACAACAATTCATCAAAGTTATACTATATGATAATCTRTATGACATAATCCATAATGCACTGATGATGACAGTACTGTCATTGTAGGAAACATTGTATAGTGCTGGGAAACCTAGCAATGATGGGTTATTGCAGACCTGGTTCTGCTTCTTCATGACAGGACTTTTCATGTCACTCTGCCATTGGGCACCTAACTTATTCTAGCAAGCACAGAATTTAATCATGTTGTGCTGTCATTACTGTTCTTATGGTAGTCATCTCCTTCTCCTGGAAATTAGCCTTCAGTGCCAGCCACCAGCAAACAAATTCATATGTTGTATAAATGTTGAGGGGGAAGGGAAGATAGCATCTTAATACCTCAGTTGCAGTCTCTTCTTTGCAGGCCTCTCTGTGCAGGCAGGTGTTTACTGGAAAAAAAATATCCTTTTTTATAGTTTTACCTTTCATATACTTCAGAGAAGATTGGTTTGGTCACAGTAACTTAAATAGATGAATCAGAATTGCTCTTTGCTGCTCTTGAAGTGGTCTGTGATGAGCACTACAAAAATAGGTTGAAAAGGAGTGATGGATGCTTTGGTGAAGCTCTGTAAGCATTTGCTATATGTCTCTTTTTAGCACATCTGCTTACCTGTTTTATCATTGATATATCCGCAGTTATAATTTGCAYTTACTGGAAGAATAAACTTGCAATCCTATAAATTATTTATTACCCTCTGTGTATTTAAATAAGAATAGGAGATAATAGAGAGGAAAAAAGGCAATGGAGTTTGTATTAGAGTCCATCCTTGCTAAGGTAACCTCCATCCTAAGATATCACAGACATCTTCTGCTTCTGGTTATTAGGAAAAAAAAAACATAAAAAAATATCCATTAAGCAGTGCATTTTATTGATCTCTTGCAGAGCAACTTAAGTCAGGTTCAAGCAGAGTTTGCACTTTATAAGTAATATCTGGTTACATGAATGTTTCACATTGCCATTCATCTYTCCACATCTACATCTTGCTGGATAAACTCATTCCTCCGGGGATGTTATCTTTATCAAATTTGGCAGGAGTGATTCACATCMTCATAATTTAATGCTTATTTAAAATACAAAATATACTTTAAATGTATTTACAAGTAACTGAATTTTGAACTTTATGCTTTCTTAACTGGTTCTAGATACATAAAAAATGGGAAAAAGAATCTTGGCTAAGTTTCAAGCAATCATCTTAATTCAGGGTTCATAATCTCTTCGTGAGTGTATGGCTGTCATTCCTYGTCATTACTAATGCTTAATTAACATGATAATATCTTAGTTGGCATGGAATTAAGTCAGGCCAAATAAAAATATCTGGTATTCCTCATTACAATTTTTAACATAGGAATATTAACTCCAGAATTCAAGCACTAGAAAATTGGTGAAAGTATGTAGCCTTCCAATATCACACAAAACTTGAAACAGCTAGGAAAGTAAGAGGRAAAAAAAGGACACATTATAGACAAGGATAGACTTTTTTTTTTTTTCTTCTCTCCTGATCTTGGAACACCATAATACCACACTGATCTCTCAGAGAAGCTGGTTTATTCTTAGTGCCAAGTTCTGCTCCCCTAGAGTTTTCTCAGTGCAGTGTATGTAATCAGATTTGGAAACAGTAGTCAATTATATTTATAGGCTCATAGGATAATTCCGGTTGTAAGGGACCTCCGGAGGTTTCTAGTCTAATCTCCTGCTCAAAGCAGGGCTAGCTGTGGGATTGGAGCAGGTTGCTCAAGGCTGTACCCAGCTGGGTTTTGAAAAATCTCTGAGGATGAACACTGCACATCTCTGCGCAATCTGATCCAAYGCTTGGCTGTTCTCACAGGGAAAATAATTTTATTTATATGCAATCTGAATCTCTCTTGTCTCAGCTTGTGCCTTTTGCCTTTTATGCTTCCATTAAGCAGCACTGTGTAGGGTTTGGCTGTCCTGTTGATAAGTCTGTGTGGATATGGGCAAGCTACAGTTAGGTCTCCCTGAAGCTGCTGCTTCTCCAGCTGAACAAGCCCTTGTTCCTCAGCCTCTCCTCAGAGGGCAAGTGCTTCAACACCCAACCGTTGTGGCGGCCTTTCACTGGGCTTGTTTGTCTTTCATGCACTGGGGAAAGCAAACTGGATGCAGTGCTGTATAGATATGGTTTTCCTTCTGTTTTCTTTGGACAACAAAAACCCAACTGCATTGATCTAATTTTGGAAAGAAGGGGAATCTAGACAAAACTGCCAACCCAGCCTGCCCCCTCAGGAATGTACGTTCTCAAAGGCTTTAATTAATATTACTGGATTTATTCCTTTGAGTTTGATTAAAATCAGTTATGTTTCTAATATGCTACCATGGTTTTATGGGAGAGCAAAATACAACATGATAATTGTCTACACAGGAAGAATAATGAGAAAAGGAGGCATAATGAGAAAAGGAGGCATCTTGAAGCAAAAATGTATCTGTCAGAAGTCTAGCAGTTATTCTTTGATAGCTGACATAACAGGGGTAGGATTTGTATATGTAAATAATACTGGTAAAATAAATAAATGAACATCTCCTGCAAGCATTTTCACAGGGTACTATGGATTTCAAAGCTTGTTGTTTTGCCATTACTAATGAGAAAGGACAACAGATTGGAAGAAGCCAGCATTAATGAACCATAATGAACCATAATGTCCTTAAATCTCGTTGTAGGCTAATGTTAGATTGTCATTGRTTAAATGATTTCAAGGACTGATATTAATAACATTCTAGTGAGAGGTGTCATTCCCTAAYGGAATAGAGCCATTCAAGCAATGTATTTAAAGACTGGTCAATAAACTAGCAAGAGCAAAGTGTATGCTTGGAAACAAGGGAAAAGGAAGGTCAGTAGATTATCACTTATTCTGTCCATTTATATTGTCAGAGGTGTCAGAAAGAAAACAGTTTTTACAAGCAGTTTGTCCTGCTGGGTTTGTGCAGTGCTGCAGTTCCAGGAGCATTACTAGCAGGGGAAAGTCATTATGATGCTGCTCTGAAAATGAAATATAGAAAAAGATAAAAAAATCCTGCTCCCTTAATGCAACACAAAAGTTGTTAAAAATATCTTTTTGTAGTCCACTTGTRCATGGACTTGTGTTCATGCCATAGAGCCTTAAGATTATCTCTCTAAACTCACTTTACTCCCCACCTTTACTGAATGGCATCCATTCCTACCTTGTTCCACTAAAGCTGTTTAATAAATGGAAATTGGAAAGGAAGGAGAAGCAATTCTTAAAGTAAAAATAGAGGAATAGTGGAGCAGAATGTGATGGAATTTAACTACTTAAATAACAACTAAATTTTTGAAAAAAATACTAAGACGATGCTTGAAGAAGTACACTACTTTGTCTCTACAATTTCAAAGAATTTTCTCTCTTTTTTATTTTTTTTCTTTAGTTCAAAGAAGTAAAAATCCATTTAAGTTAAATCTGTAAGGTCAACAAAAAACCAGCCTCTTTCTGCTGTTAAGATCTATAGGTGCTTAATTCATCTCCTAAGCCATAACCTTTCTATTTGTGAATGGTTAATCATCAAAAAAATGAGATCAGTGTGGTTCCAAACAATATGTAGCTAGCAGCATGTTGCACAGAAGGCACTATGCAATGTTTTTTAAGGCCAAGTGGGGTGCATTAGACATTTCTGTTTTTATTCAGGGGGCTATTGGAACAATAAATGAGCTGTGCCTGGACCTCGCTGTGTTTGGAGCATTTATTTTTTTTCATATGTTTACCACAGGTATTGACATAGTCTGTCCCAAGGCAACATCTTGACATCTCTTACGAGAAAGAGACTCATTTGTGTGTCAGGAATGGACAAAAATTTTCTCCTGTAAGAAGAGACCTGTGGAGATGGCAGTATGACTGGTGCTGTGGTAGCTGAGGATGTCCATACTGTTGCTCTCTGTGCTGACCTATGAACATGCTACAGTACAAAACCAGGGAACYCATGAGTTGCGTCTTTTCATGATTGGAAGAGAGGATTATGCCCTGCTGCTGGTGGTAAAGGTATACTTAAAATTCCCATATTAAATCAAGGAAAGWGGATACATCCTTTGGAACTTGTTTTTGTGCTAAGGAGCACTCCCTCCTCTAGCCCGCAGTGTTAGTCTGACAGTGTTTGGCTGAGCGTTTCTGTCCGTTTCAGTGTCACTCCATAATAAGCGATTGATTACATGATTTTTCTGCCTTTAGCAGTAACAGCTGTATAGCTGGTCTCAGATTTCTTTCTTCTGATATGGAAAAAGAAAAGCTTCCTATGTGTCCACAGTGATGTATTCTAAACCAAATAGTCAGTAAAAATAGTCAATAAATTCACAACGGCCAAAAAGGTAATAAAGTGAATATCCTGCAGGGTCTTGTCCCAATTAAACTTCTGAGAGGTGGATATTCCTCTCAAAAGATTTTATTGGTCTAGTGCAATCACACAAAGTAGCACAAACCTCACAAATTTTATMAGGTGATACCGTTACCCATAAAAAGAGCACGGAGTAGATTTGTTGTTATGTGCTCAAAATGCCTTTCTGTTAAAATGTAACATTTTTAAAAGAATTGTTTGAAAGCAATGGACAGTGCATTTTTATTTTTGCTTTAACACAAAGCACATTGTATGCATTTGGCAAAGTGCTAACTGCTTCTTTATGAATCCAGGCTCAGAAAAAGGAGGTTAGTGAGAGCAGCAGATGGACTGTGACTGCTGGAAGGTGCTCATCATGCTTCTGAAGGCATTCCTATAGATGATTTTTTTTTTTTTGAGAAAATCCTAAATAACTGCTGAATAACTGAATAACTGCTGAAAATGTGAACTTCTTACAACTGTTCCTTGTGAAGCAAATAGCTCAATAGTTTTAGCATTCCTAAATGTGGTTTGTTTGGATTCCAGTTATGGAAAGAGAGTTGGGCTTCATGTTGGTGACAGGAGCAGCTCTCAGCAGCGTACCAGGCATCAGTGCAGAAGATGATATGTCTGTCAGAGCCAAAAGGAAAGACAGAAAACAAGGATTAAAATTAGTTCAAGGCATTTTTGAGGGTGTTTTGCCTGACACTTCAAATAGTTTWAAAATCCATAGTGGTCGGAATGCTAATTTGCAGCCCAGCACCTGAGAGATTATTGCAGGGGCTTTGTGAGAAAGGGAAGATTAGGCAAGTCTCCTGCTTGTGTGTATGGAGAGGATGCAACCAATCCTTTTTTAGATAGACAGAAAGCAGAAACTGTGTAGCAGCTGTGTGACTGCTGGCATAACACTGGGGGTGATGGAGAGAACTCCTGTTTCTCCTCTTTCCTTCCCCTCATGGACTATCAGGGAAGCAATGAAGGAAAACAGTTGCTGCTGTTTCCCATACTTCAAATCCCTTTGCATACAGAGAGGAAAGAAAATCAAGAGAGCTAAGTGTGCCAAATGAGAACAGAAAGGAAAGCTAAGTAGCAAGGAAAGTCAAATTTCAGATGGTGACTGTGAATGCTGGAATGTGTATCGATGCCTAAAAGACCTGATTTGGTTTGGTTACCCTGTGCTTCACCCTTAACAAGTGAGAGGTGAGCACTGCTGAAGATCACATGATCATGCAGGAGCAGAAGATCCTATCTTCTACTCCACATCTGCCCATTCTTACAATAAATTCAGTCCTCAAATTCAAATCTGCTCCCGTTCTGCATCTTTTCATTCCTGTAGCTCTATAGCAGGGTTTGTTGTCTTTGTCCCTTCCTTGTCCCCTTGAGCAGAGTGGTGTCTACATCTGCTCTTACAGGGTCTGAATGGTGCAGTTGAAAGGACAGGACCCATCCCCATTGCTCATGCAAGGATACAGGTTAAGCTTGAACAGAATTGGTCTGATCTGTCGTACTTCCCTGCTTTCCTCCGGCACTTGCTTCTGGAGAGACAGTGGGACTCCAAGGAGCAGCTCTTTCCCTCCTCCTCCTGCTTTGGGGAAGACACTTTGTCACAAGTAGCTTCCCAAAAGAAAACTGAAATAGATATGAGGTCTGCAGAGTCACTCACCCAGCTGCAACCACCCTGGCGTGATGAGGGATCAGCAGAGGCGACACGGTAATGAGTAAGACACTGCCAACTGTTACTTCATCTGCCTTGAGAGTTGGGGAGTAAAGAAAGAGAGCAAGAAAAGAGAAACGCAGCCAAAGGCACTTAAATATCATTAGAGTTATGGAAATCAGGCAAGTTAAAAAGACAGAACTGAAGTGTTATTTCCCTCCAGGGGAGTTCTGGGAATAACTGAAAGGAAAGAACGATGTCTTGAACAAAGATGGATTAATTTTTATTTTTTTTTTTAAACAATGGGAGATTTTGAGGAGATTTAGACAGGAAATAACCTTTTATTGATGTCTTATCTTTGAAGTTCAATAAATATAAACACAGAATATCGTCCTTTAACATTTTTCAAATGGCTTATAGTTAGCTTTAACATTTAATGGTGTTCAGTGTTGGGCCCTGAAACAAAAATGGATGCATTTATGTATTTCTTTTTGTTACTGGTCCAAAGTGATTAAAAAGTAAGTTACAGTTTACTTTTAACTTTTGATTACTTATTTTAGGTTGCACATAAATCCTTCAAAACACAAAGAAATTAAAAAATATTGTGCTCAGTGCTTGTGATTCAAGAGAGTTTTTGTCAGGTGAAGATTGAACTATTGCAGTTATAACGCTATGCTTCCAGATATCCCAGATCTTCATATAGAGGTTCAAAAGTAGCAGGAGTTGAACTGCAGTTGTATCTGAAAGACCCATCAGAAAAATGCAGACAGATTACTGAATTATTCTCTGGAGCATGTGACAAATGGCAGGCAGTAGTACATTATGACACTCTCAATCAGTGTTTCCTATATTATTGATTTCAGCCTATGCCCCTTCATTACACAGGAAAATAAAAGTTCAGCTGGGTGTAAGGCACCAAAAATGGAGATAATCTGTGGAGATGTGACTTGCAACACATAACCAGCTTACTCTAGCAATGCCACCTGCAAAGAGGGAGGTACACCGTGACCAAAACTCTCAGCAGTATGCAGAGACGCAGCAGATGAAGAGGTGGGAAGTTTACGTAAGAGCTGGGGAGTATCCAGCTGGTGGCAGTGCTGGTTTTTTTTTATGGAGAATGAGAGCATGCAGAGGAGAGGGCAGCTACTAGAATGTAGAGAAGAACCTGGATCCTGCATGGAAGCACTTTTACCTGAAACTGTCAGTACATCTGTGCTGCAAAACAGTGTCACACAGATATAACAACAGCGCTGACTGCGACTGTGGTGAATTCTGACTGGGCTTATTCCACTCTTTGTTAGGGGCATTTTACAGCCTGTACCCATGTACTTAAACCAGCTAATGTAAAACTCCACCAGTGCATGCCCAGGTTGACAAAGCATATTTGTTGAGGCAGAGGAAGGTGATACTGATGATATAACTGAACATTTGCTACTGATAGTGGCTTTGGCATGATTTCTGGGAAAGTGCCTGCATTCCAGTAGCAGCATAAAAACTCTTTACCCTAAAGTGAGAGATTCAAAAACTGTTCTTAACAGAAGAGTTTCCAGTTTTATATAAAACTGGGACATCTTAGCAGTGCATCCAGGTAGTGAAAACTACCTGCATTGTCTTCACTTTCTTGAGGAGACTTTAGATTTCAGACATTTGGGAGGTGATACGCTCTACCAGCTAGTCCAGGCATGAGCTGTCAGCCTGAAGACATTCAGCTCTAAGTATACAGTTAAGGAGAAAAGGAGTGGATAGAGATTTCTGGATTTGTCTGAATGGGAAAAGCTGCGAGCCAAACAGTGTAAGTGCTGAGAGGAGTTTTCCAAAGACAGSTTATGGGTGTATTTTAGCAGCAAGCTTCACTTAAGTTGTTAATAATCTATGCAGAGTTTTGTGTGAAAGTGCTACAACAAGAGCCTGGAGGGCTGCAYTGCAGCTTTTTGGCCTATTCTCCATTTTAGGATTTTCTGTTGAGTGCTGCCCACTGGACCTGATCAAAAGGAGATTTCTCAACCTTTTTGCAGCAAGAGAAAAATCTCAGTTCAAAAGACTTGAATATATACATAGAATCATAGAATCATAGAATGCCGAAGGTTGGAAGGGACCTCAGAGGTCATCGAGTCCAACCCCCCTGCTCACGCAGGGTCACCTAGAGCACGTGGCACAGGGCTGCATCCAAGCGGGTTTTAAAGATCTCCAAAGAAGGAGACTCCACAACCTCTCTGGGCAGCSTGTTCCAGTGCTTTGYCACCCTCACAGTGAAGAAATGCTTCCTTAAGTTCCTGTGGAACTTCCGATGCTTCAGTTTGAAGCCATTTCCTCTAGTCCTAGCCATTTCCTCTAGTCCTAGGGATCACTGGGATTTAGTAAATGCAATACATACAAAAAATGCTTGAATATTGAAAAATTTAATGAACAATATATTGGACATATATATATTTAATGAACATGGACATATATATATTTAATGAACAATATATTGGAAAGGACTTTTTGCTTTGTATCATATTATGGAGATATCATAAGTGCATGCAGCAATATCCCTTGATAACCTGCAGTCCTGGGGCATCATTAGTGTAGCACAGGTGTTGCAATTTGTTATTAGGAACATGCAGATCAGCTAGTTTGCTCTTCCACTGCATCGGAGGAGGTCCTGCTTCTAAGCTCATATTTTGCTTCCATCTCTTTCCAACACAAATGGTTGTTCCAGATTGCTGGAGTTTCTCAGAGCTGCTCCTCCTCGTCAGAAATGCRCAGTAAGGAGGAATGCATGAGAGTTAGGAGGAGGCAGGGAAGACAGCATTTCAAGGAGGGCAGGAAAACAGTGTGAAAAACTGCTGTGTTTCAACCTTATTGTTTTATGCTGCTTTGATGATATTGTAACAAGATTGTATTTTTCAGGCTTATCTTTAAAAATACCTTTGGAGGCAAGCAATAGAAAGATGCCCAGGTACCTGGTAATGGGGTCACTCTACATGAGCGGCTTTTGACACCAGTAAACATAGATGAAACCCAGTTAAATATTTACAACACTTTTATTCTTATATCCTGGTTGGAAGTTACAGAAGTGAATTATGCTTAGACATATAAGAGAATAGATGTGYCATTGGCTACACTTTTAAGAAATCTGAGAGTAGTGTTCAAAATATGCAAAATGATTTCCAGTTCAGCAGCACTGTGATACTCTCCTAAATGTGTAACTTTACTGAGCCTGGACTCAAGGATAAGAAGGGATAAGAGAGCAGCTGCAGCTCGTGGTCAGAGCATGGTACAAGGCAGGAACTCCCACTTTGGTGAGATTCACAGACCTGACCACACAGTTGGGGAGAAACCTTCAAACTGCAGCAGCTCCTGAGTCATAGGCTTAGGGGTTTCTTACCCCTGTGTTAAGTGGTTGTTTGGGAGCGGGGGCAGCAGGGTCATTGTGCTCCCTCGTGCTGCAGTGGGTCTCACTGTTTCGGGCAGACATTGAAAATGGGGATTTTCTGCTCTGAAAAGACAGCATGTGTGTTTCAAAATAAGCAGTATGCTGCTTTACCTTAGTGCCTTAGGACAGGGAGTGATGAAGGGGGGAGGATAGCCCTCTTGGAGTGGAGTATTTTTCAGTCCTTAGTGTTAAAAACCTTCCAGATGTTAGTGGTAGGTCTCTCTGTGATGTAACAAAAACTAGATCTCCCACAGTGCAGCATATATTCGGGCCTGRAAACAAATACCTGGCTAAGGCATAAACAACCCAGTTTCTTATTCCCTGGTAYGGCAGGTAGTCAACCAGTCCAGAGCTTGTGTGGAACAACTATACTGCTCCAGTAGGTGTTCATAGCTTCTTTGCAGAGATGTAGCAGTTATTCCAGAGTATGAAACAGTGGAGAATCAGCATGTATGTCTAAACATCTGTTTTCTGCATCTCCACCTAGAAAAGAGAGGCTTAGTCACTATGCAGAGGTACTAGGTAGTGTCCTTTGAACTCACTAGCCTCAGTTATAGGTTGATTCATAGCAACTAAAACTGTAGATAARTGTCTGGATATGATGAAGGAATAATTGTGAGCAGGATAAAACCATGGATATTTGGTTTCCTAGTCCCCTTTCACAGTTTACTAAAGTGGTTGATACTTAACAAGGCCCTCAAAAACATTTTTCAATTTGCCTAGTGCTTGAGGACCTAAAGAAGTACTGACTGTGCAATCCCAGTTTTATTCTGCTGCATTTGATCAGCTTTGTAGGTTTTTTTTTTTTTTTTTTTTTTTTTTTTTTTNTTTCATCCATCTTCTTGTTCTGCAAGAACAACAGCATTGCTTTAGTTGGCAAGTGATGCCATCGGCCCAAGCTGGAACGCAGCTTGCATGAGACAAGTAAAAAGCCCTCGTGCCCTGTTTAAAAATATTGAATAGAGGAGTATAATTTAGAGGTAGGCTGCAAAAGAAAATATGCATCTCACAAAAATCTTTAAAAACAAAAGGAAAGTGTATTTAAGTTGCAAGGAAATCGTGGAGTGAGTGGGGGAGTTGAAAATCCACAAATACTCTTGGGTTAATATCAGGCAAAGAAAAGAGGCCACTGAAAATTGTAGAATGTGTCTGGAGGAGTCAGTGAGGTTTCAAGTCTAAGCTATGTGATTGAAATTGCGGGGAGTGGTGAAGAGAATCAGATTCAGCTCCCAGGTGCAAAGAATGAACACAACTCTCTCTGCAGGTGACCAGGGCAGCCACAGCTGAAAATGAGAACCAGCCTTTCCTAGCCCTGTATTGACATGGACATTGTCTACACCTGCTCCTCATTTAGCTCRTTTGTGTCTCTGCTTTCTTTGGTTCAAGAGATTGATAACCATGAGCTATCGTATCATGCTGAASTTCATTACATGGAAGGATTGCTAACTGGTTTTAACTTCAGCATCTAGCACCTGCAACTCAGCAAAATGCATGACAGTGCTTGAGGTATGATGTTTCTTTCTCTTTTTATGTTTTTCAGGTAGCTGCTGTGTGCTTTGCTATGTTCTTTTCATAAGCTTCCATTCTTTTAATGCTTTGAATCTCTTGAGGTACTGAATTCCTGCTGCTCTTCTGGAGGCTAAGAACTTGTTCGTGTGCTGTGGTGGTTTTGCTCAGCTACAGTGATACATAACCCTGTTCTAACTGGGTATCTTGCAGCTGGTTTCCATTACAGGAAGGCATGGAATGCTGTATGCAGCTCTTGGAAGATTTATGAGTGTTTAGGGTTTTGAGCTGAGCTTAGATATGTCTCCTCCTTAAGGGAGGATGGAGAGAAGCGATAGAATTCTTCACTTTAGAGAAGCAATGAACTGCCATTTTTTGTGAGGTATTGTTCTGACCTCGAATTCATACACTTCTCTCTGAAGGTAGCTGTTTGCAAACTGATCCGAGGAAGTTTATATTTCAGAAGAGTTAGMAGCACGTAATAAGCTGAGAGTGAAATCCTGTCTCTCCTTAGACTCTGTTGCAATCTAAATATTGACTTCAGTGGGGCCTGAAAGCATACCCCATACTCACCACTTAATTACTTCAAAACAACAAATCTTAAAATTTTATGTTTATATTGTTCCCTGCTCTCATTTTTTCTTCCCTCTCTCCCCTTTTAACTTTTTTCCCTACAAAAATGATTCAGTCTGAACTTTTTTTCTGCCTATGCCTAACTGTAATTTTAGACATAGGCCAAGTAGGGTGTTGCTGCTTAGTTGGCTTCGTGGCAGTGTTAGAGCTGGTGATAGTAGCAGCAGCTGTTGCCAAGAGGCATGTCAGGGCACGTGAAGGGAGAGCAATGTTGATTGGAAAAAAGGAGATAACAGAAACTGTTGAGGCTACTACTCTTGCACTCTTACATGAGCTTTCCAGTGCCAGTCTTTTCTGACACAAATCCTGACCACTCTGGTAGCAAACATAACCTGGCTCTATCTCCTTTTCCTTTAGGTAGGAAGATAAGTTTATAGGCTTTATAGGCTTCTCTCTAGTAACAACCTAACCTACTTGTATTGTAATCAAAGAAAAGACCCTGTTCTTTTGACTTAAACATCTGTTGGATCTGGATCTGACAGCTTGTTAGAGGCCTCTGCCTTGCTTCAGATTCCTATCGAGTAAAATGTATTGCCAGTGAGAGTTCTCTCTGCAGGATTCTCCAGTGTTCAAAGATATTAGGGTGGTTTCATGCCCTAATATCTTTTTAATGCATCTCAACTGTTTTACTGCTTGTTTTTCTTAGTTGATTCAATAGGGAAAGTATGAGGGAAGCCTTTAAGTGGTATTTGATGCCTGATTTTCATTTAGATATTTAAAGTGTTGAAATCACAGAATCATAGGATGGTTGAGGTTGGAAGAGACCTCTAGAGATCATCTAGTACAACCCTCCCGCTTGAGCAGGAACACTAAGACCACATTGCACAGGGTCGCATCCACATGGGGTTTGGGGATCTCCAGAGAAGGATATTTCTAAATAAAAATGCTGCTGCTTGCTCCTTATTAAGTTCTAGGTTGTTCATTTWAAAAAGGAAAAAGTTCTTGCTAATACATAGGCTACCTAAAAGCTTCTTAGACATGCTCTGGACTTATATCTTCTGCACTGTTACTCCTTTAGTCTTGTTGACTGTATCTTGTATTTGATTATGCTCATTTTACCTGGTGCAGTAGTAAAGGGAATGAACTTTCTCTCAAGACAGCTGGAAAAGATCATGAAGAGGTTTTATTTAAAAGATTTAGCAAGGGTCACTAGAAAGTGCATTTGTCTCCTGGTAAATTTATCATGAGGCCCCAGCACTGCTTGCAAACTACGGCTGCATTACCTGAAGACCATTCCTTGAACAGTCTGCCTTCTTCTAGGTAGTCTTGTAAGTGGTTTTGTCTTTAAAGCCTCTGTGTGCTTGTGAATGGTAAAGCTCCATAGCAACTATTATGCAGCTTTATTTTTACACACAGCAAATAAATTTGAATCAACTACCACCGTGCAATTTACAACAACCCAGGACTTTTCATTCACACAGCATGCCCTAGGCAAAAAACAGCCTCTAAAAGCAGTTTTGCTAGAAGTGGGGATATGTTATAGCTAGAAGAATCCAGGATGGGGGAAAATAGGTTGCTTACAGGTAGCATACCAAATTATTGCTATAACCAAGACTCTCACCTGCTGGCCCCTTTTGTAAAAGTTCTGAGATATCTCTTGCCCGCCAGCAACATCCTCTGGTTTATATGGCTGAGGCCAAGGTTCTTGGCTTGAGTTTTTTTGTGGACTTCTACAAATGTATTTAAATTTCCGTTGAGGTTAGTTTTAGGTCAATTGCAGCAGCCCCAGGCCAGCTCCCTAAGGATCTACTCAGCTTCTTAAGTTCTCTGCAGTCCATACTGCCGTAATAGTGTTGCTACCACTGCCTGAATGAGCTCGTTTAAAAGTCTATGTTGGACTGCACACTAGTGTAGTCTAAATCTCTCTCATCAGGAAAATGCTTACTTGGCACTTTAGAAACTCGGTTCAGCTGAGCAGCAAGCTGCCCATGGGACTATAGCTGTATCTGTCTCTGTGTTCCTGTTTTTAGGCATTCTGACCCATGGGTTTACTAGTCTTCATGTTTTGTGCAATTACAGAGTTGTTCAAATTAAAGATACTACAAATGTTCATATTAAAGATAGTAACTTCATTTCTGTGCCTAAATAGATTGTTTCTATTATTCCTTGAACTATTGATGATGTTGGCCATTGAAGTGATGGATCAAACTTGCTGAATTCCAGTGTGTAATAAATTGCTTCTGATCAAAATAGGTTAATTTACTAAATATTGCAGGAAAGCATCCTGGCAGAAACTTATACGCAGCTAATAAGGAATGGCAGAGATGAATATTTGTGTGTTAATTTCTGTACCATCATTATGCTTGCATCAGTAACCTGTCTAGAGGATCACTGACGAATTATCTCAATTACAGATGGAAAAGATTAGTATAGACACAGATCATGTCAATCCATTCCTATGGTCTATTAGAGGATTTTCTCCCCTGGTAACAGGTTCCCCAGGGCTTGTCCAATCTAATATGAAAGGAATCATGCAATGGAAGATTTCATTCTCTGGGAGTGAAGACTCTTTTTCTACAGCTGAATTCTACTCTTGGAATATTGTTTTCTGATGCTTATATTAAATCATCCATACAAAAATAAATGCAACAAGCACCACTTAATCCTATTGAATAGTATTTCTAAAACTTACTAATTGTTATGCCTTGATGCCCTTATTCTAATAAGAAAGACATTTCTTAAAACTCCATTTGTTGGAGATAGCATGAGAAGGGGAGAAAGAGGATGGATAATCTTGCGTCCCTCCAGATGCTGGGAACCCTGAGTTGTGCAGCATTGGATAGCCCTGTATGGGTCCTGTCACTGGAGGGGTTCACCTGTGTTTTGGTCTTAAAACAATTCCATTCATCATGGAGTCGAAAAGATTCAAGGGTCCTGCTACCTGTGCAAATAGGAATAATTCAACAAGAGCCCAGGCAACACGACAGAGTTGACTGTTTCAGTGCAATAACTAGATGGCCCCAGTAATAAATGGGAACAGGCGTAAGTAACCATCTGGATCACCCAGCCATGCTGGAGAGTCCCAGCCAGGTGCTCCAGACTGGACACAGAGGGCCACACAGCAGGTGGACAGCACTTTCCTTACCCACCTTCATGCTGTTTTTGTATTTTTTTTGTCCAGCAAATGCAGCAAAAGTGCTGTTGTGGATAGAAATAAGCAGAGCTGTACGCATTTCCTCTGCCACTGCCTTGCAGCGGGCGCTAAGGGCAGGGACGGGTGCTGGGCTCTCGGAGGAAGCTACGAGCTGCCCCGCGCCGGGCGCAGCCGGTTCCAGCCGGTTCTGTAACGGACAGTAACGGTCGCCGCGTGCCCAAGTGGCACCCGCTGGAGCATGGGGCGCTGCCACGTGCGCGCAGGGGGATGCTGAGGGGTGGCTTGTGTGGGGACAGGGAGCCCCAGAGGGGCCGTGTCCCTGGGGAACCCACGCGGGAGCGGCAGAAGAGAAAAGCGTGAGGCTGGGAGAGATGGAGAGACGGCTGCAGGCTGAGGGGAGCGAGCGCAAGGCGCGGGAAATGGCGGTGAGAGGTGGCTGGAAATGGCGGTGACGTGAAGCCAGGAGGAGAGCAGTCTGGGCTGTGCAGAGCCTGGGGAAGGAGGGAGGAACAGTATTTCCCTCGGTGTTTAATTATTTGTGCCTTCTTTGTTTCTTAAGACCCCAATCAATAGAAGTTTGCTCACTGGCAATAAGTTAAATTAATTCAAATTCCCCGAGTCAAGGTTGCTTTTCCCGTGAGGATGTGTTACGTGTTTAAGTGCAGCATTATCTGGTTTGCTCTGTGGTGTTGCGGTCTGTTCAATTCCTCTTTCTGAGTGCTTAAGTATAAACCTAGTGGGACTATTGAGGGAACGTGGTCTGCAGAGGAGATGGGAATTAGGGCTCGTCAAAGGAATGTGTGCAAATGCAATGCATGAGCTATCGTGATGGATATAAGCACAAACAGAAGCACCACTTGCTACAGCAATTAACATGTTAATGTGAGAGTTGCTTGAGTTTTCTGGACAAACCTGCAAAACTTAAAATTCTACTTAATGCCATTTAAATAAGAAAAGCAAATGCTGTATTATCTTCAATCTAATGATGAGAGCGTGGTTTTGTTTTACTTTAATACTTGGCCTTTCACTTTACGCGGGTCTAACTGCCTTCCCAAGTGTTCTTCCTCATGTAGCTTTTGCCATCTGCTGGAGTAAAGCTAACGGAAATCTGTGTTTTGTTGCTGTGGGTTATGAAAAATGGGTGGCATTTTTGCTATTCCTTCATGAGTGAAGTCCGATTCAGTTGAGGCTGATGTCATTTGTACTTCACACAAGTGCTGTGTGCCCAATTGCTTTGCTTGCTCCTGGCTGGAGGTCCATTATTTGGTTATTATTTTAACACTAGTGCCGAGGTTGGGAAAATTGAATGGTTGGAGCCACTGGAATATTTGGATGCAGAAATCCTGTATGAGCATTTAGTAGTTGATAGGTGGTTTTGAAACTGTGTAATATCTCCCAGCTGGCAGCATTTGCCCGGGCTTTTCCTGAGGGTTTTTTTTTTTTTTTTTTTAATAACCAGTTAGAATTGCCACCCTGTAAGCAGTGAAATGGTCTATACGTTACAAGTTTGAGACGACCACTGTAGCTGCTCCAGCTACCGATTCTTGCTCTGAGGGAGTTGCAAAGAACACACAATCCCTTGATGCAGGTTTTTTCTCTCCTATGATGCATGTTTTCTCTCTCTAGATTCTCCCCTCATTTAACGTTTTTCCTCATTTTGTAATTCTCTCTTTTTGCCTCTCTCTTCTTCTCTTTCTAAGGCTTTGAAAAATCCTTCATATATGGATGCTGAGGTAGATTGCTTCCCAAGCAGAAAAATCTATAGTCCTAGCTCTTCCTTCCTGTGTGCCACAGCACACAGGCCATTGCTTTGCTTTGCATCTGGTTTCTAAGGCAGGCGTTTGAACTTTTCTCTCTATTTTAGGTAAACAGTGTTCTTAAAAATGGGAAAGCTTGTCCTCTGTCCTTTTAAAAATGGTCCTTTCAAATACCTCTGGGGAGAGGAGGAGAAAACAATGGTTTCACTGAGGGAAAGGAAGAGGAAAAAAAAAAACCAACAAAAAAGCCCAACCTACTGCATATAGTCTTGCAAAATCCAATAACAGATGATGCCAAAGCAATTCTCTGGGTGTTATCTGTGCTCCTCAGTAAAGAACAGGCCACAAGAGAGGCCAGATTACCCTTCAAGCAAATAAACCTGGAGTTGGAAGCAGATGAGTTTCTTCCTCTTCCACAGGGAGTTAGAAATTTTTCAGTGGTTCAGAGCAGGACAAGAAGGAGTAAACAGGTTAGGCATTAAGAAGAGTCTGTATCACAAACTTGGAGCAACAGTCTGCTTAAAGAGTGCTTAAAGGACCACAGTCTCAAACCTTTTACAGATACTGAAGGGATCTAATATAGGGATGAATTAAGGGCATGRTAGAGGAGCTTCACCACAGCAGGTATCCAAGGAAGACATAGGAATAAAAATTGAAAAACTGTTCTGGTTATCTACATTAAATAACTGTTTCTGGGTTACCCAATGCCTCTCACTTAAGATAGGTCTTTTCAGAGCTATTTACTGGTTGTGTGTTAGGCACTTAGAAAGTGATAAAGCCTGGGTATTGATTTGCAAATGTACTGAGCACTTGAGAGCTGTAGCTGAAATCTAGGAGAACTATACYTTATAGAGATAAAAAGCCTAGGGGTTGAAAGAGAAGCTTCGTAAGACTGGAAGAGCATTACTCTGTCCTGCATCATGTGGCAGGATTGACTGTACTTTTATCAACCTTGGAGATGTTTGTGCTTCAATCCTCAGTGGCACATCCTCTAAGCTCCCTAGGCAATCTGCTTGCAGTGCTTATCTAGAGAAAGTTTGCTTTCTTGTTTGTATCCTGCCAGGTGTTTTACCTGGATCATTCTTCCTGAAGTAATGGATAGGATAGGGGGGGAAAAAAAAGGTGCTTAAGCTGACCTTAAGAGCATAGAGCATATTACTATTTTTTTTTTTTTTTTTTTTTTGCATCAAATTTTGAGTGTTTGAAGGTGTTGCTTCCTCAGTCTTTTAAGGCTGTATGGTGCTTATTTGTGCGGTTTTCTTTACATAGGTGGTGCATTTTAGCTCCCTTAACCATTTTCATTTCTCTTGTCTGGACAATTTTTAACTAATCTTGGAGCGCAGTCAACCAAACTGATAGCAGTATTCCAGATGAGGCTTGATGAAGTGCATTAGGTGTATTGTTGCATGTGTTTTACAGGTTGTTTTCCTGTGTGACACAGCAAAGTAGGAATTTTGYACTCCTACTACATCTTAGAATTTAATAAGCACAGAACAGTTYTTCCACTGCTCTTTTTTTGAGCAAGGGATGAAACAAAGTGGTTTACATTTTTCCCAGATAATTCACCTTGGAAAAAATGCTTCAAGCCAAGTAGGCAAAATCTGGCAAATACAGACRACAGGAAGGCTCAAGTAATCTCAAAATTAGATGGTCTCAACTTTCCCTACAATAAAGCAATACATAAGGTAAGGATCTTAGCAGGCTTTCAGACAGATTTTCAGTCAGAGTAATACCACTCTCCCAGCAAAAGACTGGAAATCCTGAATAACAGAAACTTCGCCAGCTAGTAACTCCCATGGGAATTTGCTTTAGTGTTTGGTGGAAACTAGGTTGCCTAGWGAATTGTTGCGGTAATATGTCTTGCACTGTGGGATGTTCATGTGTTTTGTTTTTATTCTCTTGAGGTTTCCCATATAGGCTGACTAAATTAAACTTCACTGTTGATAAAGGTATAATGGTATTATATTATAAAGCATCTGCTTTCAGCATAACAAAGCTCTGTACTTTATTATGACTAGATTTCTTTTATTGGAAGACAAATTYTCAGTGCTGGATGGTTCAATATAGACATATTAAATATCATATCCAGCATCCGTTTCACATATTCTGAAAAGCATTTTACTATTGGAGAAGACTAACCCTTGACTCGGAGACTCAGTAACTCTAGTAGATATTTCATGTAAAAAGCAAAGCCATTTCCAACTTAGAAAATTAAGTTTCTGTTGACAGGCCATGCAGGSGGATGCATATGGATCTTAAGCATATTGTTAAGAATATATAAAAAATACTTTATGGTAAATTCTTCTGTTAGCACCAYTAAGTTACAGAGGTTTTAAATTCAGGATTCTGGATAGTTTATGATAGTGATTAAGCACTGTAGAATCTTGTCAATGTCGGACTCGTCAGCAAGAGAGATCTAAGCTTCAAGGGAAACTGTTACATTAACATATGTCATGATCAGTGTTGAAAGGAATAAAAATTGAGCTTTGAAATGGCTGGCAGGGGGAAAAGGACAGACAAGGTCTTAAAGGTGTCTTACTGTCTCCATCAAAGCAGCAATTATTTTTTTCAGACTTGGATATCAAGACTGACTGGATTCAAATGTAAAGATGAAAAATTTTTCTATTAAGTACATTAGACTTCTCAGTGCTGCTGCTGACATCCAAACAGGAATGTTATAAAATCAGATGCAATTAAAGTGGGAGGCTGAGGAGATCACCTACTTATACAAGCATTACTAAGTGCTTCATTAAAGATATCAGATCTGTATTCCATAGTCCTGAATTAATGCCCTTTTGCAAATCCCATAGTAGAATGATTCTTACAGAAAAATAGCCTGAATCTCAAGAGGTAAATGAAACATTTTTCTTCTTTGCTCAAAATATCTTTCATCTATCTGCCGTCACTGATGTATTTGAACAGGAACCATGTGCTGTGGTTTTTAATGGTTCTGCATCAGCTGATTAAATTAGTGAAAATCTGCAATAGTTCTGATAGTCCTAGTACAAAGAGAAGATGGGCTGAAGTTTTTATTTTGAATTGTTCTTTCCTATATTCCTTTCTGTTTAGCCATGGCTTTTGCTGGGACAATAGGAGTCTCTCAAACAGTTCAAGTAGACTGCAAGTGTGCTCTTCATAAGGTGAAAGATGATTTGTGCTTTGTGACAGGCTCTGTGGCATTTATGTCTTACCTGCTTTTGGGAAACTACTGTGCAAATTGTATTCAGTTATTTACATACTCCAGAATATCCTTTGCTTGAAAACTCTTGAGGAGAATTGTTTAGCCCTGGAAACCCTTGCAATATTCATGGCCAGTCTGATTTGTAAACAGTGGAGTGCCAGAATCCCTACCATGCCTCTAGTGATTTGATTAAAAGCTGTAATGTTTCCACTGGATTGCTCTCTAGAAGCTTAAGTGATTGGGCTGTTTTGAGAGGTTAAAAACCTCGCCTGTTCTACTCCTGGTGCCAAATGTCTTGTGTAACAGAAAAATCTTTCTTCAAAGGAGATCCTTGTCACAAATTAAGTTGAAAGTGCTTTTTCCTCAGCTTATGTTTTCAGTACTGCTCATCCAGCCACCTTAGCCTACAGACAAGGCAAGTAAACTGATATTTTTTCAGTCCTAGCAAAGTTACTCAAATGTGATTTTTGTAAAATCTACTACTAGTAAATCTACAGGACTTCTTCAGCTGCTTTATAATATCATCCAAACCCTTCCATCTTGCAGCTGATAATTGGAAAACAAGATAAAGTTTCAACTTGCTTCAACTAGCTTTGCAGCCCTCCCATTGCTGCAATTGGTAGAGCTGGCCCAAAAGTATATCTGCCTTAGTAGCTTGCTTTCTCCCACTTAAAGATAAGACACATTTGTTTTGTGGAGGTGCAAAGATATTTGAGACATTTGCCAAACTTCCTCTTGCATGAGGGAAGAGTATGGTGCTTGATAGAGATTGCTAATATACATTTGGGTTATGTTCATTTGCAACGGGTTAGAGAGAGCATTGGGTGCAAGTTGCTGCATACCCAGGCAAGTCTTCAAAGGTTACCTTGCTTGTCACCATAAGGTCACAAACCACCTGAATGACAGGGCAAGAACAACGTGAAATCCTTCCTGCCAGCATGCTGGATTGATACCTATACTTGGGAGGCACAGGCTTTAAGACATCAGAAGACAAAACTTTCCTCATGCTAACTCCTGAAATATGCTGAAAGTCAGGGGAGAAGGGATGCTCAAAGAGATTACATTGCCATGTCTCAGTCACATATAAATCACACATTTAACGTAGCCATGCCTGCAGAATAATAAAACTAAGTATGGGTAGTTAGCACTGAAGAAATGGAAGCTGTTGAATAATAAAATTAAATAGAAAAGAGAACCAGGAGGAAACTAATCATTTTTTTAAAAGCTTTCTCATATTGCAGTATGATCAGGGTAGTGCTGCACAGTGTCCCTCTGACTCAACTGCAGTTCCTAGCAGCAGTGGAAAGAGCTGCTGTCAAGAACATTTTAAAACAAAGAATGTGTTTTATTTCCTAGTGTAGTGCATAGCTGTATTCTCAAGTATAAACTTGGTAGCCCCCTCAATATGGCAGCTCAGTGGTGCCTGCAAAATAATTGTGTGACTGCAGCCTAGCTAACATGGTCTTGGTTCCCGTATTTCAAAAACACCTCAAAACAACAAAAAGAAGTGCCCATAGAAAGAATTTCCTTCCTGTCCTTGTACCCTCTCTGGCAAGAAGTGCCAGTTCCCCTTTGCAAATTCCTGTGTGTTGATATTACAGTTGTGTAGTCTGTCTCTGAATAGAGGATTCAAGCCTCTGGAGCCACTGATAGAGCTGAATTCGCAAGACAGACCAAGGTAACATCAAGACTCAACAGAGCAATATCATRATAAACAGAAGGCATTTATAGAATGAAGAATGGAAACAGATTGAGGGAGATGTTCTACCCAGTGTTGCATCCAGTTATGAAGATATGCTTTGCTGCACTGGGACTTTGTTGCACTGTTGGGGGATAGGCAGGGAGAGATGAAAGACTCTAACCTTTCAGAGTCCCAGGAAGCAGAATAGATCTGGCATAATGTTGTGGGGTTTTTTTTGTTTGTTTGTTTCTTTCCTACTATTTCTCCACCTTATATATCATTGCAGTTTGTCATCCCAAAGAAAACAAAGCCACAACTTCCTGCACTCTGGTGCTGCGTAGTGCTGTGACAGTGTCTACTTGCTGACACTGGTTATAAGAACCTTAATTCTCATCCAGATTAAAGGATTATTAGGTGGTGCACAGTTAGCTCRGGATCTTGAGAATGCAACAAGCCCTGAAGCTCCTTAGTAAGTCACAGCTTTAAATTCTTCCATGTGATCTTTGATCACAGCCGTATACATAGAATAGTTATCAAAAAGTTATCAAAAGTAGTTTACAGTTGCTATTTTTTCCCATGTAAAGTTGGACAAAACATAAAGGGGTCACAGAGGCAAGTGCTTAATCATAGTGAGCCCTATTTAAAAAAAAATAGCAGTTATGGATACATTATTTAAACTTCATGAACTTTGTGCCTATGAGCTTCTCTTTGCAATTTAAGATTCTGAAACAGTCCTTTAAACTCCTATTCAAAAAACAAACAAAAAACATAAGGACATTATAGAAAAAAGCATTTGGGATAAGGACCAGTCAAAAGTGTTTATCTGTAACTTGTCTATACAGCTTTTGAAAATGTCTAGTTTTATCACAGAATCACAAAATGGTTGAGGTTGGAAGGGACCTCTGGAGATCATCTAGTCCAACCTACTTGCTCCAGCAGGGACACGTAGAGCACATTGCACAGAGTGGCATCCAGGTTGGTTTTGAAGACCTCTAGAGAAGGAGACTCCACAACCTCCCTGGACAGCCTGTTCCAGGGCTTTGTCACCCTCACAGGAAATAAATTCTTCTTCATACGGAAATAGAGCTTCCTGTGTTTCAACTTATTCCCATTGCCCAATGTCCAATGGCCACCACTGAGGAGTGTTTGCCCCCTTCCTCCCATACATTCACCCATCCCAGGCAAAGTTTTTTTTGGGCAGCCTAAGTTCCAGCAATTTCTGTATTGTGAGGTTGCAAACTGAGGAAAAATTCTTGCCTGTATATATAGTGTTAAGCACTTCAACTTTAGTAGGCCTGSAGAAATTTGATAGCAGGAAAGATGAACTGGCTGACTTACAATTTCAATTTTTTGTTTCCTCCAATAAAAATTAACCTTATTGGATGGGAATAATTCTAGGTTTGGGGCTTCTCTGGACATCAGTCTTTAGATTTTACATGAGTGGCTTTTCTAGATTAGCTTTTCTTGGCCAGGCTTCAGCAGACTAAATTACTTTGTCAAGATGGAAGCAAAGAAAATGCATGGGGCTGTGTAATAGGATCTTAAGGGTTCTGATGAGAAAGGAAGGCAACTTAGTAGCTGAAGAAGCTGTTACAAAAATGAGTTTCTTGAAGGCAGATGTGCCTGGAATGTTACTGGTGGTACTGATATTTTTTATTTTTTTTTTTAATTTTTTTTCCTCTCAAAGAACGGTTCAGTTCCACATGTAGGTGGTCACTGGATTTTAGCAAAGAAGGTAAATTTTAGAAGTTGTTTAGAAGCTGTAATTATTAATGGTAAATGTTGTGTTAATGTAATATATCCTGCTGAGGGAATGAGGCCCATACTGTCATCATTGTTATTAAATAGAGCTAGATGAAAATGAACTTGCTGTTCTGGGGTGACTCTAGCATATGCATAAATTTTTCAGTCTGGCCCAAACTGAAATGAAAATACAAAATATCAAGGATTTAGTATTCAGCTGACTGAGCTCTTTCAACTCTACAGGGTGGTCTCAGTAGTCAGACTTCAGCTCCTAGGAGAAATCCCATAATTGTGTAGTCGTCGTCTTTATGTACTTACTCATTAGAGAAGGAGGATAGGAGATGTTGTGAAAGATGTCTGGGCGACAGAGGAGAAAACAGACCCAAAGATGTCTAAGGTCACTTGGCACTGAGGCAACCTCTTTAAACAAGTGTAGGTTAATGTTGAATTGACTGAAGCATCTGATTGTACTTAAAAAAAAAAAAAAAAAAAAGGGGGGGGGGGTGAGAGAAAAATAAAATTTGTTTTGGATCAGCTTATCTTAGGTCGTGGTTGTTCAGGGTTTTTTAAAGGAAGATTGTAGATCTGTGCATCTACGGAAATTTCTATAAAGCAATAGGGTTCTCTGCCGAAAATTATTTCGGTCTGGTCTGACACTCAAGTATGGTATCTTCCATGGCCCCATAAAAACAGGCTTAAATTGTGAAAAATCCTTGTTTTGAAGTCTACCTAGTCTAAGCATGTAAAAGAGTAGAGGTAAGGAGTGAAGCTACTACTTGAAATCAACCTGGTAATTGTCYGGCACATCTTTGCCTGACTAATCACATTTGTGTCAAGTTTTCGTTGTTCTATAAAGCTTTGCACTTGATGCCACTGCTTTTGGAGCTGGGCCCAAACTCTGAATTCTCCAAGACGGAGTAGCAGAGATGGCAGTACCAAAGGGAAAGGCAAAGTAGGTATGTCTGAGTGCCTCTGACACCAGTCTGGGATGACAAACAGTTTGGAAAGGTGTTTGCCTAAAGGTATAGGTCGGGATGTCCCCTTAACTGTTTGTTTTTGTTGCCTCAGACCATTGCGCTTAATGATAGATGAGATGTGTGGTATAACTCGAAGAAGGCTGAAGGGAAGTGTAGAGGAATGAAAAGAATGAACCAAGTTGCTATTCCAGGGCTGAAATGAACTGGCCTTGTAGAGGCTTATGAATGATAAACCTGCCTAGAAGGCTGAAACTGTAACTATTTTATTTTGATGTGGCTGAGTAAATAGACATCTGCTTTGGAAATGCATTTGGCACAATAAATAACATTTATGCGACTCTGCCAGCAAATAACGCTGTGACATTTACTGAATCTTTTTTTTAACCCTGTATCCTTACTTAACCTCATCTGAGACTGAGAGATCGACTTCTTTAAGCAGATACATAGACTTTCTTCCTCTCCTCTGAGAAGTGTTTTTAATATTATCGCAGAAGTGCTACAGAGATCTGTGGCATTTTGCAGATGTTTCCACATCTTTACTGAAAGAGATTTATAATCCAATCCTCGATCCTAGACTGAGCTTTTCAAGAACCATCCTTTGGGTTTTGCAGAGTGATGGCAAAGCGAGTGAAGTGTCGTAAGGTTTCAGGATTTTACGTAAATGCAGTGCAACAAGATAGAACAAGAGCAATAAAATCCCCAAGGCTGGAAGGAGCCTGCAAGGAGGCAAGGAAAACAGCAGTGACTGAGTGTGAAATGTATCTTGTTACTTCTTCATTTACAAAGAACACACACAAAAARAGATCAACTTGTAGGCTAATATCTGAAATAGTGGAATAAAGAGCTGGGTGAAGATGAATGTAGAAAATTTCCAGTAGTTGTAAAAGGAATGAGAATGCAAAGTTTTGATTGTGGTCTGTATGYCGTTAAATAGGAGGAATTGATGTAAACAGTGTTGTATTTATAATATTTTGGCAAAGTTCTGACATTTTGCTTTCAAAGTCATAGGAATATTTAATAATTTTGGGTCCCTTTTTAAAATTATAGCTTTCTGATTTAGCAGTATGAACCCCTAGCAACCTGCTAAAGAGTTGAGGCATGGAATACAAATAAGAACCCTGAATTACTATAAATAATCATTTTCTGGAATTTAAGTTTGTAATTCTGAGAACTTACTTAAGAAAACACATCCTGCTTATGTAGTTGCAACCTCCTTCTCTGCAAAGGCAGCTGAGATTAAATAAACCCATATGCAGAAAAAAAAAGCCATCATAAGGGAAGAAACCAATGGAAAAATGTATATGGATGCGGATGGAAGTTTCTGGCCTGGCAAAGAAAAAAGGCTGAAGTTCTGGACTTATGTAGTGGTCCCCCAAAACGTGCTAGGAAAGCCAGGTCCTGGCAGTGTACAGCAGCCACATTCGGACATCATATTAGAAAGTTGGAAATCAAACTTTCCATGACCAAGGCAAGAATGTAGCCAGCCAGGCCAGTTATTAGGACTTTCAGCACCTGCCATTCAGTGGGCTGAAAAGAGGACTTGTTGTGCCATTGAAAAAAATATATAACCCCTATTGATAGATGATACTTGTGCAGATGTTTGTGAGAACTAGATGTACTTTTCCAGAGAAAAATGGAAAGTGGCAGCTATCTGTTCTGATGATACAGCACTGATGATTTGCCTGATTTACCTTGACATTGTGAATATTTAAATAGTATTTAAATAGATTATTTACCTGTGGTATGTGCCAAAATACTGAAATTCATTTTTTTTGTGTAGAAACCTCTTTGTTTTTTTTAGAACTGCATACCATGTTTGGATTTGGAGATGTTATGACCCTGCAAAGTAGTCAGCGTTGCATTTTAACATTATCAGTGATATACAGTTAAAGCTATTGTTTAGAGAGCTTAGTTATCTTTCCAGGTTGGAAATTTCTATAATAGAGTAGAAAATTGATAAAATTCAAGAAAAGTGGGAACTGTTAAAGGAAAGGGAACTAACAGAGTTAATTTCCACTCTTCCAGAAYGTAGGTTATGCAAAAAGTACCTTTGTCGTTTCTGTTGTGAACAGTCCAGTCATCCACAGAATGCCTTTTTCTACTTTGAGTTGCCCTTTTCCTAGCTTTACTATTTTGAGTTTACCTGTCAAAGTCTTACTAAAACAGCCTTATCCTCCCTGAGGTTCTGGTGTGAAATTTTTGTGCCATTGCTGGATTATGGAGGACCATTCTGTAGTATTTTGATATAGCTTCTGTGCAGAAGTTCATCTGCCAAAGATTGATAATTCAGAGGAGGGAAGGAAAAAAAAAAAAAGAAAACAATAATGCCCATGTGTGTACCTAATAACACAGTGAACTTTTCCCTATATCACTGAATGTGTGATGTGGACATGATCAAGATATTCATGTGTGCTGCATAATTTTATAGGTATCTGCATCCCACTGTTGTAGTAAAATTCAGTAGTTATTTTGCTACCTTTCTTTGTGGAGAAAATAGGCAGGACAAGTTATGTTTGTTAATGTTGGAGTGAACTAAGGTGCAGTGAAGTAAAAGATCTCTGTCAGCATACTGTCTGTATGTCTTTACATCAGTGTAGCGTAGAGGCTGTTGTCAGTTTTTCACTCTTGCCAAAACTGGGAGCATCATCAAGCCAACCTACATCACAGTGATGCTTGGGATTTGGGTGCATGCACACAAATGTATATACTGCCATTATCCTCCTGATTTGGAGGCCTTCCCAAGGCCAGTCTGAGATGCTTGTCTGTTTTGCTCTGTGGCCTCTGGCTCTGTGGTGTTCCATAGTGTTTAAGCCCTGGAAGGCAGTTACCATGAGCTCGGGAATGGGGCTCCAGGGATGCCAGGAATCTATTCCAGGAAGCCATATGCACTCTTTTCCATGCCTGACTGTCTGACTCCGGCTGAAGCTATGCTGAAGTTTCTGCATTCTCTGCTTTCTGAAAAGAGGTGATGGTTCAAGATTTCTCAAGGCTGGATAGAAAAGAATATTGTTCAGTTAAAGGAGCTGGGATACTGCATAGGCGTTATTAAAATTGAGACTGGGGAAGAGGCTTACAAGATGCCGAAGGACTTTTAGGTGTTTTATAGCCCTCTCCAGCCCCTGAGAGCTGCCAGGATATTGGTATCAGATGCAGTACAGACCAGGATGTTATCCTGGATGCACTTACAAGACAGAAAGACAGAATGGACCAGATGACTGATGACTTCTGACAGAGAAGTGTGTCCAATAGCCCAGAGCTCACTGATCTGTAGGAATCGGCCAAAGACTCGGGGCAGATGTACCCAGGCCCTTATGCCCTGGTAGCACTCAAGCTGCCAGCCAAGAAGAGGCTGGTTAAATACTGTTGTGCTTTCATTCAGCAAAGGTGGTTGCTACTGCATTCTGAGATTTAGGATATGGTATGTATTTATTTTTGGCAGAAGACATTATCATTGGCAGATAGAAGATACTGTTTCCTTTTATTTATTCCTGTAGGATGACTTCCATTTTCAGACTCRGAATAACCCGACCTTTGACTTAACTCTCATAAAACCTACTCCTCTTTCCCTTTTCCCTGTTTACTCAAAGCTGCTCCTGGCAAATAGTTTTGTGACTCTTTTAAATACTTCAGGATTTTCTCTTATTTTTTTTTCTTCCCTCTCCCCCTTTTCCTTTACTAGTCCAGTAAAGGAAAATATTATTTGAAGGGAGCTTATATTGCCAAATATATTTTTTCTTTGTCAGTGACAAACTGAAGACAGCAGGGGAGCCGTGGAGTATTTATGTTAATGGAGCATCCTACAAACATAGTGTGTGGTTAGATTTCTAAGATTTCTACCTTAGGCTTCATGTTTAGTTGTCCTTCTGTCACATGGCAAATTTGGATACCTTGGAGAAGGTAGGGGAAAGATGGCAGAGAGATTGATAAATGCTGGTTCAAGCCTGTTTAAGATTAGCAATACAGGAAACTTTGTCTGTATATTCCTTAGGACTCGTACAAGAAAGAATGTGACAATCTGTTTTATTCTTTCTGTMCAGAATCTCATATTAGAGACAGATAAGTTGCATCTGTCGTGGCTTACATCAGTGGACTCATTGAGTGATGCTAACACTCAATGGCTACGTAAAATGAACAGCATCTTTAAACACTTAGGGTGTCTCCTGGCCTGCACTTGGAAAGACACATATACAAGTAATAATTACCATGTTTTATCTACTGCCACAGACAAATAAAGGGTGGCAAGTCSTAGAACTGCCAGACTTAAAATGGAATATTTGTGAACAGTTTATTCTGGATCTGGATTTAATCAAGTTGGAAGGTGCACTGGTCTAGCTGAGAACACTGGATGAATGTTAAGAAATGTTTTTCACTCGGCCTGCTTGTTAGTTTGGAGCTGTCTGACATACCTCATCAGAGTTGTGTGTGGGCAATAGTTTGGGAAAAGCAGAGAGGAGAAGGCTGGTGGTATCTGGGCAGTAAAAGGAGGGGTGGGCTCCTGAACTTGATAAGAAATTTGTAGGCTTTGTGCTGCTTATGTTGCGATTAAAACTGACTGTTTCACCCAGCCCCCTTCCTCTCACAATTGACAGTTTCCAGGCATGTACTTGGTTCTGGTCAAACTTATCAAGAACATTCTCAAACTTGGGATGAATTGTAGGGAAGGTATAAGGTAATTGCATAGAATAATCGTTTGTATATAGATGTCATGCTTTGCATGCTTAGTGCATATGACACGCTTGAACATAAGATGGCGTTTTAGAGTGTGCTTCTTCCCCAACSTGTTTTCATCTCCCATGAAGGATCTAGAGTCACTCTGGTGCAAAACTGGCAGCTTCTGACRGTGCTTTTGGTATGGGAATGTCATTTCTCTCTGATCTGGTTGTGATAGGAAAACTTGAATGAAATTGATCTAAGATGTAGGTTGTGTAATGTTTCCATGGGGTGTGTGGTTTCCAAACTGTCTGTATTCCATGTGCAGCTGATGCACTTCCACGGATTTCATGGCTACAGATTGTGCAGGGCGCAGCTCCACACCTTAGCTTGTGCAGAGCAGAAAGAGTCCGATGTATCCAAAAACCTTCTCATTGCCTTGGCCTGGAATATTTTGTGTTATGATCCCATAGGTGGCCGTCAGTCAGTTGAAGTGCTTAGCTCTCACAGAAGTTAAAGTTGTTAATTAAAAAAAAAAAAAAAGTCTATTTATCTCTTTTTTGAAGAAACATCCTATGCCATTAGCTCTCAGCTTGTGTAGGTCTAATAAAAGCAATTAGTTTTCCTATGGCAGAAAGTCTGCTCAGTGTTTGGCAGCTGTCTTTGAAGCATTTCCTTGGAGCAGATGGCTGCTTGCCTGCCAAATAAGATACAAATTAAATTTCCAGATGATTGAATGATGGTGGCAGCAAAGCTGCTATTTATCTTGACTCCTCCTCTATTGCAAATCTGGTTAATGAGWGAGAGCATAACTACTCACTATTAGTGCATGCACCCTGCGCAGCCAAGATGTCATAGGATGGGCCCTGCTGGGAAAAGGTTGGATATGTTAAAATGAAATGTTTTAGTCTTTGTAAACATTTGTTTTATAATGAATACCAAATCTGTCTTCTACATGAGTGAATTGCTGAGCTTGATTTAGTCCATAAGGGGAGCAAGAAATTAGTATAATAGATCAGTGGTCCTGATACCATAGACCTCTTTCAGCATCCCATGCTGTTTTGTAATGGCTCTCTGCTCCCGTGCTGCAGCGGGATAAGCACGTAGCTTTATTGTAGGGGAGATTAATTCGCTATCAGCTCTTAGGTTCGAGGAGCATCTCCACACTAGCAGAGCTGTTTTTATCCATTGTTAGGGGAAGCCCATGGGAGGGCTTCAGGCTTGGTTCAGAGGGACAGACGAGCAGCCTGGTAACCTGTGTTTCTCCTATGTATTGTTTCTTTCTGCATTTGAAATAAGATTGATTTTTAAACCAGAACATGATTGTTTCAACATAGTCAAAGGTGAGCAGGTGGTTGCTGACAGGTAAATGTAAGAACTGGAAAAAAGGGTGTCTGTTTTGTTATAGCAAACTTGGAAACTATCACAGTTTTGGCATGAACTCGGAGAGAGGAGTCAAATTCCATTTAGAATTGCACAGTTTGGGTAAAGAGACAGGTTGTAAGAAAAAAAAAAGCAATGAAATTAGAGTAATATTGAAAACAGAGATGGGAAAAAATAGAAGTTTTTTTATGGGAAAAATAAGTACAGTGGGATCAATCACGTTCTGTGCTGAGCAAGTGAACAAGTGAAGTCAAGTGTTACACTGGTGAAAAGGTTGAGCACAGAAGGCAGGGACTAGATTCTAAGTTGCTGCAAGCAAACTTATTTCAACTGATGTCGATGGAGTTAAATTGATCTGCAAAAATGGAAAGAACCAGTCCCGACATAACTGAGGTCTCCTGTTCCGTATTCACAACACAGGTTCCTCCGTACCTTTATCTCTTTTTTTCTTCCTATCATATAAACACTGAGGAGAGAAAAATGTGTAAACTTGCACTAACTTCATGAATACTATAATTTCAGTATTTGTCTTTTCCAGAGATTCTTTCATTCTACTTAGTGTTTCAGTGTGTATGTGGCTGTAAAAAACAACTGTTAAAGTTACTATTCAGCAAAAAAAAAAGCTTAAAAAGGTGGAGAAAAATATTTGTTGCAGCTGTATCTAAAAATGGTTTATTCATTTCTATCCTTCATTAAAAATGCATTATCTTCCAAAGCTCTTCTCTGACCTAAGAGATGTAAAGTCAAAGTAGTACATATAGATATTTAATTTTTAAAGAAGAAATCTTGAGAGGATGGGGCCAGAGTCAGCCTAAGGCTTCTCAGCAGGGTGCATAACACTCAGCTTGTCTGTCCCTGGGGCTAGTTAGGGAGTAGCTTGTGCAGGTGAGGTGGAGGAGAAGGGGGACTCGAGGGATACRCAGGTGGTTATGGTGCCATAGCAGGGAAGGAGAGCTAGGACTAAGGCAGGAGCTCTGCCCTGGGGACAGAACTGGGACATGACAGTGGGGTGGCAGTGATGAGTAGAGGACTGTAGACTTTGGAGAGGGTCTAGCAAGATTTCCGATAAGCCAAAATTCTTTAACGGTAGCTGATGTGGATGGTGGAAGGGAGCCAGCAGCACATGGGGAAGTAATACGCAATTTTGGGGTGGGGAGGGGAAGGAGTTCTTTTCTTTTCCTTCTCCCACCCTGTTTCCTTCCTTCTGGAAGTAGGGATTATGTGAAGGGAGCAGGACCATGAAGCTTCAGTGGCGAATCCCAGGCAATTGGGCTTTCTTATGTTTGTGGTAAGGTGGAGGTTGGAAACAGAGGTGGAAGCAGCTGTTCCTACTGTGGGGCTGCCTTAACCCTCAGCAAAAGCAGGGTGGTTTTTTTTTTTGTTTATTTGGGTTTTTTTTTTTGAATATTCTAGTTGAGGTTTTTCTCTGACTTTCACCTGCTATAGAGGCACATTGCCCTAGGTTTAGACCCTTTAAGGCTGTTTCTGTGCTCATTGAATAGACTTTTTCCTAGCTTCACCTAACATCTGTTTACTAATATGTTAAAATCTAAAACTGGATGAAGCAATCGGTATTTAGCTCGCTGGAATATGTCACAGGTCATTCCATGTTAAGTTTAAGTAGTTCTTCAGTGTACAAGTATATGTTGCTATCAATATATCGAGGATTTGGAATGAACTAAATAAAGAACGTTTTGGTGGGGGAACAAAWTTTTTTTCCTAAAAAAGAGACACTAATGGTACCACTCTCTGGAAGCAAACAGCTGGGTTGCTTCAGTGTCAGAAAGGATTCAAGCTAGTTTTCTTCCCCTGAATTGCTGTTGAAATAAAAAGTCACTGTAGTCACCGACTAGAAGTCATCAGTGTAATAGCATGTGAAGCTATGCCTGTGTTTTGTTGGAATCTATTAATCTTKGAGATATTAATGGATTTTCCCCTATTTTGCAAGGTTGATATGAGATTAATGGGGTTTGTTTTTAACTTCCTGATGTAAAATTGAGACACAAAGAGTAACAGAAGCAGGATTAAAACTAAGACTTTTGGAATTCCTGTTTTACCTTTCTTCAGCATTTTTTTTTTTTTTGTCCCTGAAGATTCAATACGGGCTCCCTGTACACCCTCAGTGCTAGGGAAGTCTGCAGCAATAGACAACATACCAACAGGCAAGAGAAGATGGCCCACTAAGTTGTTTTATGTAAATCTCGAGGGACTTTTAAGTTCCTTTGTAAATGTGTGTGTAAAAAAAATACATATATATCTACACATATATTTTTAAAAATATATAAAATATATACACACACCTGCACCCTTGTACAGTTAAGTGGCACGTTTGGAAATTCTGGCAGGAATCACTGTGGTGACTTGGTGCTTGATACTAACCCATAGGAATACTTGTACTATGGTAGCTCRTCAGTGTCACAAGGCAAATGGTGCCACCACACTCTACAGGAATCTATTAAGTAAAATGATGAGAAGATGAATAGTACACTTTTTTGGGTAATTCTGCTTTCTTCATTATGAGTCAGCTGAGCCCCAGTTGCTGGATGGTCCTGGAATTTAATGTGCTTCCTAGGGATTAAAATCCAGAATAGGATTAGACTAGATTTTGAGATTTATCCTCAACTATCTTCATGCTCGTTAATCAGAGTTTCTTTGTACACCTAATCAACTCCCTTCTCCCTGCGCTAGATTTCTCCTCTGGATGCTGCGCTTGGCTCCTTGGCTGCCCCTCTCCCTGAAGAACATTCAGTAGTTAACTCTTTCTAGAATGAATCTGCCCCCATGGACCTGTTCTAGCCAGCATTGTCATGGCTGCTTTCAGCAGTTCTGKCTCAGGCCTATTTTTAATTATTCCCTTGATAATTACTAGCTGTGTCTTCATTCTCTTTTATTCTTCTCTCCCATGCTGCTGATAAAAGCCTTAAGGAAGAGGTTTTGCAGCTTCAGAATCAGACAGAAATCTGTTGATCAACTAATATTGTTTCAACTCCTGGGTGAATTACAGTTTCTCTATAAAGTTATCGAGGGAAACAAGGAAACTCCATAATGTATTTATTACAGGAAAATTGTCCAATAGTTCACAGTAGGGAATATTTGTCACTTCTGTTTACTTACAAAAGTTATGTTTCTGTCACTTTGATAGGAGACAATAAAAACGAGCGCTAGCAAGGATACAGCAGTAGACATTTATTCTCAAAAAACTATTAAAGACTGAACAAAATATGGATTAGATGTCATAAATAACTTCAGTTTTCTATTGACAAGGCTTGTGTAGTGTATACTATATGTAAATGTGTTTTTAACAGTTATTTATGTAGACAGAAGGATTTCTAGGATGTGATACTATTTGGGGCTTTTTTTAGGGTTAAGAAAAAAACTACTATTTGTTGTGTATACATTGTGATCAAAAAGGATAAATGTTGTAGGTGTGGCCCAGTGATTCAAGTGAAGAATGCTGATGACACTTTCAGATTTATGCAGAACTGCATTTTAGGCAGCTGTAACAACAGATGTAATAATAGATGCTAGAAATCTTTTTCTTTAGAGCTCGGGGTGTCTTTGYTGACACTGTGATCTGTAATCTGCTGTTAACATGTCTGGCGGGACCCCTATTTTAAGTTCAGGACAGAAACCTCTATAGCCTKGGCATTTTATTGCTGCAGTTATCATGTGTTGCTCCTGTTATAAAGGAAGGTGTGTATTTGGGCAAAGAGAATTGGAAAACTTCAATTGGTGCTCAGGTTTCAACTCCCGCTGTTGGTAACCGTCAACCACTATAACCAAGATGTTATAGTTTGCATTAGACTAAAACTGTTCTTAAATATTGAGTAGGCTGTGACTTATGCTCAGGACAGATGACCTGACAGCTGTATGTTGTTAGATTTATTTATTTATTTATTTTAAACAAACTTTCTTTAGCGCTTGTTAGTAGTAGTGTCTGGCAGAATACTAATAGTGAGCTACCTAAAATAAAAGCTTAATCAGATGTAGCAAATAATTACATACTACTAACATGTCTGCTTGATCAGTTAATTTTTTTAGATGCAAAATGAAATCTCTAACTTCTGGTGGGTGTAGGCTTCATGTCAGAATTATCAYGGCTGTGAGCATTTCTAAAACGAATGCTGGCAGGAACCCTAATTTGTGCTTAAAACTACATTTTTTCCTGAGTTTTGATCTAGTGTGTATAATTTAAATCTTATTGTCTCATTCAATTGGAGATACCATATTTACCAGATATTACAGCTGCATCATCCATAGTTGTCTGTTCTGCTAATAATAATTCAGAGTATGTAGATACACAATGACCTTACTTTCAATCAGACAGCAAAATATTTTTACCTGATGCTGCTTGCATGCCTTAGTTCATTGCACCTAGCTGTAGAGATCTTCTCTTGTAGGCATTCATGGAAAACTGTATTGCTACTGTACAGTAGTCATGGTCAAGCTCAAGTTTTCTATTTATTTAAAACTTTTTTTTTTTCAGCTGAATGCACTCCGCTCCCAGCTCAAAGTGGAAGGCTGCCAGTATCCCAAAACAAAGAAGCTCGATTGCCAGTAAGGCTAAGAGCATCTGACAAACTTCTTACTCCTGCAGAAAGTATAGAGAATAAATCATTTCCAGGGCCACCCCTCTAGACCCTTGTTCAGCTTTTGTTGAGTTAGAATTTAAAACGGCATATACTGAGAATTCAATTAATAAGTTAAAGGCTTGAATAGGAGCCTGTCTATAGACAGCACTTGGTTAAGAGACCCTCACAGTAGCTTTGAATACTTTCTTTTCTTCCCCCCACCCTATTTGTATAATCATTAGTATCTATAAATCTAAGTTAAAATTACAGAGCCCATATGTTCTAGTGCATACTCGGGGATGAGAAGAGACTCTCTGGTCCTAGGCCAGCAAAGGCATCAACACTGTTTAAACAATTCTAGTTGCATAGGCTCAACGCTTTGGTRAGTGACAATTTTGTTTCAAACTTGCCAGTTAAAACAAGTTGTGAGGGACAAGGTGTAATATTCATGCCCGTGCAGTGACTAGTAACTCTGTGCAGTGACTAGTAACTCATCGTAACAGGCAAGATGCTTTTTATTTAAATGCTTGTACTTTCTGATTGCATGGTAAAGCAGGTATTTTCAGAGGTAACCTTTGGGGAAATGAGAATCTGTATGTGTAATTACTGGATGGAAAGCTTTCAATTACATGTCAGCAAACTTCATAAAATGCTTGTCACCTACTGAATCACTGCAGGTTTCTAGTATAAAAGCATTACTAGACAGAACACATGTAATATGTTGCCCTATGTGCTGTGTTTAATCTTTTAACAAGGTTGGTGGCTGAAKGGCCGTGACTAAGATGAATTGCAAAGTGTAGAAGTAGTACTTTGAGCAGAAACTGTGCCTTTTACTCCAACTCTTTAAAGAAATCTCCTGAAGAAACCACATTAAAATTCCCACCTATTTTCTCTTACGGTTTCACTGGTGTGTGTGTCTTGCTTGC
This sequence comes from Nothoprocta perdicaria, assembly GCF_003342845.1. Lineage (NCBI taxonomy): Eukaryota > Metazoa > Chordata > Aves > Tinamiformes > Tinamidae > Nothoprocta > Nothoprocta perdicaria. Next base: position 1,129,450 of record NW_020454716.1, read on the forward strand.
TTCTGCCAATGCTTGAGAGAGGACATCAATCTGCCTATAGCTGCAGAGGGGGGTATTATCCTGAAAACCATCTCATTCCTGGTTCTGAAAGTCTTCTCTAATTGTCTTTACATAATCCAGATATCTCTGCAAGTGTGAATTTGTGTATCAGACGCAATATTTCCTCTGGAAAAATATCCCACCTCAGTTTTGTATTTTTAGCTAATATTTGAGGGCAAGGACTAATTCTCATCTGTCCCTTTGTTATAAACTGATAAATTCTCCGAGCCAATTAATTTATCAGTACTGTTTATCATAGATAGCAAGCAAGCAGCGCTGGGCGGCCGGGGAGTCTCCGCTCCACCAACGGCACGCGCTGTAGTACGAGAGGGTGCTTCTTTTATACACTGGTGCCCAGAAGTCGCCCCCAGGTTCGGTTCTTATCTGTGGTATGTTGCAATACTTCTGCACGTGCTCTCTCAATGTTGGTAGGGGGTCCCTGAGGCCTCCTGGTGGTCTTTGACGAAGGCCGCTCTTCTTCCTCCAGACTCTGCGCATGCTTCAGTTTCCTGCGGTTTTGGCCTTCTGCTGATACTGTGTTCTTGTGGTATCTTGCACTGATAGCTTACAACACCTGCGATAGGCCTGTTCTTTTACAGATTGTTCTGCGAATTACAACACTATTATCACACTTTGGAGCTCCAGTTAACTTTTATAGCAATTACTGTCTCTTCTGTGCCTSCTCCTCTGAGGTGTTTGTAGCAGTTAATATCTCTGCTAGTCTCACTGAACCTTAAAATGAGGCAGTTTGTTCCTTGAGTTAGTCCTTTATTTGAGCACTTTCTGGGACGTGCAGCAGATTTCACGGACAGACCATGCCTTCCCTCTGGCTTTCACACATGCTGGGTATGCTTAGTATCCTCTCCTGGGACTCCTCTGGAGCCTTGGACAAGCTGCTGCCATGGCTGTGAGGAGAGGGAGTTTTTCAGATGCTCTGTATGCTGCCTGTCAAGGAAGAAAAAACACAACAGGAAGTTAGAAGTCATGGGTAGATCCTCAATGGACTTGACCAATGAACTTCTAAATGAGCTGTGAAATGTTTGGGTTTTTTTTTTTTAATCTCCTCTGTGCATTGCTGATTAAGATGGTAACTATTCTCAAAGTTGAGCACTTTCTCTGCCTTCCTGTGTCTGCTAATTTGCACACAAATCACTATAGCTGGGGAGAGGCAGGACACTGACCTTGTCTGAAGAGATGAGGGCACGTGGGCTTAATCATGCCAGTTTTTCTACTTCAGAGAGCAGCACTGTAAAAACGTGTGTACAAGACCTTCCAGTCAGGACAAAACAAGTTTGAAACATATTCTAGAATTTAATGATCACTTGCATGGTCTCTTGGAAAAAGTCAACAAGTCAGGTGATTCTGATGAATGAGGATGAATCCTTAAGTTCTGGTATGTGAAATTTTGCATTGTGCACCCCTATGAGGGCTTCAGCCTGGGTACAGAGAATGTCAAAAAAATCAGATGCTGTATTTCAAAACTTAAAGCTTTTGTTAGTTGTGACAGTATTATACATGTAACCAGTGATTTGGCAAACTTCATTCGCAAGTACCTCTAGAACAAGATTGTTGTGCCTTGGAGGGGCATTTGAATTGCCCAGATTCAGTGAGGCTAAAGAACCTGAAAGAACTTTGATTTATCTCTTGTTAAGGATTTTTGTAACGAGAACTTTTTTACTCTGCCATTGTTGCACATGACAGATCGGCTGTAAATTTTTTTTTTTTTTTTTAAAGTCGAACTGCCATAGTTCCCCTGACTCACAGAAGCAGGACTATTAGACTTTAACTGCAGTATCAGTATATCAGTGTAATTTCAGAACTATCCTTTCCTATTTCACCCATTCTCTGACCTTTATTCCAAATACTAATTTCCTCCTGTAATTGACTCTCTCTTTCTAGGACAGAAAACTATGACAGTAGATGCATCTTCTTTAAGAAATGGAAAAGCCAAACAGTGCTGTTGAACATCTAATGAATTTACTGGTGTTTATTTAATGAACAACTTCCAGAAAAAAAAATTAAAGGCTGAATGAGTTTCATCTGAAAAGGATTTTTTTTTTTTTAAATATAATGTAAATCCTCACTTAGGACTTGCACCACTGATTATCTTCAAAGTCATGCTAATGACTGCTGTTTGGTTTAAGATATTTCAAAACAGGCTAACTGAAGCAAAACCTCATTTCACTTGCTTTAAGGGACAGCTAATAAATTGCGATAGAGCCTGAAGAGAGGAGAACTGGAATAGCTTCTGAGCATACTGCACTGCAAAAAACAGGAGAACTGGAATAGCTTCTGAGCGTACTGCACTGCAAAAATCAAAGCATTTTAACTTGTATATTCTTATAGAAATTTGAAATTTCTCTATTGTGCGGAATGGGATTGCCATGACTCCCTTGGCTAACTATAGAGTTAACAAACTGATTCTACTTCAGTTTTGCTGTAGAAACATAGGCAAAATATTTTTTTTTGAAACAAGTTTCCATACTGCAAAACRGGTAGAGCAATAATTAGCCTTCTTACTAGGTTGCATTCAATTTACATTTTAGATGTTTGCTAAAAAAATCAGAAGGCAGCTTTAATCCTTTAATCCAAAGCRGTGTATTCTTTGTACTTTTCACATTTGACTGATACAATCCTGTGGTGTTGTACTTAGRGCTTAAAAACATGTCTCTTTCAAAATAAAGACCGTTTCAACATATTCTTCAGGTGAGTGAATGGTCCTCATCTTACCTCTGTAGACAAGCCCATGGAATGGTGAAATTTCAGAAGTCTTGCCTTCCTCTGTACCTGACAAGTCAGAAATATTTCTGAGAGCGCAGTTTAAGGAAATACCATGYGAAATTAGGACCAGAAAAGAACATAACCCCCAAAACTAATGCAATACAGTAATAAGCAAGACAGTTTTGTGTGTTGTTATTATGGTTACCAAAGAGTAGAAGAAATTCATTTAGTAGAAGCTGATCTTAAAGCAGTTATATATAGTTCAAGTGAATTTCTTCATTTTCCTTGGAACAAAACTTTCTACCGCTTCAGAAGCATTGTGCATTGATCAGACTCTAGTAAAAGTTTCCTAGAAATCAGTAAACTTATCTACCCTTTCTAGAGCATTCTCTTGCAGACTGAGTCAGACATCTACACAAAACGCTCCTTGTTTCATCAATGCTGCTGTTTGTACACAATAGGTGTGGATCCAGTAAAAATGGCTAAGATCTAGTTTTAATGGCTAGGGGTGGGCAGCATAGAAAAAAGATGGCAGCAAGAAAAAGAGAAAAAGTAGTTTTTCCTATTACTGTGTCATGAGTAAATGCCAGAATTAGAAAACACTTCAGTGATCTAGAATTGGGTGTTTCCGTGCATAGCGGTGAGTCAAGGGAGATGCAACTGAAGAAACAGATTTCATAAAAGCTTAGATGTAAGGGAGAGGGGAAAAGTAAAACACCACATCTTGTGTGCTTTAAATGATGTAGTAATACCTCTTTGGACTGATTAAAAGGTGGAAATGGTGATTAGACATGGCTTGAAACATGCTGGGCTAAGCTGAGCAATGGGAAGTAGAAGAGATTAGTTTCTCCAGGGAGCACACATGATGTGCATCAGAGCAGCTAGAGAGCCTTGCCCGTGCGTGTTCTCTCTGCRTATGGTGCAGCTGCTTCCCAGCTGTCAAAGAAAGCTCTGGATGATAATCTGTGGGCATAGCACTGTTGTTACTTTACAGTTGTTGAGGGAAGTCTGAGCTGATAACTGTGCGGTTTGGAAACCGGGGAGTAGGTTAGGATTTCTAAGGGTTTCTCAAGCAGGCAAGAGAAGAGATTTTATTATAAGCCTGAAAAGTGCTTTTGTTGCTGAAGCTAATGCCAAGCTAAGAATTAGTGCATTGATAGATAGTCTGAATGGCATTTTTTTCTCTGCATATAAAGAATAATAACTTTTATTAACTGAGGAGAAGCACTTACCCAAAAGGAGGAATAGCGTTTACCTTTTTACTGGCTGTCAGTACATAGATAGGCTAAGGCCYGCTTCTGCTGCCTTTGCAATGATAGAAGGCCATTGACATCTGATGATGGAGAACAGATTGATTCAATTCCTGTGGAAGCTACGGTAATGTAGATGACTTCATTAGCTAAAGCACTTTTTGCATTACTATTTTATAAATTTATATTACATACTATTACAAACTTTTATGAAAAAAATTGAAGAGAGACTGACACTCTGGTATGGTTAGAGTTGAGTTTTCTTTGTTTTAGCCAAGGAATTAATTCCTTAAGTCAGGAATCCTTGGCCAGGGTTACCTTTTTCCTAAAACTAGCAGTATGGTTGGCAGAGATTGACGTTTATGAGGGCAGACTATGATAATTAAATTTCCATTCCACACAGTAGAGTATCCGTACAGGAAACACTGATATAGTAAAACAATATTGTAAAAGATGTCCTGCTCAAGGTAGACCAGAGAACTAGAACTCCAACTTCTACGACTGTTACTACTTGTCTTTCCTTTAATGACTACTAGTTTTCAGTAAAGTTCTTTGAATCCTTGACCTTTTTGCTCCTCTTCTTTTCATTATTTCCTTAAGTAATTTTAAAGAGAACTCCCTTGGGATTATATATGAACCCTTTTCAGATTAATGGCTTTTGTTTAAATAAACTTTCCCCTTTTCATTAAAATCACTTTGTTCTTGTTAATTAAAACCAACCCTTGGAGTATAACAGTGATTACAAACCTGAGTTGCTTCTGTGCATACTGAACAGGGCACCTAGTTTAAGCCAGAGTACTATACAGAGCTTTTAACTATAGGTTAAACATKCTCTTAAGTCTTTTGAGATGGAGAGAAGGCAACATATTCATTGGCAGGTACAAATAAACATTCTATAGTCATATCCTGTAAAATGGGCAATAACTGTTATACAGGGGACTCATTTTCTCTCTTCTGAGGTATTGTGCTCCAGGGGACTTCAGTCAAATGTGAAATTGGTTGTACAGTCACTCAGATGTCCATGAAGACACATCTATTAATTTCTTATGCTGGTAGCTTTATTGTTTTCTAGTTTAAAAAAGTTTTATACTTTAAGTTGTGTAATCCTTGTCATAAAAGGATACTTCTAGACAGAAAAACCTTGATTTATAAACACATAGTACAATTGAATAACTAACCGTGCTAAAAAGTCTCCTTTTTAAACATGGAAACAAGGTGCTTGCCTTGCATACTGTAACTTACACTCTAATARAAAATATTGCTGCAGACTTTCATTGGGTAAGCTTTCATTTGGGATGTACACACCAGTAATATTTATAATACAGCATAGAAACAAACCCAGAAAAAAAGCTGCCAACAAGCCCTTACCTATGCTGGACAAACTTACAGGACTGCTTTTTTCATTTTTAACTATGTTTGCACACTGACTCTGCAAATATTCAGACTTATTTTACCTCCCAGTAGATSGCTAAGGATCCTAAACATCATCTGGAGGGGGGGGGAGGGAGGGCATCTTATTTTCATACATTCAAAAACTTTTGAGTATGAATGAAAACACTTATCTTAYGGGTCTGTCTTTAACATCTGAATATTCCTAATTAAGATGATGTAAACAGGACAGTTGGTGCAAGTCAATGAAACCCCTGCCAATTGAAATGAGTCAAGGATCTAGCTTACAATGCTGCAGCTTTCCTCATAGACAGGTTTGCCTGTGAGAAAAATGAGAGGGAAAGTAAAGGAATTTTCAGTGGATCTCCCCATTAGCCATCAGCTTCTACTCTGCCATTACAATAAGAACTTAAGCATTGCCAATATAGCCCTTGCAGCTCTGACACCCTGACTCRCAGATTGGCTTTGGGAAGCAGTGAAAAAATAGGCGGCTCTTTGCAGAGGAGCAGACGGTGTTTTTCCTTACCTGGCACCACTAAGGAAAGGTAGGTGAGGCCAGGAGGGAYGCACTTGGTGCTTCCTCACCCCTCTTCCATATTTCCCTCCATCTAGCTCACTGGGAGGGCTGGAACAACTACTCCGTTTGAACAGTGAAGAACAAGTCTTGTGTCTTACTGACAAGCAGAGTAGCCTTAAGCAAATGGTTAGGGARCACTCAAGAATGAGATCCCACTGCGCTTGTCACTAATTAGAACCGAGTGTGAAGAGCACAAAGCACTTCAGTTTCTAAGACAGCACAGCTAGGGAAAACATGACAAAGCAAGCAGGGCAGTAGTCTGCAAGTGTCAATTTTAATCCCTATATTTTAAGGTGAGGGGAAGTCTTTGCAAGGAGTTCTCAGGATAGATATTAGCAAAAGGAAAACAAGTCATAGATGTAAAGGTCAGGAAACAAAAGTGAGGGCAGTCTAAGGTGAAGAGGCTGTTTTATTTCCCTCCAAGCTCTGTTCAAATAGTTATGTCAGACAAAGAGAGAAGGCCAGACTGAAAACAAACAAGTAAAATTAAAGCCTGCAAAACCCACACCTTGGTACTTACCTACCACCTAGTGACCATGTTGATGCAGTCTATGAGTTGGTTTCCAGATGCTGCTGAAAGGAAGCAATGTCAGCCCTGCTACAGTGCTCTGGTTTATAACAGATGGTAAATGCTGCACAAATCTTGCAGCTGTTTTAATTCAAGAGATTTCTAGATGTCACAACTGTTACAGAAAGTGAAAAGGCATGATTAATATCACTACAGCAAGAAAACAAGGAGATTGATAGCTTCTCTTTGCCGTACTTCTCCAGTTCCTTAGAATTGAATCACACTCCTCAAAATTAATAACTGCTTTAAGAATCATGTTTTCTTGGAAAAAAGGGAACTTGCTTTATTGCTGCTACCCTTTYTTTAAGGATTGAGTAGGATTTTTTCTAGAACTCATCTAATAGTTCAAAATACCTTTCTAATCTACTACGTGACCCATTTAAAATGGCAATGGTCTAAAAAGTCATTTTCTAACTTTAAATAGATCTAAATTGCTCTCTTCCATCCAGGTTTTACRAGTTATGACCTTTATGTGTGACTAAACAAATCATTCTTTTAATAAATTAAAAATTCAAATACAACATAAAGGGTAATTCAGGTACTTTGTACATAGAAATGTTTGCAGAATATTCAGAGTCTTGGCTGGGACTTACTACAAAGGACAAACATTTATCACAATCTTAAATTCTAGTTGTTTCTTTTCTAATGCTGATTTTTGTCAGAACTTTAATTCCCTAAATGAAGGCACTGAGCACCAGCCCATTTTGTTCCTGGAAAACCTGGAGGAAAGCTTATTTCAAATTTCTAATTAAAATATCTTCCTTGCTGCATAAGGAGCCCTGATGGGATTCCTCAGGGTAGTTGGATGGGTTTCTGATTGAATTACAACTGGCCTGATTGCGTGAATATTTCATTTAAATGTTGTGAACTGAAAACAGCAATTAACGACAACCTGAATAATAAAAAGCACTGCTTTACCTTCAGTCTGCTCTTCTCCCAGAGTTGATTCAAATTAGATGCTTAGTCACTGGGAGAAGGGGYGGGGGGGGAAACAAGGAGGCAGTAGATGGAAAGAGAACACTACAGCCATTATTTCAAGACAGAAAAACTCAAGTTAAAGGTGATGATTGTTTATGTGACACTGTTGTGTATCTCTGTATACAACCTCCTTATCTATTATTGTATAGTAAGATTGATTTATATGATAYACAGATATGAGATATAACATAGCATTATTGTATAGTACTATTTTATAGTAGTAATGAAATTATTACTATGTATAACTGGGCTACTCATTGGACTAAAAAAGTTCTAACAGAARTGGATTTTCCAAACCATTCCAAAGCAAGTGAATTGCCTTTGTGAATTTTGCCTTTTGCTTAATGACTTGGCTTTTGAGTAAATCACCCAGACCTACCAATGGCAGTGGAACCAGTTGGCTAGGCCAATTAAATGTGCCTCAGCTGCATATGATCCTCTTGCTGGAGTACAGCTGGATCTGAAAATATGCAACCACTTGGGGTGGTCGGCAGTGTTATTTTTGGTGAAATACAAGTGTTAGAGAAAACACTATTTTGTTATCATCTATTATAATTCCTTACTTCTCCTATCTATTTGATGCTATTGTAGCAAAASTAAATGCTGTAGGTTGATAAGGATGTATGGTTTTTTGACTTAAGTCATTAAAGTCACTATTRACAACTTAGGTTCTCATGTGTTCCACCTTTAAGGGACCTGCTCATTTTTCTTTGCTTTTTTGTTTTTTTTTTTTTTTCCYCCAAAGCATCAGCTTTGGAGTTTACAAAAATTGGTCCAAATCTCATGTTAGTCTCACTGTCTCAAAAACATTCCTGATCATCAGTGATTAGCAGGACCTTGACAAATAGAGGAAAACCATGTTTTTAATAATAACCTTCACCATTAATTATTACTGATCCAAGGTGTTAATTCTAAATTCAAACTGTTGGCATGATTATGAAAACTATAATAGTACAGTGGCTAAACTGGGATAACTTATTGGGTCTAACATGTTCCTATTTTAGAGTTTTCAGTGACTGTAATATCCACTGAAGAATAAAAAAAACTTCCTTTTGCTCCCAACATGAGAAATAGCTCAGATTGAGTTAGCAGAACTGTGTTAGCACAACAAGAACAAAACAAACAAACAAGCAAGCCAAAAAAAAAAAAAAAAAAAAAAAAGAGGAAGAATGTCAGGAATTAAGTCCACAAATTAATAGTCTTCTGCAGCAGCCATAGTGATTTCATATATAGAAAGGAATCAGCACTGCATGGTGGTGAGTGTTACAAATGTCAGGAGAAAGAAGGATGTGGRTTTATTCTGGTAGCTGCAAGTTGATCTGACACGCAGCAGCCACAGCGAACATCTTTTGTTTTGCCTTAGTCGCATCCTACCAGTCCATAGGGTGATTCTTCCATGTCAAAGTGATCCTAACCTGTTTAATGTCAAGATCCTCCAGCTAATTTGCTKTTGGGAATGCACCAGACGTGCATTTCATTAGTTACTGATACCAYGCTTCTAGAATTCTGCTAGATTCTTCCAGCAATGATTTATCAAACACAATGGGAAGTTTTCTCTGTAGACATCTTACTAAATTTGCAATTTAGTTTCTAAATTGCCCAAAAGACAGATTCTATTAGTGTTTGTTTTCATTAAATATAGGTGTTRTTATATTCTAGCTAATGTGTCTCATCATATATGTAGCTGTAATGCATTTGCAGTTGTAGCTGTGATGCACATGATGTAACATACTATATATATCTCAACATGTGGAATTTCCCCAGGTGAGGATTTCATTTCCCCATTGTAATTAGTAGTACAAGATATTTTTTTTCCAAGGTAAATTATATGTACATAGATTCATACTTTAACAGAGGAGCTTTTCAACAACCATATGGGCACTTAAAATTTAAAGATTCTCCTTTAGAACTTCTAAGAGCTGCAAACCAGCAAACCATGTTTGCGTGCAAACTACTGCTTTGGTAATGACTTTAGACAAGGAAGTGAAATCACCCCCCAAGGGTGTGCGAACTGTTTTTTTTTCTCAGTACTTTCTTGGCTTTTGGAAGAGACAGACAATAGCAGATCATAATACATGACCCTTTCTGAATTATCTGGATGTTTAGATGRTGGTGTGGCCTTTATTCATCAGTTCTCATGCTGCTGTAATGCTACAAACCCACTGCTGTGTGAACGTTTTTGGATGAGACTGCAACCTGCAGTCCATTTGAACCTAAAGAACAAAACCAGAACCAACGCCATCCAAATTTACTAAAAACCATGCTGGCAATCTGAAACAGTGACCTGCCCTTTGAGTAAATTGCCTTCTTAGTATGCTGTTTTACAGTTTTCACCTGAAGAAACAAACAACAAAATAACAACAGGTTGGAGTGTTCCCAAATAGCTTTTCAGTTACARCAATTCTTCCTCTGATGTCTTAACCTACAGCCTCTAAATTATTTATTACAGAAGAATGAAGTAATTAAGGGGCAGAACCCCATTATAACTACAGGAAATCAGAGTGCATGCACACAGCTATATTCCTGCTCCCATGCACACACATCTCCTATAACTACACTAGATTTTCCCCATGCCACAGCCGTTCCCACACAGAGTACTTCCAGCGAAATTATTTAGGAAGCCAACATAGGATATTCTGATATTTTGAGTTCCGAGACACGCGTCCTGTAGAGCACGTGCACAGAGGCACTGCCCGTGAAGCACTGATAGGATTGGGAAAGGAGCATTTTTCCCCTTGTCCTGAGAACGGACTTCTAAATAGCACAAACATCTTAAGGAGTCCAGACCTCTATTGCATAGAGTTCTTATTGACCTGAAGACCTGAACCCGACATCTCATGAAAAAMACTTGTTTTAAGTTTTTGTTTTAGAGTACAGAAAACCTCAGTAATCCAGCAAGTTTCTGAGACACAAATGCTTATTTGCACCATCTGAAGCTACAGATTTCTGCATCCTTCTCTGAGCTACGCTCTTACTTATCATAGCCCCCAAAGAACTGTAAAGGCTGCTTTGCTACAAGTGTCAAATTAAGAATCCAGTTCAATCTTACAGTGTAGATGCAGGATAAATCCAAGGCTTTGCTTGCCTCTGTTAAATTAATTAGAGGACTAGCTAATGGCAACAACCTCCTTGAAGAATTCTAATCTGGAAAAAAAAAAAGTTTTTAACTTCTCCATTTCTGGCTTCGGTGGTAAGACTGAGCTACAAAGTGAGAAACATGCATCTATAGTGATGTTTAAGACCATAGAAAGTCCATAGAAATGCAGAAGATATTCTTCACCTAATTTGATGAAGCTAAGGGCATATGAGAAAGCTTTAGTTTACTGGTTCATATAGAATATTCACATTTACAAATATGCCTGAAAAAATCTCCATGAGCTAAAAAAGATTCAGTCATTTAAAAAAGAACTCAGCAATTCTGCTCCTTTAGATGGTAYGTATTTTCCTCAGCCTCCATAAAAACACTTCAATCAGATCTCCCTCCTTGAAAAAGATGACTTCTTTTTGGGTATGTAAATAAACACACTGCTTCTCCCTGCCACACACACCCCTGCTACCACTTCTCTCAGGGAAATATTTCCCCTGCCCTTTTCCCAGCTAATCAGGTTAAATCAAAACAGCTTTCCCAAAAGTAAATGGAATAGTAGCATCTCTTCCTTTTGAACTAATTTTGCACTAGCAAAACCAACTATTCCTTTTTTTTTTTTTCTTTTCCTCCTCTTGCCTATTTTCCCTATTCCTATTTTTTTAARCTATAGTCTTAAAGGCATTAGTTGCTTTGATTTTATACTAGAAAAAAAGCAGTCCACCTGTATCATCCTGCTAAGGGTATGCAGTATTCACTAGGCATATATCAATTTCCAGAATTTCCTCATTAATGTTACCTTAGATCAAAGACTCATAGCTGCTGCAAACTTACTAGAGGTTCTCCAGTTGATACAAGAATGGAATGCTACTCAAGGACTTACATACAGCTATTAAAAAGAAAAAGAAAAAGTGAAATGAATAATAAAAGAGATGGGAATTCAACTGATTTAGCAGTGTAGTGCTGAAAATGTATCTATTAAAGCAGCTAAGTAATGCAAATGCCTAGAAAATATTCTCTATCACAACATTAAAAAAAAAACTTAATCATATCCTGCTTCTCTTGTCAGCCTGTGTCAGCACAACCTAAAGCAGTTCGTAGTACTGGGTTTGTTTCAAAGCTGAAAAKAGCTACATTTTGCAAGTCACATTACTGTTATTTGGGAAGGGGAGGAGCTGGTAGGTTTTTTTTTTTGTTTTCTTCATGTTATTTACATCTTCTCTTCCCCACAGTGGATAATTGTGACAAGTTTTAGTCGTGAATATCAGATTTTTGCATATGCAATTTTGCTCTTTCTAAAGCCTGTTCACCTCACAAACTCCCAAGTTTCTTATTACTCTTCTAGGCCAGCTCCACCAGTAATTCTGTACATGCTCCAGTGGGGGAGACTACGCACTCTATTGGTACAGAAGCCTTTGACTGCAGCCAGCGTAAGACATTAAAGCATTAAACGAAAAATTCTTAAGACTTGTCTTAATAGCTGTTTTTTTTTTTAATAGAAATAAATATATAGGAAACATCTGACTTAATTCTTTGCTGAAAGRCAGGGAGAGAAAGACTCAGTGGTAGAAATCAATAGAGATTTTCCAGCATTGTATGTCTTCAGTGTTTCTAGTTACAGTCAGTCTCAGAAATTTTACAACATTGAGACTCTTCCAATAGTTGACATCACTGCCAGAAATAACCTAAAGATTTTTTTGAATCTGGTGTGATAAGCAATACCTGTTGAAAGYAGTTATTCCTGATTGTAAAGACCAAGAAAAAAATCCAGTTCAAGTCTTTGTCCAAACTTTCCTGGGATATCAACACAGAAAGTTTACCCATTTTTTAAGTCGAAAGCAGATAGCTGCCCCTAAATTCCATGGGGTGGAGAGAGTGATAGACAGTCAGCAGCAGCCTCTCAMCTGAGCTGTTTCAGCTTAGAAGTCTCAGAACTTACATGCAAGTCACAGGAAAGAATGAGAGAATTCATTCTGTCACACTTATATTTTTTGATGACATTTAAGGCTTTCTGGTCCCAAAAAGAACCAAGCCTGGACATTCTATACTGGTATCAGAGATCAAATAATAGTCACTGGCAGAAAAGGCAGAGGTATGGGACTACAGATATCAAAAATAAGTGTAGCCATTATTTATTTTGCAAGTTTGAACAAGAGGAAAAGGTCTTTATCCGAACGGTGTACTCTGTTTTAAAAATTATTCGGTCAGATTTTAATTTCTCCAGAAAAGCCAGTTTCCTAATTTGCTCTAGTATATAATTAGCAAAGGAAAAGCTTACAGACTCACAAACACGTATTGCTCACCTCCCTCAGTTTATTTTCAGTATAGAGAATGTGCGACTCAAGAGTTATATCCCATGCAATTGATAAGGGGGGTTATTAAGCTACCAAACTGAAGCATTCTGCATGAATGCAGCACTCAGGAAATGGAAGGGTTTTTTAATCTGCCAATTAGTAGAAAAACTGAATGGCGAGACCTCCTTCAGCTTGTCTAGTGCTATTTGCAGACAGTTAAAGTAAAAAGGAAAGGGAGGTGAAGCATGTGCTGGAGAGATAGGATGCAAAATTAAAGCTATATTAAAGTCCTTCAGCCAATTAAGCACATCGCTTGGTGCTCTAGTTTCCATCCAGAGAAGACAGTTTGTTTAACAACAAGAGATCAAAGAAAAGTTACTGCAAGGAGGAAAAAGCCTAAACCTGTGGTGTCCAGGCAAAACTGAACATTCTGGCCCAAATTCCTAGATGTTAATTAAGTCCAGGAAGAATGAGCGTTCTCTCCCCTTTGACATTCTCCCAGTCCTTTTTCCTGTTCAATCTTCTGAGAGGCACCAAATTAAGTTAATCCAAGTAGATACTACACACAAACAAAACCCTGGATCTTTTTAATCCTATAAGGAAACACAGGCCAACACCCAGCATCCCAAATATCTGCCCTATCTACACATTTCAGAAGTGATTGAAAACCACCAAAAAAAAAAAAAAAAAAAAAAGAATGTAGATTAAAAAAAACAAAATGTTAACCCCCCCGCCTTGAACCAGCTCTTGTTGCTGTACCTGCTGCTTCTCTCTAAATTACTGTGGCCTAAGCTGTGGTAATGGTCACTTGCCATTTTCTCTTTATGATATTTTCTATAAAGATTTCATCTTCTGGCTCGAGAATGAATCAATAAAGCTGTAACCAAGTTCCAGTCCTAATCTATTAAAATCTTCTTTCCAGGGGGTCTTAAAACAGGCAGAAACTGGAACCTGTTCTGAGGCTAACACTTGCAATTACTCACTGGAATAGATTCTTTTTTTCCCCTCTTCCAATTATTAAAACCTATATTCAAATAATATTTCCAGCATCAATTTTCATTTAGAKTGGCAGTAACAATCTTTCTTGAGTTCTTTGACCTTTCCCACCAGGAATTTATCCCAATTGTCCCCTAAAGAATACAGGGGTCTGGCCTTTGGAGAGCTGGGACAAAGCACTCCTTTAATGCCTGAACCAGCAATACRCCAGCTTAACGAGCTGCCATAAATTATTGTGCCTTTCCGGAAACAAGTGGCCTTCTCGTCAAGGGAGACCAATGTGAAGTGACAAWCTGAGGCCGTCCTGGCACTTCCATCATCACTGTTGCCAGGGCTCGAGCTTAAGAAGGACAAGGGTAGAGCTGATTAAGCAGCACCTCGCAGTGCTACATGAGGCCACGAGACAATCACCGGGTCGTAGCAGCRAGGCAGCGCTGTGGGTCTGTGAGCCAGGGGTTAGAATAGCTAGGGGAAGCTGCGAAAGGGAAGCSTGTTTGTTGCATAAGCCTTGGGATGGGCCTCCCCACCTCCTTCCTGGACAGGGCTGGCAGGAAGAATAAAGTCTAGGAAAGAAGCAAACGCCACAAAGCAAAAAAAAAAGAAATTTGTGTTTTGCTCCCCTCTTTGCTTCTGCTCCTCCCGCTGTCTGCACCACCATGTTTGTAGCTTTCGTGATACAGGTACTGCTGTGCTATGTCTCTGGGTCATTGTCAAGAGCTCCTTGTTCAACATCCTGTGGGTATCTCATTGAACACAAGCTGTCACAGTATCAGGCCTTATGCATTAAAGAAATTCACTTCAGTGTAACACCTATATTAGATACCAATAAGCTGCAGGAATTCAGATTACTTCAAGGGCTGTATGGGCAAGAATCACAACTTTTCTGTGCCAAAGTCTCTATTAAGGCAAAGAAGCTCTGCATACAAATAGGAAAACGTCAGTGTAATCCATCTTGGTTTTATGCCAGTGTGCATCCACTGGTAGGATAGGACACAGAAGAGATAGGCAGAGAGGAGAGGGGTATATCAAGACATGGCCTAAAACTTTACATTGACATCCAAATGATTTTCCACCTGGCCCACTCTCGCACGTTACTTCACACAGAGCCACCAGAACACACAAGCTCTGCCAGGCAGCTCCGCGCGCAGAGCCAAAGGCTGTTGGCACTAACAGCACAACCACTGTAATCCTCATCACCCCACAAGCAGCAGTCAACCAAGGTGTCTCAAGTAGAGGAGCACTCTTAACAGCAAAAAAAAAGTGGACATCTGTTTTGAGTTATTTTTCCATGGCCTTCAACGAGTAGAGTGCTCACTGTGCAACACACCTGCACCCCAGAAAGGCTTTCAGTCACTTTGCCTTCCTTGTTTTCAGTGATTTGCTGAGAAACACGAGGAAGCGGGCTGCTGATCTGATGTGAACTGGGCAACCAAACAATTTTTTTATCCATCAGCTCCCTCTTTGGTCATTTCAGCTCTCAGCAGATGCTGCCAAGAGACATGAAGACAACTGAACAGCTAGCTAGAGCTTGTCTCAGGTAAATGTGGAAAAAGGGGGCTGTGTTACAGTAGTCTAGCCTGAATTTAACTTAGAGCAAAAATGTATTTCTCTGCAGGCTCCGGTGGTTCATTCTGACATGTGAAAATGCCTGCTGTCCTTCTGGTACACTTCACTCCTCCAAGGACTCAATGCTGACGGATGCTTCAGCTCAGCTTTTGTTCTGTTGGTAGTGGTAGATCAGTCTTTTGTTATTTGCTTTGCCTGGGCAATCATTTCTTGCTATTCCACTTGTTCCCTGCTGTTTTCTAGCTGGTGATCTCTAGCACTTATCTCAAATTGGAGTATGAGAGAATAATTCTTCGTTTAAAAGAATCTTTGCCTCGCTACTGCGAGCATCCACATTACTTCGCACAACATCGAAAAAGAATTATCGATTTTGCCTGGCATGAATCAAAAACTCAAAATATAATAAGCAAATTCAAAATATGATCAACAAAATAACTTTTGAAACAAGGTAAGCCAGACCTGCACTTTGATTTCCATTCAGATTTTCGTCATACTTGCAGCCACAGAAAGCTGAAGTTAGCTGCATCGTACTGTACAATGAAAAGGATTCACAGCAAAAAGTAACTCAGTGTTCAATGTGTAGAAGTTACCTGGCTTAAAACAATTGAGCTGAGGTGTCGGGAGGAGTTTGGATGGGCTTGGCACTTACAGACTCGAGTGTGCTCTGATAGCAGACCGAGCACAGCACAGCCCTCACACAGCTAGGCTGCTGGTACTGAAACTAGCACCGATAGCTCTCGTTGGCCTTCACTGGGCCAGCTCAGTGCACCTAATATGTTTCAGCTACAAGGCTTGACACAGAATGGAACTAAAAATCAGGCATAATGGAAGCTATGACAGTGATACTGGCTCTATCCTGGGAACACTGGATAGCTAAAGATTTGTTAACGTGGTGAGAAAGCATTGCCATRAAATGTTTCTTGGGAAATCACTGATTCAATAAGAACTTTTTTTTTTTTTTTTAAAAAAAAAGGAAAGCTGGATTTCAGCATTTTTTTAAAAATTTGCATCTTGAAAGCATTTCAAAGTCATCTAAACACTTTGTTTTGACGTTTTTTCAAAAATGAAGAATTCTCATTCTTTGCCTCAGAGTGATTGCTTTGAAATTGAAGCAGTTACAGTTTAAATAAAATATTTGGCTTCAGCTGATACTTTTGTATAAAATCTAAAGCAGAAGTGCAAACACGTGCAAGTTACAGTTTGATGCGAAACATTTGATCTCTCAAATCTCTTTGGCTTGCTCATCCCATAATATGCAAGGCAGTTCTACTAGTACACAGAGAGCTCACCTGCWGAAGCTGTGCTGAAGCACTGGGCTCAATGGGAGGACACACATGCATGTGCACACACAGGGAGTGTTCTGTGGGCAGGGAAGGAAGAGCTCCTTTGTTCAGCCAAGCACCTTGAAAGAAATGACTTCAACTGCTGCAAGAGTCAAATGTGGTGAAAGACTGCAAGGGGTGAAAGAAGCAAATATATATTGAGTGGGGAGAAAGAGGAAAAAGGTCACTGAGGAACACCTGAAAGAAAGTTTAAACAGAAAACGCATGTCACTGCCCAAGGTAAGAGCTACTGTGGTCTGCACGCTGTTTAAAAAAGGAAGATCTTATACCACAGGATCATGATGGACATGCTGCAGGATTTCAACACCTCCATTTAACTCTTTTTTGCCAGTTCAAGTAGTAGTTGAAGGAACACACAAGAATTCATACATTCCCAGATTATCTTTTGACCTTCAATGAATGAAGTACTGAGTAAAAAGTTGCCATATTGAAAAATGAAGCCCTAAACTTATCCCAAAGGTAGGTAAGTTACAGATTATGTCAGTGCAGGTTTCTGGCACTGATCAAGTGGGCCTGAAGGGAAGATTGCTAGAGCTCAAGAAGGATTTCAAGACCAAGGTCTTACTGCAACATCTGGCAACAAGATGTCCAATAAGTCTGATTTTTGATTCTCTTGAAGACTCTTCTCCACTAGGAGAGACTTTTGTTTTAGCTAAACTACTTTAGCTAAGCACCTATCAGCCAAGAGTCAATCTAATTAGCTATCCAGATGAAAACTGGTTAGCCTAAACTGTCTAGTATATCCTTGGAGTTCACTACTTTGCTTTAACATTTCACTTCAACAGCACTGAGCTGCCCTGGAGGGAGCAGAGCTCTGCTCCACTCTGGCTGCTAACTACAGAGAAGAGCTGCTGYCATCAGCCCAACATCACTTTCATAGGTCTTTAGGCCAAGCTGCAGAAGCTGTGATCCTGTAGTCTGCACTTACCCAGACATACCCAAACATACCCTTCCTACCTCACAGGCTACGTTTACCCCTTTCTGAGTCCTCAGGGGAATTGCTTGTCCCACCTATAATTTCTTCAATACTGGGGAGATCTTTTTCCCTCGAGGTGATGTGATTTCAGATGAAGGAAGCGGTATTCACAGTGAGATCAGCAGAGCTCTCCCAAATGGTGGTAGCCAGTGGTCACTAAATGGTGACACGATAAGTTTGTCCATGCCCTCTGTGCTCATTGAGGATACGCAGCAGTTTATTGAATAAGCACTTAATGCTACACTCAGCAACATAGAGCTCTGGAGACTTTTCTTCCATCTCTTCTCCTCGGAAGAAGTCATTCTCTCTTCCTCAAATCAATGATGTTTTCATAGTATAGCTAATGAGCACTTATTCAAATGCATTTAAATATTCTTTCATTTTGCTTTTTATATACACACACCTTCCAACTTGACTTAATCTAGAGATTATACTGCAGTTCTGAGGCTTTTATCTGCTTATTGTTGTCACAATAAGCTTAACCTCACTTCGGAGCACAGAAGCTGTCTCTTTTGACAGAACAAAACAATGAGAGATTGTGAAATAATTCTATCATTGACTAACTGCAAATGCACRGGGGAAAAAGCAGTCATTAAGATGCCAAAAGAGGAAGAATGCATCATGAAATATTCACAATTCACAACAGTTTCTCAGGAATATTTAGGATTTGAAAAAGGTCTTATTTCTTATYCCTAATTAAGGATAGCAACATAGTGCCAGAGAAGAGCTGCTTTCATCTACAGACTTTCTATCTCTTCTGGGATTCTGTTGTATTTCTCCTATTAAACCAGGTCAGCTGAGGTCAGTGCTTTGATGAGAAACCTCCAGCAGGGGGGCGGGTGGTAAAAATGTCAGGCTACTAGAGATGAGRGCAGAGTCCTGAGGCAACACCCAAGAGCATCACTCAGGCAGTTTACTATCATCTTACGTCAATAAAGATCCTGTAATGCACCTCCAGAACTTGAGTGCTTGCAGTTTTCTAACCACAACCTTTATAATCGCAAGACCTTAAATTTTGTGCAATATAATTTCAGGGTTTTTAATCTTAGTTTCAGCCTAAGTCTGTGTAACACTGCCATACACTACCACATGTTGGCTCTACTCACGGTTATATTTCAGTCCCCGTGGAAGTCATTTCCCTGGAACTGTAGTGTCAGAAGTACTGATCTACTGAGCTAAGTATTTTCCTTCCAAACCAGTATTCACTATCCTTGGGGCATATTTCCATCATATTACTAAACAGACTAGGAAAATGTTACTATTCAGACATGCAGAAAAATAAGAATTATCCATACCCACAAAGGTAGGGACTTTGAACCATCCAAGCATCTCAATAATTCTTCAATGACCGAGTAACAGTTACCTATGGATTTTGTAACAGTGTTCAAAGCTACACACTTGAATTCTGTTTTCATCATTTCATCATTTCATTCATTCAGAGAACCTGAAGATCTGTGCTGCACATGTTTTTGTGTAAAACAASCCAGCACATCCTGTGAACTGAAGGATTCTCACTTCTTTCTAAATGTGTTCAGGATGTCTTGTACTTGAAATTATGATTGCAATTAGCTGCTTACTCTTGGGACTGGGCAGGAACATATAATAGTATTGTAAGCTCACACAAGGAAGATGAGACTCAGATTGAGAAGCCAAATCTAGTCTAATGCATTACTTGYACTTGACTTAAACTCCCATGATGTCCAAATTCTGAGGAGAACAAGAAACAGACGATCTGCTACTAGAAGGCCTTAACTTATGGGTCACTGATCGTAAGGAGACAAGAGAGCTGGAAAGTAGGCGATTTTTCTTTCACCAACCTCTTGATTTTATATATTCCCAGTGTGGGACTGAAGGAAAGAAGTTTGGCAGGGAAGCAGCCGGTACTTAAAGCAGCTGAATTTCAATGCCCCAGTGAAACTGGCTTAAGCTGACAGCCTTTGTGAACTACCCTGCATGCCTGCACAATACAGGGCTGCAAGTGACACGTTTTTTTGTTGGTTGTGTTCAGAGTTTAGTCTGCATCCATTGCACACACAGCCTTTTCCTTCACMATGTGTCCCAGTTTTAGGATGTCATTCCTAATGAGTGCTTCTAGGCTAAGCCAGAGAGAGAGAACACCCTGCCCAAAAGGACTGTGGCCATGAGTAATTTCAGAGTGTAAGCTGATCCCAGGCCATGCAGCAGAGAGTAGCTGACTGCCTGTGTTAGACCAAGCACATTGTACTGTCCCCTTGCTATTCTGTCTTTTAAGTCCCTTGTCTTGACTATGCCTCTGTCTCTCTCACAATGAAACTGAAATGAAATTAAATGCACTGAGTCTAAAAGGATTAGCATAAATATGCTTTAGACGTAGTGTGCCAACTCCAGATGAAGGGAATAATGCAGAGAATACATTGTTTGTTCTACTCCCCCAGACAAGACAGAGAGCTGGAGTAGAAAGACTCAAAAACCAGAGACGACGGAGCAAAGTGGAGCATACGAGCAGAAAAGACTGTTACCTGRTAGTTACTTCATAATTCTGAGAGCAAGTATCTAGTGCAGATTTCTGGCACAAGCTGGATACCTGCTAAGTGTGGGCGTGCTGAATTATTCATGATTTTGGTTATAAATAATACATTGCCTGCATATATCTAATTTAAATAGATCCATAAAGCCCAGTGGATTAGTCACTGCGTGCTGCTGGAAAGTTAGAGATCATCTATCCAAAGTCTCCTGGCTATCACTTGCCCTCAGAAAGCCTCTTTTAGAGGATAATGTGTTAGAGAAACAGGTTAGCAGAGAAACTCGTCTGTTGTTGTTGATACAAGTGATAATATTTTGCATGTAACAGCTTAAAGACACTCAAGTAGGAGCACAGCACTGTACCAAGATGCCGTCTGCTTGGAATTGTTCCTGCATAATTTTCCCTTGTGATCATACTGTAATGACAGCACYGCTTGTTCTAACAAGGAGGCTGCACATCCTCTACTGCAGACAAGTGAAGGAGCTAGTAATCCTACCAATGAGAGAAACTGTACCTCAGGACAGTTCACCTTAGCTATGACGTGAACAACAGAAATAAAACAGGCACTCAAACCTTAAATATCGTGCTTCACATAAAAAAACCCATCCCTCCATGCCAAAAGAAAAGAAGCAAAACACGCACACAAGAAAAAGCAGATAGACTGTATCTCTTGTTTCTTTGTACTTGAATTTCATGTATCAACATCCAACTCCTGAATCTTCACTGTGATTAGCAGACATAGTGGGGTAGTAATGCTCCAGTAATCCTCCTTTCCCCTAGAAAAGTCTTAATTCGATACAGAAACAATGGAAAGGGTGACTGTCATTTAGTGGCATCTCGCAAGAAAGCTCCAAAGAATTTCTACTTTTAATATAACGAGGACTTTGCATGTTAACTACTGTTTTTATTGCCAAAAAAGAACCAAACAACAGCTCACATGAGTTTGCTTTCTGAGCTCCTGAGGAGTACCTGCTTGCATGCTCAGAATGCCTTATATATGCTGTTTTGGGATGCAGAATCATAAAGGTCAGAAATTGCACCTTTTTTTTCTCTCCTCACTCTTAACACATACTGCCAGGGCTGGTGTGACYGTGCTTAACCACAGCACCCTTCCACAGAGCACCCAGAGGGTCGGGTCGCTCTCACTGCTGCCTTCCCAGGGATGCTGCAGTGAGAGCACATGGCCCCCATYGCCCCAGCTGGCTAGACCTGCTGCTGCTGCTAGCTCACTAGGTCTGGTCAATCACAGCTCTGGCGTTCAGATCCCAAGTAAGGAGTGCTGAAAGTCTCACTTGAATTATTCCCTATCAGAAAAGGGAACACCCTCATGCAATCAAAGATCTTGTTTTACTTGAATTTAATTAGATTTTGACAAAATTCACAACATTACCTCCCTACCCCAAGTGATTTTTTTTTTCTTTTAAAAGAGCGAAATGAAAGAATTGGAGCAAGAGGGTGGAGGAGAGCAACTTCTGAGCTTATTTTGCCACCATGTTTTGTTTACTTCATGAGTTAAGTACAGAATAGACATATAACATTACAGAAGTCATGTCTYGTTAAGCATTACTGTCACACTGATAACCACACCTAAAGTATTCCTCCTCATCGTATCTATAAGGGCTATGTAGTGTTGACAATATATTTTAAGTTGACGCATTCCCTGTTTGTAATATGAGAAATTAGATTTGTTCAACTGCAAAAAGGAGATAAGAGAGAACTTTATCAGGCTTCTTTCCTCAAAAGAAAAAAAATGTGTGTATAATTTTAATTATAACTTTGATTATATTATCAACTGAGCCTTCAACTGAGCCTCCAACAACATACAGAAGCATGTTTAAACAAATACAAGAGATTGCACAAGAGCACAATGTGTTACAGCCAATGTCCACTGCTCAAGGAAGTTACTCAATTGGAAAATGAAGAGGCAAAGGAATAACTAGGTAGCTCTGCTGCGGCAGGGGTTTGAAAGAGATAGGGGCAGTCACTGTTTGCCCCACAGCTGGGTATCTGTTCACCATCCGTTGTCTGTAGACAGATGGCATTTTAAAACCAAACCAGTCAGCAACCAAAGAAAAACTGTCATTATTGTGAGACATAGTTACCTGAGTTGCCACCTCCAACCTGAGCTGCTATTTTCTGTGGTTAACACGTGGAGTTCCCCTTGCTACGTCCTCATAGGCAAACGGCTTAAGAGTCAAACTGAAATTGCAGTTGGCTGCTCGCTGCTTTCCAGCAATCCCAACTGCCTTTGAGTTACTACTAACCTTCATTCTGTACATTTCCAACTGCCATCTGCTAATGGGAAATTCAGCATTTGCACACACCCACTCAATGCACTTTATTTAGAATGAAAATTAATCACATGGAGCTGAGACTTACACTTTGCTATTTATGGATTCATTCCCGACATCATCAACGAGATCTCCAGAGCTTTTTATGGATTCAGCAGACTTTGAAGTGCTTTCTACTTTTCCTCACACTGAAACAAACACACAAACAAAACCCTCCAACTAACACAACTTGTCAGTAATTTTAGCATGTAATGTATCTGTGGAAGAAACACAAGCACTAAGGACTGCAGAGTTTTTCTACCTGTTTGACTGCAGTACTAACCAGCTCATTCTCTCTTATTCACATGTACTGGAAAAAATAGTTTTCTCTTACAGAATAAGTCAAGAGCAGGTTCACACACAGTTCAGTTAAAAACTAACAGGTTTAAGGAGGGGAAACCACGCACAGTTTGGAGCGGACAGCAAGAGCCACACCACACGCAGTGCACATGTGCAACAGACCAGTCTGTAAGGAAGCAGGTGGCACATCAAGAGAAGTTCACAGGCAGCTTGAGTGGGAYGGAGGAGCAAAACTTGCCAGAGGCAAGATCATCATACCATCTTGCTGAAAACATTGCACAGGCTCCACAGCATCCCTCTCTGTATCCCAAAAGCACTCAGTTCACAGATGACAACATTTTGGGAAAGTCTCCTCCAGGGCTAGCATGCAGCAAACTTGGAGGAAAACATTTCCTGCTGTACTTCTTTCATAGCCCTTCTAAACTCCTTTACATATCTTTCATGCATCACTGTTTTGATTTTCCTCTTGTCACTTTATTTAATAGTAGTATATTCCTTACATACGTTTAAGCATAAATGGACACACAGATTCCCAGATCTACAAATTCTTCTGGATGCAACTGGTACAGATTAATAACATTTCATCATCTCCCCTGAGGATTTCAGCACACAGTGGTTAAGAGAGCCAGCTTCCAACAGGGGAACTGCTGCCCTTATAAAAGGCTCTCRTGTTACCCTTAGTTCTCCTGGAATCTCCGCATTCCTACAAACCAGGGATTATCATCTGGATCAATGGCAGGTCTCTTGACGTGGGTGAGCATTAATCAGCAGAAGTCACTGACTCCAGAAGCAGCCACAAGTGTCCTGTCTAGTACATCTACCTATGGGCAAAACCAACCCCAAACAAGAACCCAACCCACTGCAAATAATCCTGCCCGCACAGTCCTGCCCCTTGCTAAAATACAGTCTTGATCCCTTATTCTCCTCATTTCTCTCCCCCAACTTTCTCCTTATTTTTTCTCCATTGTACAAAACAGGTTATATTCTTCACCCAGGCTGCAACCATTAATAATACAGAATAAGTTTCGCAATAGCCTGAAGCAATTTTACTTTATACTTGGTGTATACTAAATAGCAGCTAGGAGTTATTCCAGCAAACGAAGTGCTCTGTGACCTAGAGGCACCTGATGCCACACTCTCCTTCACGGCTGCTGCCTTAGTACCCCTACAGATTACCTAAATTGTCCATAATACAACCTTTCTCATTAGAATAATGTGAGTAGAGCAGGATTATAGGAAACTTTAACATTTCTAGAATGCATTACTAACTCCATCTTCATTTCACTATAGTCATTATTATTTGGGCTATGCAGGAGCAAGAGTTAGGTAAGTGCATTGATCCACTAGAATCCTATTTTTGAACAAAAATCCTATGCTCATCAAATCATCATAGAATTAGGACGCTTTTTTAGTATGAGACCATTTCAAAAAAAAAGGCAATAAARCCAAACCTCAATTACAAGTGGTTTTTGAATGCAACAAGAACTTGTCTCTTCCTAACATTAAAGCAAGAGCAAAGGTGGTTGTTTTTTTTTTTTTTTCCCCTCTTCTGATTGTCTTTCCCAGGGGCATCTGCCTTTGATATAAATGGAATGTGAAGCCAGTCAAAATTTACCTGAAGGAAAAAGCTCCAAAAGACTGGTTTCTTCTATTTGTAAAAAGAGTTAGAAGTCTGTACAGGAGGGATGGACTTCATCTATACTGCATGGAAACCAAGTTCCTGGTACGTAAAGCAAGGACTGAGTGAATTTTTAAACTGATGACTAAAAGCCAAATGAATGCAAAAGAATACACAGTTATAGAATAATATTTCTTATTTTGGGAAATATAAAAATTCTTTATCTTCATACAAATGCTAAAGGGTGAAGAGCAAATCAGAAGTAGAAAACAATTTCCACTTAAAGGTATTACCAAGAAAGGACCAAAGGAAAGCTGCAGGACATCCTGGCCTGCAAGCCCGAGGTCTGACTGGGGCAATTTATCAGAAGCTGCAACAAAGGAGAGAATGGGTGGGCAGCGGTGAAGATGCAACCTAGATCCGACATCGCGCCTGGATGTCGGTGTAGGCTCTATGGAGAGAAGCGTTTTCTTTCAAACCTCTCTGAATTATTTGAAGCGGCCAGCCTGCATCTAACAAAGCTTCTGAGGTTACGATGATTAGTGCCACAAAATAACCAGGTAGTGTTTAGAAAAAATATAAAACAATAAAACAAAATCCCCCACCTAAAAAACCCACAAACATTTGGAAAACAGAAAACATCRTTATGCCACTGTATAAATCCACAGTTCACCCACACCGTGAACACTGTGGGTTGTATTAACCCCGTTCTCTTAAAAATGATGCATTATTAGGAAAACRAAAGCATTCCAAGCAGGACAAAAGAGATGGTCAACAGCATCACATAGTTTCCAGGCAAAAGGGACGGTCAACAGCATCACATACTTTCCATGCGACTAATGACAAGGGGCAAAACATTTCAGCCCGTGACTGGGATTTAACTGAGATATGGCAGGCTGCAAAGCCACAAGTGACATGGATAGGGTGACAGGGGTAGACTGTTTTCTCAAAAGAAGTAGTAGGGACCAGTAAATGAAGATGGGTAATGCCAGGTTCAAAACAAACAGGAGGGCAGGATAGTGCAGCTCTGGAATAACTTGTTGAAGGTAGTTATGAATAAAAAAAAGTGCTTGGTTTATTGATGTTGCCAGACAAACAAACCACAGCAGCCCTGGAAAATTCCCTGCACTGAAAAAACCTGGAGGTTAGGAGAGCACATACATGCTCTTCATACAAATGCTTTCTTAGGTCTTTGCATATGGCTGCTATTTTTTTTTAATTTTGTTTTAATTGAGTTACTATTTCACTCCAACAATTTGCTATTAAATATCCCATTTCTTCTCCCTCTGCCTTCTGCTTCACTCTCCAAGTGAAGTTCCTCCATCTGCCCACCCCAAAAAGAAGCAACAAAAACAAAATTAAAAATAATTTCAAGAATAGTCTTGCTTTATCTTTGTTATAAACAGGCACTTTTTTTTTTTTTTAAGCAGCTCAGCTATCCAACTCATTAACCATTATAATTCCATCACAGCCAACAGTGAAACTAGTATAAAGTTAAGAAAATTGAGCAAAGAGCTTCATAGACCACAGTGAATTTATAACACAGCCCTGCAGCTAAATAGTGAAGAGGCACTACATGGTTTACAAAGAAGGAATTAGAATAGTTGTCCAAGTTGAAATTTGGCTACAAATACCAGCACAAAGATCCCTGCTCTCAGCAAAAGAGCRATAACGTTGCCTTGGTCAAGACATTGACACTGCTGGAGATCTCAGTGAATTGTGCTCAGTTGAACACAGTTTTTAATTTTTTATATTAAACATTATTTATAATATGAATTCATGTATTTGCATAGTATATATAAATATATATACACACACAGATACCCTTTTTTTTTTAACCTTCTCTTGTTATTTAAGAACTAATGGCAGAAGCACAAGGCAAGGGGGAAAAATTAAGACACAAAGATTTCCAGGGACAGAAAGRATAACAAAACCTTTGAAACTTTGCTAAGGCTTAAGATTTGTCTACTCAGACATTACTTTCCTCCTCCATTTAATTAGATTTGAATTTTCTTTTTACATCCTCTCCCTCTACAGATTCTTGAAAGTAATYATTTTCAGCATGAGTTAATTTGGAGGAACAGTCCCAAGTCAGAATAAGCAGCTTAGGGAAGTGTGTCTTGTTCCTGGTTAAATATTGCAGCTCAGTAGGGAACCTGCAGTAATAACATCCAGCTAGAACGATGGAACGATGGCGTGTGAGCCCAGACTTGGCCTGTCCGGGAGGAGCTTCTCAAACATCTCTCAGCAATGTCAGAGATTTAGAGACTACCTCCCTCTAGCAGAGGCTGAACCACAACCGAGAGCTCCCGCCCTTTCCTCCGGGACCACATCAGCCTCTCACAGGTTTCATGAATAGCTCATGAAACAAAGCAGTGGCTCCTCCATCCTTTGCTTAGGTTGTTGTCGGCAGTTTTGTTCACAAGCAAATAGGTGCTTTACATTCCATATACAGAAGGCTCATCCTCTGCAATGAGGATTTAAGCAGGYAATTTTACTTCCAGGTATAAACTTCTCACAGAAGTTAGGGGATCAAGAAGAGAGACATGTGGAAAAAATATAGAAGTAGATTATTTTTGAAAGATTTGCTGCAATTTATTTGCCAAAGCCAGAGGAAGACTGAGAACTCAGAAATTCCATAAACTTAGCCTTATACTTTGGCTCTTCATCTCTTTTAACTTTATACTCAGAGTCAACAGAGAATGATAGGGGGAGAGAGAGAGAGAGAGAGAAGAGGAGAAAAAAAAAGAAAAAGAGTGTTACTAGACTGCAAGTTTTAATACCTTGTTTTAAATAATCATTTAAGAAAGTGCAAGTAGAGGCTGKTAATTAATAACTATATGTATATAAAAAAAGAAAAAATACTTCAGTAACACTTGTTTATSACCTCTTGCATGCTCCTTCTGTATGTTCCTATGTGTCAAACTAGACAAGCAGCAACCCACCACCCCTATCCTAGAAAATGGAAATGGTTACACAGATTTTAAAAGGCAAGGTGCTTGGGGTTATTGGGGACTTCACAGAAAGCATCTTTTATAACCCATTCCATTAAATTTGCAATACAAATGCTATAGAAAGTTACTTTTTTAAACTTCTGCCCACTAGCAGAAATGCAAGAAAATTCTATAGRTACAGACAGGCTTTCTTACCGAGTGGGGAGCACAACCTTTGCTCTCTAGCGTGCGAAGGAAACAGGTGCCTTTGCACAAATGAAAGCCAGAAGCATCATTACTGCGGCCCTGGCTGGTGCCCTGCTGGRACACTGACTAGACTGCAGCAAGAATCTGTTCTCTGGATCTCCCATGCTCTTAAACTGTGAAAGGAGACTCAGCCTGGAACAGCATCTGGCAAGCTGTGGTCTTGCAGGCAGCAAAGATTCTCACCTTTGCTCGTTCCTGCAAACTAATATGCTACATTCTGACAGCAGGGCTGTTCTTCTAGAGACCTTGCAGGAGCTACCGCTCACTCCCTCAGATTCTGTTTTGCGGGCTTAATAATACAACAGCTATATAAGAGATGGAGAAGCATCTCAGCGTGATTCYTTACATAAATAGCAATACCACTGTGGACATTACACAAAAAATAATCAAAACTCTCAAAAGAAACAGGATTCTCATTTTCAATTGCAAGATTTCTCCTTCCCCATTTTTAATTAAAAAAAAAAGTCCATTATTGAACATTATTGAAGTTGTCCTTTGTAAAGTACAAACACCACTAAGCGATCTCTTCTCCCACTCCCAAGTTAAGCAAGTCAATATTTTAATTTAGCTGCAGCCTACTTAAAATCCCAGCTATCTTCTATAGRCTGCAGCTAAATTCTCGGTCAGTGATGTGAAAGGAGAGGGTACTTTCCAAGTCAACCCTTCCWGGCCAGCAGACACAAACGTGCACACAGAAGCCAGGGCGCACTGCCATTTAAAAATCAAATGATCAGTCATAGGTAGAGTTGCAGTAGACTGRTATTTAGCTGTACAGTGTTTCAGTCTAATTTCATAATGACCCAGCTAAGATCTAGTATGTACAAACTGACTTTTAAACACTACAGAAAATAGGACCAGATAAATCTCTTATCTGTTATGTTAAAAGCATTCTGCAAAGCAATCTGTTTACAACACATACGAGGCAATTTCCCTGATCTTCCAAAAAGTGCGATGTGTGTCACATATTCCTTGCTGCCTCACACTTGCTTCTGAACTATACTTAGAAGTAGATAGTTCTGAGCACAAACATCATTTCCTTAAAGATTGATTCTGCTGTTGCCTGTATTAGGCTTTCTTAGGACCACAATAAGCCAAGAGGAAGAGCCAGGCAGGGTGCCAGGAAAGCTCCAACAGCACTGCAGGAAATCCTTCAACCAGATTCCTTAGCCTAATTTCTCTTCAGCTTAAGCCATACCTCCACATTCCTGGGGAAGTGCGGGCTTTTGCTGTTGRCTTATGAGCAGATTCTGCTGTTTTTGAGTGCTTCTGGGAAGCGGTGGAAGACCTCAAATGCCCTGGATCACCCCTACTGTTCACTAGGGACTTAGACAATAAAGGAGATCATGACAACATTCAAATGAAAAACATGGTCACTTTTGAAAACTATGTCTGTGTTCCTGCAGCAAATTATCTATTCATAGCTTATAAAACCCKCTCTATATAACAAACTATTCATCATCTTAGCTGAAGTAGTTACAGGCACTTTTTTTAAAGGCTAATAATCAATGAATGCAGATTGTATTTGTACCTTGTATAACTGAAAACAAATTCTCACCCTGAGCCCTTTTTCTCTTTGCCATTTATTCTACTCCTTTTCTTAACCTGCTCATTTTCTTAACTCATAATTACATAGCAGTCTTTTCAGACAGGGGACATTATTTTAGAGCTGGTCAATGACCGATGGGGTATTAATCCTTATTTGAGCTTTTAGGTATTTCTATAACACAAACACACAGCAAGAGCCTTCTGACTCCCATTACACTGGCCACGCATGAGTCTTTTGGAGGGAAAAATGGAGACGCTTTTAGTTAATGTCTAATTTCTCCACATACTCWGCAACTACTAGGTATGCCCTTTATTAAACGTAGTCATGATGTGCTTAATGAGAAATGGCTTAGGCTTTATAATATCTGATTGGACAATAATCCATTTGGAGAACATTTCATGAGCAGTTTTCTAACTGAAACTATACATTTTCTGAGCAATTGCCAAGACCACACGAGCAGCAACAAGCAGTACAAGATCACTCTGAATTATCTCTAGCCCACGTGCTTTTACACTGCTACTCAGTCATAGCAGATGAGCAAAGCAAGGGAATGAAGAAATAACTCACAGTTGTAGCCTCCAAAGTTCAGATAGGCTTCCTTCAGCGAGAATTCAGAAAAAGAGAGCAAGCTTGTTAATATTTGGACTGTCTACTCCAAAGCATAAAGCTGGTTTCACTGAATTTCAAGAGCTCTGTGTAAAACCTGTTCCTTCTTTGTCTCTTCCTTGATGAGGTGATGAGCAACACATGAAGCTTCTTGGCTCCTGAGGCGCTTCCTACCATTTTTAGGAGAGTCTGGCAGCACCTGCTTGTCTGCTGAGTGGAAAAAGATTTCACTTTTCATGTCTGTTTTAATGTCTGGCTGATTTAAACCAAAGTTAAAAAAGATCAGATGACTCAGATTTCGTTAGGATCCTAACAATGTCATGAAATATAAATGACGTGACTGACAGAAAATTTGCCATGTGACCTCTTATTACATACCAGAAAATCCACCTRGGGTAGAAACCTTGTTAAAATCCCCAGTAGTGGCTGCTCACAGTCACTTTTAAAAAGTGCATTAGCATGTGACCACTTTCATTATCTTTGATAGGATAAAGAGGACAAAAACCAGAGCAGCAGTAACCAGTCTGTTTAACCCAATGACTTGTCTGTTAGATGGCTATTGCCAGATGCTTCCTGGAAAGGTATGAAAACCCCATCATAGCCAATTATTTAACCCAAATTCTTAAATTCTTTCTTTTATACCTGCATATAATAGGGTTGGTCCATTATATGACTATCAAAAGTTGTAGGGCTCTTGCTGGGGCTGTGGCGGACAACCTGCCTGTGCCAGCACGGTAGCTACTGGGTGGTGCAAACTCCCAGCTCCGAGAGAAGCAGCTAGTGCCAAGGACACCTGCACTGATGGGTCTTCCGGAGCCTYCTGCATGTGCAGATAACCTTCCCCCAGCTACAATTGTAGAAGGGGGACACTATTTTAACCTGGAAAGTTGCTTTTGGAGTTTTCTTTCCCCTTGAATTTAGGGGTCATGTGAGATGTGGTTTGAGACTTTCTGGTTATAGACTTTAAAAGCTCGTAGGTTGTTCAATCCAGGTATGCAGAAATATAAGTTTACCTGTGGKATCTGACTGTAAGGCAGGAATAATGGCAAAATGCAGACTTCAAACTAGAATTATTTATACATGACTCTTAAGTTATTTGAGCAGAATGTCGAGGCCTTTCATTTACTCTACAGCGCAGTTTCTTATTTTTCAGAAACTGTAATGTGGATTAGAAAAATCTCTGTAGACTGTATATACCGTGTTTTGTTTATGGTCTAGTACTGTATACACTCAAGTTATTGCAATAATAAAGCTACCATCATACAGCTACGGAAAGATAGGCAGGAACCACATGTAATGCTACTGTGTGTATGAAAGAAGGCGCCTGGGAGTAGGATGTGCCCATTGCTTCTTTTAATTTCCCAGGTCTTGCAAGTAAGTTAAGTGAGACTTGAAGAGCTTTCTCATTTACCTTGTTCCCCCYTTTTGCTTGTTAATTCTGAATAATTCAGATAAAGCTCAGCTACATCCCTGTATCAATATTTGATGCCTCAGCTCACATAGCAGAACGTTCACAGTGGTCTCACAATGGAGCCTTCCCGTTCGAGTGCTGTTTCTGTACAAGGTACATCAGCTCCCAAAGACAGCTGTGTGATGTGGTACACACAGTGCTCAGAAGCAGGCTGCGCCAGCACACACAGGCTGCACGCTGGCTCTTCTAGAAAAGAACATGATTGAAGATACAAGCAGCCTTTTTTTGTAAAGGAAAGAGCAATAGTTAAATTTAGGATTAAATACGTTATACTAAACAAGATCTGGAAAATATCTGACATTCCACTTGAAGAGTCACCTTTCTGTCCATAATTCCTAGCCTGAAACAAATTCAGTTCAGTACAAATTAAGAATGTGCTTCACACTGAAAACACTGCTTTGAAAATGTTTTCCCTCACTATACTTTTGATTTTCACTGAAAGCAGGACAATGTGGGGATATAACAGCACAAGTAATTATATGTGGATATCCACAAAATGCACAGCTTCATCCTGAGTGCCATTTTCTCTGACCTCAACCAAGCAGCAATGCCTTTAAACACTATTTCTGGAATTTTGCTTTTGTACCAGTCAATTTCTGTAGATGAAGACAGAACATCAGTGCTCGAGAAGCAGCTAATGGTCCTAAGAGGGTTTGCCCTTCTCCTCCACCTCTCTGCCTGAGATTGACTTAAGAGGAGCAGGTCAATTTAGCTCTCAGGTTGCAAGGCAAACAGTCCTACAACCATGAGTAATGCACAGCTATTAACACGTCTGTGCAGCTGGCCTGCTTGTTGGGTRAAGCCACGACAGTCCTTTGAAGCGTTACCAGAGTGCGCTGCGTGGAGACCCCCTGAAAGCCTTCGCACGATCACACGAGCTCGGCGTACGCTTCTGCCCTCGTAATCACAAGTGCAGCTCAGGTAAGACAGACAGATTCTAAATTACAAGATGTCCATAACTAAAAATAATAAATATTTAAAAGATTTTTTTGAAAATATTGGATATCAGTTATGTACTTAGTGCCACATCTGGATTAAAGTTTTATTAAAAGCCTCCACTCTTGAAAAACAAAGGAACACAGATGTTCAGAATTCCAGTTTCTTTTAGTAAATAAGACTGGCCGCAATGTTCTCTATTTCTTTCAGCTCAGAAATAGGGGCTTAGAAGGGGGATGTATTTAAACAATTCTGCAATATGGCATTTTGAACTCGGGTTGTCCTTTTCTGCCACCCACAGGGATGGAATGCTTGGCTGGAGCAAAGCTCTAGCTCTAAGGCAATGAGGTCTCAGAAACTGTGGCCTGCCCTGCTGAATAAGTTTTCAAAACAGGACTTGGTTAGGATTGAACTCCAGAACTTTTTTGCTCCAGGCTCTATATTTGGAAGCTTGTTAAGTCCTTAACAGGTTTTATTGACTGTTTGTAAATTAATATCTTAGAAATGCTGCTCTCCTCTCAGCAATATTACAGTATTTCAGACCTGTCCCTTAAAGCTGCAAGCCTTCCAAACTTCTCATGCTCCCAGCTCAAGTGATGGGTCATCAGAAAGGAATTGGGCAGCTGATCCCTGACGGAGTGAGGGTATAGGGCCTGGAAGCATCAGTACAGAACCTTGCTAGGTTCTGTAGCTTGCTAGGAATCAAGGGTGTTCCCTTGCTAGGCATATTAGAGAAAGTGTTTCAAGTAAAACATTTTATAACCAATACAAATTTCAACAAAATGCTGCTAAACATGTTCTGATCAACTGTGTTTCTGGATTCTCCTGTCAGGCCATTGAAATAAAAAAGTTTTTTACTTTAAAAAAAAAAAAAGAAAGGTCTGCCTTCTCCTTGTTCTCACCCTGCCACCGTAAAAATGTCTTTGAGCTGCATATTTCCAGTGCTTTTCTAAAGTAAAAAATATCCCATTCTATGGATGATTCAGATACAGAATAAAGTGATTTGCCCAAGGTGATAACATTTTTCAAGCTGAAGAAAGCGTGAAAAAAAAAGCCAAAGGAGGTGAAAAAGCTGAAAAAAACTTAACACAGCAACTCTATTCTGCTATCAAAGACAAAATAACTTGGAATACTGAAAAAAAATCTGCCTCTTCCAAAACAGAGTGGACTCAAAAGCTTAGACATGCTTGCAGTTATGTTTCATATCTGCAGTAAAGTCTAACGAATGTAAAAGCTAAGATCTTCAGGGTAACAGAGTGCTTTTAGTGGAGATATTCCTAGATTGATGGGTCCAAATTTGATAAAAACAATGACAGATTACTTCTTTCAGTATTCACCTATCATATATATGATTGGACTCATGGCAAGTGAMACCTCAAATGAGAATGTGGACTATGTTCAGGAGAGATGTTGTAACATAAGGAAATATAACTGGAAAGATGCACTCTTAAATTTGATATACCACACTCAGGTTTTAAAACAAATTACTTCCAGACCTAAAATACTTGTATGAAAGTCTGAAATTGCATCCCAGAGCTCCCTCAGGTAGCACGTATCAAAGAAAAGTGTTAACAGGTAGTGTTGTGTTATCTGAAATAGACTACAATATCTGACCACTTGTAGAARTAAGTAAAATGGTAATTAATGGTAATGGTAAAATAAATGGAAAATGGTAAGAAATAAGTATATATGCTGATTATACCTTACAAATAGAAAAGATTTCTATATGTTTTTGTTTTCATCTAGTCAATGTCGTTTTAGTTCTGCTTATTTTTTCACGAGTGGCAAATGATTTACCTTTTGTAACCATTTAAGAAGCTTTCACTCCCTGCTCCACCCCATTGCACTGTACATAGCAATTAATTGGCATGAATATGGGGGTGAAAAGGTAAGAATAAGTGGCTTTGGAGAGTATAAACAGGACAAAACAGGAAAAGAAACATATTTTTAAAAACTTGCTAGATTCTTGATCCTCAGAAATACCTGTTAATTCTGTCAGCTCAAGGAATGTAGATGAGTATCTTGTGCTGAACCTTGAATTTGAGAACTGTGTGTCAAAGAGCAAACCCATGTTCCTCTCACATATTTCCATGTGAATCCGCACACAGGTGCATGGTGAAGGGGATGAGAAACACTCTAAATAGTTTCTTGATCAAACTGATGAAAACATAATTCTATACTCAACTTTATGCACATATTCATGCTAAATATAACGCTTAGAACTATCAATTCAAGCAAACACCTAAGCAGATAAAGGCCCTCAACCAYATGAATATTCTGTCCTGTGCTACCATCACAAAGCATATCAGTTTATTAGAAGGTAATACTACATAGAGCATAACATAAATAGTTCAGAGTTATGTTAGGAAAATGAAGTTAGAAAGAAGAAAAAATGGAAGTATTAAGAACAACAGTGTTCCAGCTGAAGCTCTTGAGAAGTCCGGCCCACCCTCAGAGCGGCGCTGGCGACGGATGCCACACGCGGTGCCGCAGGCTGCGCGCTCTGTGGAGGAGTCGGGGCAGAGACAGGCGGCTGACACAGCCAAATGTCAATATGCCAGTAAGATGTGCAAAAGCCAGGGCACACAATTCCTGCTCCTGTGTTCAAAGAGTGCAAGCTCATCTGAAAGTACGCGTTTGTTTTCATAGACAGCGATGATCTATGTTTAAATCCTTCTCCAGTTAGTAATTCAAAATCCAGAGCAAAGGATTAGCCTGTAAGATCCTTRGTAGTCTAGATCCTTATGCCCGACCATCTCCTTGCGGCTGGCAGAGACAGCGGGGGACATTGCTGGGCCATATGTTATGTGAGCTAATTGCCACAACGATCTCTCATTACTGTCCAGTTAGAATGTGACAGTCCCATGGTTGCTTGAATCAGGTTTTAGAGGCAAACTCAGAAGAGGAGGTTGCCAGAACGAACACTCGTTTCTTAGTTGTCCTGAATATTTCTCAGCTCTAATGGAGGATCCAGTCCATCAGTTTGAGCAATGTGAAAAATAACTTGTTAGTGCCCTTTTTAAAATGTCAAATTTTCACTTTGGTTTTTGCATATTCTTAAGCACTTTATACTAAAATCGCCTTTGCTATCATTTCAGAGGAGTGAGCACTCTGGGGGCAGAATTTTTTCTTCTGACCTTTGCATTCCTTATTAAAGAACATAATTTTATTTCTGACACTTGCTCAGAGGAGGTTTACAAAATTTGCCTCTTTCCGTAGCTACAGTGCGAGACCTCCTCCAGGGAGCCTTGCAGGACACACTTGGCCCCYGTGGGGTTAGGTGCTGACAGACACTACTGATTCCTCTACCGCAGCTACAGCCCTGGCTCCAGACCACACCAGGGCAGCGGAACAAATTTAGGAACTGACAATGCCATCTTATGGTGGAAATAAAAACAGCAATTCAAAGAAAACACAAAAAATGGTTGGTGCCCCCCAYGGTTCAAAGCAGTACAGTTTAAGGATGTAGCCAAGGGTGAAGGGGGATGCGTAATTACCAATCTCTAGCTGTTGTCATGTGTTCAACAACTGGACTAATTCACATGCCAAAGCAAAAGGCTCTGTGAAGGCAAGCAAATACAGAGAGGTACAAGAAAGATGCAAGAAAYATAGAAAGGTACAAGGAAAACGGGAAGAGAAATTTTCTTACATT
This sequence comes from Nothoprocta perdicaria, assembly GCF_003342845.1. Taxonomy (NCBI): domain Eukaryota; kingdom Metazoa; phylum Chordata; class Aves; order Tinamiformes; family Tinamidae; genus Nothoprocta; species Nothoprocta perdicaria. The sequence goes on from NW_020454716.1 coordinate 1,165,394, forward strand.
TTCTTCTTTCTATCTTGTTTTCCTTTTCCCTTCCCTTTTCACTTTTCCATAGCTCCCAAGCACGGAAAGAGAACTCAATGCAGTGACAAGCCATGGCAAGCAGCCAATATAGCAAGTTTCTCAGCCTGTGGATGTGCAGAGGAGCAAGATCCATAGCGCAGCTCATGTTCCTGTCATCTGTGTGAAGGCAGCCGGGGCGCGCGTGTGCAAGAGTGTCATTCATGGGACGCAGGGGTAACCCCGGGCAGCCTGTGACCTCCTAGCTGGGCTGCTCTCCCCCTTTTGAACTTGGAGCTGATTAGTTGATTCCAGCAAGAGAAGACTTGGGGTTGTGCCAGCCACCTTCAAGGTGCCAGTGAGGAGCACCCTGGAACCTTGTGGCAGGGGTTTCACTAAGCATTATTTTAGTGTTGTTTTGGAGCTTTGTTCCTCTGTGCATAAAATGCATTGGAAATACAGCAAAAGTACTGTTAAATTTGCTTATTCTCAGTGAATAACTATTAACTCCTAGAATCATCTGGGTGGAAAAGCCCTTCAAGATCATTAAGTCCAACCATAAACCCATGACCACCATGTTGGCTAAACCATGTCCCTAAGTGCCTCATCTACCTGCACGTTTCTTGAGCACTGCCAGGGCCGGTGACTCCACCACTTCCCTGGGCAGCCTATTCCAGTGCTTCCCAAAAAAGAGACACCATTAAGCCAGAAGCTGGAAAAGACTGTGTAAAAGTCCTAATTACATTTTTATCTAATTTATACTATTTTTCTTTTTATTTTTCTATTGACATATTTAAGAAAACGCCATGCCCTAAAACAGAGAGGGAGCCAGCCTGAGAGGAACTGCACACATACTGAATATTTATACAGAATGACAATGACATTTGACTTTAATTTTTCTTTGACAGAAATCAGTTGCATTCAGCTGTGAACTGTATCTCTTTATCTTGACAAGCTGGGGAAAACATCACACCATGGACCAAAAGGCCTGAATTCCTCATCCAGTCCCCACAAAAACACTCGCTTAAATTTGATATGCTTTAGAAGATAAATGTATTTTTTAAGACTGACTTTTAAAAGAATTTTGCATTTTGTTATTCTTACTCTTATTTCTTTCTAGTATAATATATGTATGAACTGTTATTCAAACAAATGCATAAACTTAGTCTTTTTTTAAAGAACTTTATTATTGGAGGAGGTGTCAATAAAACTAAAAATAGATTGCAGCTAGGAAAAGAAGGCTGTGATATATAAGAAACTTGTCCTACTTTTCCAAAATATTCTAGCATACCTCTGCAGGCTACAGCTCTGTCAAAATCACAGTCTATTAGGACTTGGCCCGGTCGTTTATGTGATTAAGGCCATCGCTCATAGAAAAAATGGAGTAATGTGGAAAATAATATTGATGACTCGACACTTTGTGATCCCCAGAGCGAAATCTGAGCGAGTACCTCTGGAGGCAGCACCTCAGACGACCTCGCTGAAATTAAACGGAATGAAAAGCCAAGGTTCTGAGCACATGGAAAAACCCACCAGGCTTTTTAAGCCTAGGAATTTTAACTTAAATACTTGGTAGTTTTGCTGCTTAGTGACTTCATGTCCTGATTCCCTTGTGTAACGTGATCTAAGAATCACGTTAAGGCAATTTTGTACTCAAAAAGCCACGAGTGCAAAAGTTAAATGAGCATGTTGGGCTTTAATTAACCCTTTTTTATATAATAATTTTTCCATAAACACTAAGTACATGTACCATAAACCACAATACTACTGTGTTGCAGACAAACTTCATGGAAATAATTTCAGGAAACATCTCAGGGAGAATGTATTTCACCATCCTGCTCAGAAGAAAGTTTCTGTATTTTACATTAAGAAAGTACTAACTTAAAAAAAAAACAAGATCAGAATCAGCTTAGGAATTTGAATCTGACCTTCCCTTTCTCCTAAGCAGTACATGCTACCCACTACGCTGCACAGCTGCACTTCGTTTTGCTTGCTCTCTATGGTCATGAATCTAAGCAGTCTGCACGTTAGCTGCAAAGTCACAAGGGTCACATAAATACCTGAAAGTCAGTCAGACAATGATGCTTCTGGAATTTTTGAAAAATAAGGAGAAACAACAGAAAATAAACGAACCCATCTGGAATCTAAATCAAGGGTTGTTTTGCTTTTAACACACACAGACCTTGCAAGGAGAATGCTCTATCATTCTTGCTCTTCACATAATACCCTGGTATTACAGATTATTATTGCTGTGCTTGGAAAGTTATTCCAATGAATCAGAAAGAAAAAAAAAAGCAAAAAGCAAAAAGCAATATCCCTGTTCATTCAAAGGCCGTCCCACAACTGCTTAAGGTTGTAGGCTGATTCACTCGGCTTCTCTTGGCTTTTCACAGCTAGCGGAGACCCTGGCTGCTCTGAGACTCTCGCGTGCCAATCAAAACAAATTCTTAATAAACAAATCTTGCCTTTGAAATCCAGAGAGAATCATGCTGGAGAGAAGTAGGTATAAAGCATTTTCCTTTCTGCCAAAGCAGCAGTAGCCCTCTTAAAAGAATTCAGGGAATATTAAAAAATATCCCTTTCGCATTCTCTAAAATGCATTTTTCCCCCCATTACCTTCACAGGATGGGCTGTCTGTGAATAGAAGGCAAAATTCCATTGGTTCATTTTTAGGGATGGAGATCTTAGTTTTAGTTTAGATTTTAGTTTCTGCCTCATGGTCATTCCACCTCCCACTTCTGCAGAAATTCTAGCAGGACTTCAGAAGCAATTGTTCCAGTTTTTACTGCTCTTATGCTCTGAAGACATTCTCCTTCAGAGCACAGCATAGTGTTAAGAAATCCCGAGCAATGGAGACAGTTTCTCAGGTAGATTTCATTTTCCTCCTTAAAATTGAGCTTTATTACTAAGGCTCAATTGCTGAAACTCTCACAAAAACAAAAGTGGTGGCTGAAGTTTCCAGGTATTTTTCTTGGTACCTCGGGGCAGTCACAGTGTTTCCAAAAATACATAAACCCTGAGAGCCCCAGATGAAGAAGAGAGAAGGCAGTGGGGAGAAGGGCATGGAGTTTATATTTCTGAGCAATTTTCTGTTGCAGTCATATAATTACTGTCAGTGCTTCTTATGGCAGTCTACAGCAGACACAATAAAATCTACTGATTTCATACTTCCAGCAGCCCAGACCAGAAGTCCGTATGTTACCGAAAGATTTACTGCCCCTAACATCAAGGACACAGGAGCTCAGCCAAAAYGGACAGCGTGCTCCAGTCCTGGCTATCCACTGAGGTCAATACCTAATTCACTAATACTGGCTGCACATTGATTATAACGTATTTTGTGTGTCCTGGAAAACTGGAGCAGTAGGAGACGGGATTTTTGGAAAAGTGCAGAGGGGAAAGGGAAGAGCACWTGACTGTCATGGGAGACCAAGATGAGGAGGGAGAGTGCATCTGTTAGGGTAAAACAAAGGATAAAGAAAGAAAAATTAAAAAAAAAAATAAAAGTTAAAGAAAAATTCTAGACTGGATGTGACAAAGGCACCTATAAGAAGAAATGCACTTGGTTTGGGAAAGTCAAATGCCTCATTCAAAGCACAACATCCCTTCTCCCTCTCATCTCTCTGTCTCTAGTAAAAGAAGAGTCCTCTCTCTCAAGACATTTGCTGAAAAGCAGAGCAACCAGAGGGTGATGCCGGAGAGAGCAGAGGTTCCCTCTTCCGCGCTTTGGCCATGATTTTGTAAGCAACTACACCCATGCTGGCTGTTGGGAAGGGACTATCGTGTCCCAGCCCCTCACACTACCGTGGCACTCTGCTCTAGTTGGGGCATTTTCAGACTCATTAAATGAGGGCTCTTGGCACAAACAGCCAAGGTGTCTGCTCTGTATTCCTCATCCTTGGTTTTTATCTTCCCATTCAATCATTGTCTTAAAGAAGAAACAAAACAATATAGAAAGAAAAAAAAAAAAAAAGAAAAGAAAGCCGCAGCTTATTCTTGCAGAGCATAGCATTTCTGGAGCGCCTCACGTAGAAGCTAGAAACTCATCCACGTTCCTAGTTACTCCTTGTGTTAATTTGGCCCTGCTCAGCCTTGCAGTTGCTGCTGCCCTGGGAGTTACCAGCACACCAGCCTAAGGATCGGTCAGCACCCTGCCCAGAGGGGCACACGTAAACACCACGTTGTTTTGGTGTGAGGCAAAGCAGAAAGCTGAAAATAGGGATATTTGTACAATGTGTCCATGCATGCAAATGAACCATTAATGTATTCAAATTATTCATTACAGAAAGTAAGGGCAAATTTACACATTACTGCTTGGTGAGGCAATCTGCAGAGTTTGCTCCGAGAACGCTGCGAGCACGYGGCAGCACGGCGGAGAGACGGTCCCGAACGCCGCCCCTGCCCATGCCGTGGAGCAGGAGACCCGCAAGGGGAAGGGCAGCTTTGCCAGCACAGCAGCCTGCAACTGCAGTGTGTATTCCAGGCCTTGCCATCAGGGACTGTGTTTAACTCGGAGCTAACGACCTCTTCTGTGGTTGTTTTGCTGCTGCTGCCAAAGCCCAAGGCCGCCACCTTAGCATGATGCCATGTTATCGTTTTACTGCTGAGAATGATGGCTGGGAAAGCAATATGTATTTAACTTCTGGTGTTTGCAACATGCCTATAGGTGTGAGACAAGGTAGTTCTTGTTAGCAAAACCATCTATGCCTTTTGTGTGCTTTATTCACTAAATTTCTAGCTCAGCACATAATAGGAAATGTAAAATACTATCTTATGGGTATAAGAGTACTTTTCTCAGTGGATTTTCATGTGCATAGTCTTTGATAGGGCTGTCATCTCCTTGTCTGGAAAATAAAATCATGCACAGCTATGGGCACTGYGAGAGATGTTAATTTAAGCCTTTTCTCAACCCTTAGCTGTCTCCTGCAAATTCCTATTATACCCACTGGAATCCAAAACATCCATTTCTTCTTCCTTCATGTGAAAGTCCCATGCAAGTGCCCCCTGGGTTACCACTGAACAGGCTTGTGCCAACTTTCCACAGCCTTGTATTTGAGCCTAAAGACACTGTAACAAACATGGGGAAAACCCGTCTGGGGAGGGAAAATATGCAGATCTCAGAGCTGAAACATACAGAATTGCTGTTTCACCTTTAAATGATGGGTTAAGTCCTCCAAATTACAGTTGCCCTTTGATTTCCACACATGTGTTTGACCTCAAATTCCTATTCAAGTATGAAAAGGGCCATGATTTGACATTTGGCAGTGAGGCTGCCCCAGCCCCACAGCAAAGAAGTGGACACAAGGTGCATGAATAGTATTGACACCATACCCCTGAAGGACCTCTTTTTGATGGGAGAAGGAGAGCACCCATAGTATGCATGCATGGACATATATCCTTTAGATTCAGTTATAGAGAAAAAGTGTAATTGAAAATGTTTCCTTTCTTCATGACCTCCAAAGTCATGCAACTCCTTGCTCCTTCTGTACTTTACGGCAACAGGGAGAAGTGGCCTCAGAGGGAAACAGGCTAAATGAGAGGGAGGGGACAGAAGAAAAAAGGCAGCGTGAGAATATATGAATTTGGACAGCGATCAAACTGCTTTTTCATGTTAATTACACAGTTTAAAGCCACATTCTCAACTTTGGGAGGAAATCTACTTGTCTGCAAATACTTGGTCTGGCACTGACCGTGGTCTGTATCTGCAGCCCCATTACCAGGGGGAAGGTCCTGGGGATCTTTACAAAGAGAAGACAAAATAGAATGCAAGATGCTGCAGTCTTGCAGAGATGAACTAATGGAATTGGCCAACAGCCAGACATTTGCATTCCTGTCAGAATGACAGGACTGCATTTAATCAGGCATTTTTCTGATAATATATAAAAAATAAATAAAAAGATAAAAGAGCCTCTGTGTGTGTTTGCTTGTGTATCATCTACGTACATAGTTTGCTGTTTTTATGTACTTCTGTCTTTACCAGCTTGCAGTATTTGCTTTGCAGTATATTACTTTGAAATTCCCAGCGAGTTGGAAACACTCAGGGAAGAGAAGATTTGAGAACGCCGTTCCCTTGCTTACTCAGTGCCATGTTGGGCCAAATGCATGCCCAGCTTCATAGCTGTTACATTAGCAATGAGAGATACGTGAACAGACTGAGGTTTATTTCAATGTGCTGAATTAGCCAGGTTATAACAACTTTGAACTCCTATGCACATTTACTTAACATGCATCCAACTCAGTATGCCACTAAAGTATGTTACTTTTCCTATGGAAAGCATTGTCCAAACCAGAGATTGGTTCCCTGTCAGTTYGCTGGCCTGGGACACATTTGCTGTGGGACCCGAAGTAGGTCATTATTGGGGCTGACTTTTTGTACACTAAAAAGGCCCAAAATACCTTTCAGTGTTTCAGTGCAAAGCTGTTCTACATTTCACAGAACACTAAATAAGATGTTTATTTTAGTGTGGAATTTACACAGATATCTGCCATTTTAGAATGAAGTTTAAGCTTCTGCTACTACAAATATAGTAACACTGCAAAGGCTAACATTTAGGAAAACAGTAGTGTCTTTTATTTCAGAGCCTGCTGGTATAAAATGCTTGAGTTAAAATATAGCAGGTGCTTAAAGATAAAAATAACACTACAAGCAGAGGTTTCCTGAGATAAGCAGCAAAAGCTCTGACTGCGCGTGAGCGGGTGCAGTAGCCAGCTTCAAAGAGCGGAGGGAAAGGGAGGTCGGGAGGCATTAGAGCGATGGAGAAGCAGCAGCTCCGTTCTGTGGGAGTGTGTCAGATCAGCGGAGCTGACTTCACAACAGCAGAGAATCTACCTTAACATCTTTCACGCTCCAAGCCAAGAACCAAGACTGAGGGCACTTTTAAGATAATTCATGACTATGTATAACAGTTTTAATTCCCTGTTCACATCTCACATGTGTATATATTAGTTTCATTTAGGATTAACTCTTAGGCGAGATAAATAGTCTGAGTTGAGATTTCTTTTTCCAAGATGGGAGAGGTCTCCTGCTAAGCATGTCTGGCATAAGCCCTTGGGAAATCAAACTTGCCAGTCATGGCTGGCCACTATTTGGTTGTGAAGCAGAGGATAAGCCTCTGTCCCAGGGAGTTTACACAGAGCACACTGGAGCAGTCATGGCTTTGAATGCAAGGTGGACAAACAGCAGCCCATGGGAGCTGGCCCTGCTGACATGCAAATGGACGGCTCCGCTGTGCTCCTGCTAACCTGCAGCCTCAACCTGCAACTCCTCCATCCCAGCAGGCTCGGAGATTTTAACAGTAAGGAGGCAAGTCTGTCCCTTTCACTTGGGAAACTGTGGCCTGCTTATTCTTTCTTTTTTAAGTAGTACCATTCAAGTGCACTTCTACAAAATGAGAAAACACCGCAAGTAACGTTGCTGCATCTACATCCTAAAAGAAGCAACTAGAGTTATAATACAACCTATKCTTATTTTATTAGCAGTATAAGGTATTTCCTTTGGAATAAATATTGTTGTCATTATGCTTTTCCTAGGCTATTTCAAGAGGGTTTTATTTTCTCATAAAATAATATTTCATATTCTCCATTGCTCAGCTACATGSTGTTATTATAAAAGCTATTATCTTTTGGCTATGCTCATGTAAATCCTTCACATATGAATAGGTCAAACACTTGTAGATGGTAGGTTATCTTGATTTSTACTTTAGCTACAGAAGTGTTCGCTTCTACATTTTTAATGTTGACAACATTCCTGAAAAAAAGTTGAATTTTAGTTTTGGGTCAAGTTTGACTACAAAGATGAGTTGGTGTTTGAAATAAATACGAGTTGCTACTAACTTAGCTGGGTTGACTGTTTCATTTTGTAGTTTTCCAGGAATGCCTGTATTAAAATCTCTCTCCTCTAGCCTTACAATAGTCACGAAGTTGGTTCTAACCAACATACAGAAAGCAGGAAATTTTACAGCTATTAATTGCTTGTATTTATGTAAACATAGCTAATCCTTGCTCTACTTTCCTACTTTATCCAAACAGCAGATTATGCAAAGGGCAACTTTTTGTTATCCTGACAATTAAAAGCTCTCAATTTCTGAACTGCAAAAGTAAAACTAATATTTTATGGGCCAAAATCTGACCAATCTGAAATCTAAAGAAAGAAAAAGAAATAAAATATCCCACAAAATATCTCCATCTGTCCTTACTACATCCAATATCCTAAAGCGACTGAAGAATCTTCAAAGTAGATAGATAAGAGCAGAGCGTGAGGCTCAGGCAAGGAAAATAAGCAAATACTGGCTGTGCTACAGGAGAGTCACAGGGAGACACTCCAGATCAATAGCTGTATTACTGTCCTTTCCATAAATTCTTACATTGACCAATGGCCCTCAAAGTATGTGCAAGAATAGCAAGCAGCTCCCATCATATCCCGCTGTCTGGAGTGCTTGCATGGCACAGAAATGGTGGTGTTTGTTGTGTGGAGTGGGCGATGGAAAGTGCGTGTGGGTCAGCGCCTGCTGCAGTGCCTCACGACAGGAGCCATTCAGAAAGCCAAAATTATTAAATCCGTTGGTCATAAAGAACTAAAGAAAGGCCTGGTTTAGAGACAAGAGGAAAGTTTCTGAAGCTTGCAGTTTCTTTAACTCTGCAGAAGGTCAAGTCAGTCAGAGTTTCCAAATTCAAGCACTAGTAATTGCCTACGCTCTTTCAAATAGAACCATTACTTCTGATTYCAGCATTTAGTGCATCTTGCTCATACAGCCCTGAACAGTGCTAATACTTCAGCTTTATCAGCTTCTCTCCAGCCTTTTCACCTGACCAGAGAAGCTTTATTCTATGCAGAATATCCCCTGATGCTTTGCCAAAGCCTAAATTTGAACAGCTATAGCAAAGGGATTTTCCAAGGCTTCTCTTAAGAGACTTTAACGCTGTAATTAGTCTTTCTGTTCAGCAAATCTAGCTTTCAGTCTTGACTTACTTTCTTTAAAAGATGTTTTCCTCCCTATATTCCTAAACAATACATTTCATATCCTTACATTGACATTCTGGTATTTTTGTAAAGCAAATTCCAACATTTACTCCACCACTTTGTGGTTATGGTAGGGACACCAAATTCTTTTAACCTTTTCCTCTTGAGGGAAACCTTCACCAGCTTTTTGCATGCCTTTAAATTTGCAGCTAGGTACATTCGCTGCTTTGTGCCTGAGCAAGATGCATGTGCAGAACTGCTCATGATAACTTAATTATTAAGGCGACAGAAGGATTATTCTACTGAAGATAAAATTCCCAAAGTAGTTAAACGCTGTTGAAAAAGCGGCTTCCTTCAACAAAATCTTCCGTCGCAGCATCACCAGGCATGACTTTGTTTCCTCCAAATTCTCACAGGACACCAACAAGAGGAAAAAATGCATGTGAGCCAGRGTTTAAGCCCTACTGTGTCCTCATTGTGAATTTAAAGAGAAGCAGCAGTTAAATATTTCTGACATACATTATATTTGTATAGACATTCCTTGAAGTATGGAAATTGAATTATACAGAAATAATGTACCTTCTTTTTTTAAAAAACATCAGAAACTCAATATATGGAGATCACAGAATAGGAAAAAGAGTTGAGCAACTCTGCAGTATATATTAGGAAGATATTCCTTAATTTTTTTATTATAGATTTTTTTCTTATGGATTACTACTCATATTTCAAATGTCTACTGCAGAATTATTGTGCCATATTTGAAGATCTAATATATTTTTATTTAAATTTATTAAAGTATGGAATAGAAGTATTTGAATCGTTTTTAAGTGGAATTCTCAGTGCAACCTGAAGCTATTGCTCATACTTTTACACTGAACACAACAAGCTGCTGTATAATATTGTGGCTACGTAAAATATTTAAGTTTCTCCTGGTACAGTTGCACACGTGCRTGCTTGTATGGGTGAGCTTCTGGCAGAAAAATATGTAGTTGGCTTCTTGCTCGGTTTGCTTAATTCCTGCCATGTGAATACTCTGTCCCGGTGCTGTGTTGCACARCCTCTGGACAAGACATACTAATCTACTTTCTTAGTCTTCTGAAGACTAGGAATAAAAGTAGCCAAAGCAACAGAGGACATAAAGTTGTCAACCTGCAAGACAAATTCTAAATTCTAAGCAGGTCCAAAGGGCACCTCTCAAAGCAGCCCCAGGTAGCGTCACCTCTGTGACCAGGCTATTCCACGCACGTGGTGGTTCTAATGAATCCTTCTAGGGGCCTTTATGCCCTGGYTGCCTTCCGTTGAAATTCCAGCAGCTTTTGAAATCCTTCTGTATATTCTTGTTTTTGGCGTGACGAAGGTGCAAAACTGTATGCATCATTATAGGCTTTTTGTATTTTAGTGAGTAAAACACTATGACTTCACTATGACTGAGAACAAGCAATATTTTAGGAAAGAAGACAAAGCCAGTTTCTGTGCAAATCTACAGAAACCTGGAAAAGTCCAGTCAATACTGGAATTGATCTACTTAAATACAGGAGGGAAATATCTTTTTTTATTCCCAAGTGGAAAACGTTAGGTATAAAGATTGRAATGCAAATCTATGTGCTCAGGACAATGATTCCCTATTGATATCCTGCAGTGTTTTTAATAAACACACAAAATTAATGTTCTGTCAAATCATGACAGAAACTGTCCACTCTAAAGAGGAAAAGGTTGGGGTAGTGCATGGATTGCACGCTCCTAACACTGACATGCCCAGTTCATACTGATTATATATAAGGATCTAAGCATAGACAATTTGCAGTCATTGCAGAGTTCGCAAGAKTATTTTGCAAGACTAAACGCAGTTCTGGAAGACAGAAAACTCTGTCTGTACACATGTAGATATAAAGAGATACAGAGAAAGGTTGGGAAGTGCAGCTCCTGCTAGCTTTGAGAGTGACTAACTCTCTTCCAGGACCAAACCTTCCTCTAGCTACTAATTACACTTTGAGTAATATCATCTCTAATTATTTCATCATTCATTAAGTTCCACATGAAACACAAGTTATTCAGAACTATGTAAAATAAAGACCAGACATCTCAGTGCATATTTCATGGAGAAAGGCTGTGCCTTTCCAACCTGACAGGCTTGTCTGAATCTCCATACTCTAAATACATTACAGGACTACAGCGTAAAATATGTTGAAGTATCTGTATAAATTAGGACCCTAAATTCTATTTTCAACATGATTTGTACCAGTTTTGATTTCAATGGCATTTTTGCATCTGAGTCTCATTAAAGAAACAGGACTTCGGTACTTTTGGAAGTCACACATCTTGTCTAATATTTTGCAGTCTGCTACATGCTTGGTGCTGTCGAGCCAGGGAGCCTTCTGAGCCTACTACATGGCAGAGGTATTGCAAATTTCTTCTTTTTCAGTTCCTCTTTCATATCACACACTTCCGTTCCTTGCAAATCTCTTGAGGAGTAAGGAATGCAAAAAGCATTTTTTTCTGAATATTTTAGTTTCCCTTGAATGCTGTTAATAAATGTGCAAAATAAACGAGTGCTTTAACAAAACAGATGCGTTACTCATTCGACCTATATCAAAGACCAGATTTCTAAGACGYGGCCACATGACAAAAACCAGCATCAATCAACTCCAGTGGTTTCTGATGTACTACCCGTCAGAAAACAGAGGGCATTATTTTTCTCTAGTAGACAACATTTCAGCTCCAGTAAATATTCATTGACTGTTAATTTTGTGAGTAGCTGTGTTGCTGCTATAAACTTTGCTAGCTTGCCTAAGTCAGCAGAAGCACAGGAAAGCTAGCTCTCAGTATCGTACTTGGACAGCTTAAGTCAGCAGACCTTGCAGTTACCACGATGGCAAAGTGACCGAACTCTGAAAGAAACTTAAGAACAAGAAGGGAAGCAGAACAGCTCATCCTACGCTCTGCRTTTGCCCTGTTCTTTTATTATGGCCTATTCTTGGACTCTACAGCTCACATTCTCCATCTGCCCTAGAGAGATACAGCTCAGTGATTTCAGAGGGATTAGATACCTAACTACTTTTGAGATTTGACCTTGAAACATTTAGGATAAGGCACAGTCGTTTGCAAAAACAGACGTCCTATTTTATATTGTCTAGACTGTCCAGATGACCAAAGCCTCTAGACATCATCACATAAAGCCTTTATTACAATTCATGAGAAGACAACCCAAATCAAGATAAAAATAAAAAAGTGATAAAAAGAAAGATCGTGTGCCGATGCTGTTGATACAAGTGCTTGAGAAGTACTCCATTTCTTTATGCATATGCTCCACAAATTCATTATTTACTTCATTTGCGCCAGACATATTTCTAACAAAATAGTGTAGAATTCCGTCAGGAGCTGGGCATTAAGAATCAGAAATGTTATGTTGTGGCCTGAGTCCTACCTCTCTAACTTGCTGTGTGAGTTGGGTAAGTCACTTCACTCTGTGTATGCAATTTATATGTTTGTATAATGTATAACAACTATATCTGGGCCAGAACTTCATCTTCTGATAGCATCACTTCAAGAGCTTGATCTGTTTAACAAATAATGAGCTGCAGCTGGAATTTTGGGCTGATACTTCATGGGAGATATTTTTTTCTTATGTCCTTCTGCTATTTCACTCTCCTAAAGATCTTTAGAAATATGTGGACAATGAATTTTTTATTGAAGAGTTGAAGAGAACCATCCTAAGCCAGCAAGCAGGGGAGGATGGGGATTACAGCTGGCCACTGTGCTATCTATAAATAAGAGGTGCTAGCAGCAAGCTGCCAAAGCACATTCATCAGGACAACATTTGGTAGCCACCAACTGTGACTGTGTTGCACATTGTTGGATTTTACAGTTTATTCTTCAGAAGTATTTAGTGCCCATAAGGACACTTATGAAGCCACTTCTCACAAAGCTGCAATACTGCGGTCACCACCTAAGCAGAAATCTGATGCTGACAGTCACCAAAAGATGTTCAGTGATAGAGCAAGGTGAAACTTTGACAGCCAAATCTGTTTTATACCTCAAACAAGTAGATTTAGGTCAAACGACAATTTAACAAATTTATGTCCACTTTGTCAAACAGTTTTAAGAAGTGTGGAGAAACATGTAAAGAAATTCCTTAGCATAGGTACTTCAGATAATTTCAAAGTGATTTTAAAATGATGTCTTGCTTTGAAATTAAGTTCAAATTAAATTTTAGAGAGCAATTTTAAAGTTACATCTAAGTGAAATAATTGGTAAATTTTGAAAACAAAGAATGTACACGGATTTATTTTCAACTGTGATGGAAAAGAACTCAGATCAAGAAAATATGATTTCTAGCTTACCTATAAGACATTTCTACTGCCAGAACAACAGCTTATATAGTTGGAGCTGACAGACTTGAATATCATTAGTCAAAACACAAGGACAACTGACTGCCTGCAGAAATGTTATGTTTACTTGGTGAATGAACAAGAAGTATAAATTGAGTGTTTATAGGCAGAGTCTTTGAATCTTAATGGGAAGAGCAATAAAAACGTGAGCCATCAACATTGCAATTTCTGTTCCTGGAGACAAGATCCTTCATCTACTTCAATCTCTGTCTATCTGGCTGTTCACTGCTCAGTAGAAGCCTCACCTTCCCCAGTGGGTTTTTGATTCCTGATTGGCTTCCCTGGAAGCCTCATCTCTGTAACCTCCTTTGGTTGACACGCTAGATCATTCTTACATCAAAGCAACCTCCCAGATTCACCAAGTAATAAAAACTCACACAGTAACATTTCTAGCAAGGAAACGATCCCAGCAGCTGGAGGCTGGGGAATATTAGAAGCTCAATGCACTTTCATAACAGGGGACTCTTAGTTCAGAGAATGATTCGGTGCTGAGCGCGGAGGGAGGATTATGAAAGATCAACTTACATCTTTGTTAAAGCTACAAACCAAAAGATCTCTTTCTCAGCAAAATGGCAGATAAAAACAACCTTTGCTATTGTTTAAAATATACGCTATCACTTGCTATATGACAAGAGAGAACAGAAAATAACACTTTTTGCAGTACAAATCTCTTAGTTTTACAGAAAYCAATATTCATTTGGTAAATTTAGGACTTAATGAATCTAGGACTCACTAATACAAAAATACTATTTTCCTTGCCTTTAGGAGAAAGAAAGGCACTTTTTTTTCCCCCCCTAATATAGATACCAGTGTTTTAGACCAACCTTTCCAACAGCTAATAACTTCAAAGCTAGCCTGGGAGGAGACCTCATACACTCACACACACTGTTGGAAGGAAATCTCTAGGAGGAACAAAGCCTTTAACTTTAACAGTGTCATGAAAATGCCCCACACTGTTTTCCTAACAAGAAAAACAGAATATAAAACAAAAATAGAGGAAACAAAGGTATCTTAAAAAGGTCTTGGACAGCAGTATTCACTGTAAATGTGAGTGGCTGGTTGGAGACWGACTCCTTACTTTGGACAAAGGAACATTTCACTTACTGAAATAGGTTCCTTTCTTATGTGACAATTCCTGCTGTGTGTGGGTTTATCTGTTATTTCTCCCCCTTGTGAGTTGAGCCAAGAAAACAGATAACAATGATTGCATAATAGAAGCCAAATTAAATGATTTGCCACGTGGGGTCTGATAATTAACTAAATAAGATTCCCTGAAATAAGCAAATCTAACTTGTTTTTACAGCTACATTAAATTGTGAATCTTAAGCAAAACAAGAACATAAATCTCATCAAAAGATGTTATAGTAAAAATCAAACTGGATTCCGAGTAGAGAGGGGGCTTTATTGAAAGCCATAAAACTTCCTCAGATGCCAGTGGAAAAAAATATGGTCGTAAAATCAGCTGCAGTTTAATGACTTGGTAAATGAAGARACCATTATGCCGCGGCCTGCAGGGTGCTTACAGTCCAGCCCGTGAGCATCTCCTCACAGTCACAGCTCTTTCCTCAAAGCCCTGCTTCTGGCTGTTGTCCCCCTCGGTGTGCTTCCCCTTGCCCCGTGCCCAGCGGCTTTGCTGGCCAGCCCAACACTTCYAGGAAGCCCAAGCGTTGGGGCTAAAACCTGCTGCAGCCAGAGGCTGTGAGCCTCCATGGGCCYGCAGCCCGGCACCAAGGGGGTACCTCAGGAGAGCGCACAAAGAGCTCTGCTGCTCAGCAACGTGCCCAGGAAGATGATGGCTTGGGCATGGCAGAAGGTCCATTAATAGAACAATGACATCCCCAAACTAGGATTAAGTTTGGCACACAAGAATCTCTTTCCCTCCTCACYCCCACTAAGAGGAAAAGAATCAACTCACAATCATGAGGAGCAGAGCTCATGGCTAAAGCTGAAGAAGTCAGAACAACACAGCAGAGGGTCTTTTCCAGTATAAAGTCTATTAGAGAGTTATAGCTCCTATTCTTCTAGCTCTGTGCTGTGTCTTAGAGGAGGAGGAAGCTTTTAGTCAGATTTTAATTGTGGTATTAGGCCCCCTATATGAGGGTAAGTTTGAGAATTCAAAATTATAAGTTACTTTAAAATATCTAACACAAATACAGTTACAGAAAATCACACTGAAAGCACTCCCTGAATTCCTCTATTTCAYACAAATCTTCCTACACGTTAGCCAGCTTACTAAGCAAACGCTGAAATATTGAAACACTMATATACAATGGAATTGAAAGAAGTTTAACCTTTTCTGAAAACATTTTCCAATTCCAACTTCAACTTAGTATTCCCAGTTAAAACAACAACTCTAAGCTCTTACGATTTTTTTGAGAAAACAATGAGGCATTTCACAGGTAAGCACAATCATAGGGATTATTAGTCAGGGCAAATGCTCAAGAATATTTACACAGAATAAAAAAAAGGTACAGAAGGAGAAGGTAAGAGCTTCTGAAGCTAGACCTAGCGGTTCAAGATACAAAAGCAGAACAAAATTAGACACTCCATGAGCAGCCTCCTGTTCAGAGTTTCCCTGTTAGCCTAGACGAGCAGCTTCACCTTCCTTAGTGTTCAACAAAAGGCTCTCACTTTCTAGATTTCCTACTACTTGCATGGTCTGCAAAAGTTTAATTTAACAAGGAATGGAAATGAAATTTGCATATCAAATTCCCACACCCCTGCTTTGAGTTGGTCTAGTAGATGTGAAGCATAGGCATGATTTTTTTTTTTTTTTTGAACAGCAGCAAAGAATGAATATAGCCTAGAACCAATTTGTTTCTCCCAAGCATCAAAGCTAGATAGTGCAAGTCAATCCTATTAAAAATCTAAAACATCTTTGTGTGAGCAAAGCTGGGGATCATGTGCATCTGAGGCACTGATGCATTAAATGAAGTGTTGCCCTTTTATGCTATCAGCACCATCTCTCTATATTGTGTGAATTCCACATCAAGTAGGTGGGTAGCTTTAAGCCTACTATTTTCTCATCTCTGTGCTTACAGTATCTTCACACTGAGGAATTAATGAGTGTTGTTTGTTCAACAGCCCAGAATGAGAGCTAATCTGACAGCTTGTGTCACAACTACAGTTTTTGATGGAATTATTAAAGAGGTCTAAAGGGTAAACTTCAAGTATTCCAGGTTCTGAGAGAAAGAGAGAAGTGCATGGATCCCTGTGCATTGGAGAAAAGTGAGAAATGGAAGCTAAAAAAAATATTTGAAAAAGGAGGAAAGAGCAGAGTCAGTTTCTGATTTTAATGTGACATGGTCACTCTGGCTATTTTCTCCCTTTCCCCACCACACACATTATCTGTGCCAAACTGTTGCTCTACATGCATTATGTTCCCAATCCTGTTTCTGTTTAAGGATTTGTTCCTAGCTACTCAGTCTAAAATTGAAATAAGCATGAATAGAGAGTTATTCTATGCTACAATTTGCTAGCAGTAATGTTTCATATGTCTATATGGAGAATCAGCAGAGATGACAGRAACAAGAGGACAGCAGTGTACACAGGCTGCAGTGTAAACTCACAGTACCACAGGTTACTGGTGGGTCTCACTGTCTAACRCCGACACCAATGGAAAATGAGCACTTACTAATATCTTGCTAAGGTGCAATTCCTATATCTTCTGTAAGGAATCCTTGTCCATTCTTGTCATTCTCAAGTTTCTTCTTGAATAAATAAAATTAATAATTTCTGATAGTAGCTCAATGTTGTTAACCAGCATTAACCATCTTTTAGAAGGCTCTGAACCTGATGTTTCCAAATCATTACAGGAGAATAAAGCAAGACAGACACTATATTKCATCACGGAGAAGACCACATCAGACTGCCAGGGAAGCACCCACAAAGATAGTTCTCTATTTTCTCCATTTGCRCAACCAAAGGAGTCCAATAGATTAGAAGTGTGTTAGAAGCACAAGGAGAAAGCAGAGCAGGGACACAAACATCAGTGGTGCTCACTGTAGGTTGACAGTGCAGTCCTGCATGTGGTCGGTGATTTTTTGATAAAAGGTCAATAAAAAGTAATTATAATAAACATATCTCTAGAGACAGCTATTCCATRCAAAAGAGATACTGAACTGAGAGCCTACAATGAGTAGCTTGGTATCACAGTCACTCATGGAAGGAAAACAACATCAATGCTATATTTCCGCATTGAAAAACACAAACGCAAGTGCTGAACCACAGAAGCATCTCAACAAGTAATTTACCAAAGACAAGGATGTGTTTAAATGAAATTTAGAAGTCATCGCTCTTGAAAAATGTAAAAACTTTTTTTTCCAGATTGAACACTGGCACCAGGCATAGACAGGAATTCTTAAAAGTAAAAAATAAGGAAAGTCTACAAGATTTTCTAAATGTTTTTTCTTAAGTCTATAACCATCAGGCTTCTTTAATGCATTTGCTAGTTGAATTCAAGCAAGCCTTGTTTTACATTTAGTTGAAACTTGAATTTTTGAAGAAAAATTTATGTTCATGAGAATATTACATTTACACCAAGAAAATGCTTTAGCTGGTCATCTTTAAAATAAAAGCAAAGGAGCTAGATAAATTAGAGAGCTTGTGCTCCACTCGCTGAATCAAAGGGAAGCAGCCTTTGGGACAGAGGGTGCACGAGTTAAAACTGCCACCAAGTACGCGAGAAGCTCTGCCCTATTTTCCATGTCTGTGAGAGCTGCAACAGTTTCAGCTGGGGCTTCYTGCTTCCCAGGGAGGTGCCCTGTACACCCCTCTCTGCTATTTTGCAACGGATTTCTTTCAGCTTTCCAACAGAACGGAGGAAAAACAAATCTGCTCACAGAATAATAATGTGTTCATTGTGCTAGCGAGCGAGAATGAAAAGGGATTTCAGTCTCAGTGGTTGGCATACACGCTAGGGAAGTGTAACAACTAGGTTTAAGTTCTGCTCCAATTTATTCCAAAACCAAATTCCTCAGAAAGAGCAAATGAGATGAAAAATCAGAATCTCTCATGGATATAGCACACATCACTRCTGTAAATCAGAAAGAGGGTATTTAAACTGAGCTCATCTGTATCTTAAGGTAAATTCCTGCAGCATAACGACAAAGATTACCATGATTTACAGAAGTTTTCTGGATGATTTATTCATGTAAGCTCTAGTAGGCAAATAGGAAACTAAAAGCAATAATTTCAACTGGCATATAGGTGTCTAACTATACTTACCAAAATAGTCCTATTTCCCTTGTTAATCAAGTTGAAAAATTGAAATAACTATTTTGGATATATTACAACATTTTATTCTGATTTTTCTGCAATTTGTCTTTCTTTTTCCATCCCCCTTTGCCTAAACAGTTCAGTGGATATGACCTTTTCCTAGGGCTATATCAAATGTTATTCTCTGGAAAAATTCCTGGCCTGTTAGTCAGCAYGTCTAAATGAATAATCAGCTTTCAAAATGAAACCTAATTTTGCCATCTTGTCTCATAACAGGTGAACAAAATATCATCTATAAAAGTATAAAGGGAAGACTACTTAGAACCAACAGCTACATATAATCACACAGTTTAATATCAGCCTTTAGCATCCAGAAAGATATATTTAAATCTTAGTCTGAGCCAATGTTACGCGTCCATTTGTTAAGATTTGTTTTCACAATGCAGATGCTAAAGCCATAGAGCATTTGGAGTTCTGAAACAAGAGAATGCAGCTAAGTGTGGGAGGAGAAGGCACTTCTGTTAAATCCTATGCATCTTCTATCTAGTTTAATGTATTACATATATATTTAGAAGACTTAAATCCGTAGAAGAAAAGCATGTATGGGGGAGCAGGGTTGATAAACAGGGATGAGGAACTTTTTTGGATGGTGGCTATTTATTTACTGCTTGATGTATTGATATGCATCAGGTGTAAGCAGATTGCCACAAACACTAGAACAAGATTGTGATTCATCCCAAGTAAACTTCCTTTTATGCACAATGCCATAAGTTAGGCAAGAACATTTCCAGTTGGGATTGACTGTCTGAAACACCACAAATTGGCCACAGCCAGAGACAGGAGTGCAGTGAAGATTTAAAGCATGGCTTGATGTGATGCAACTAATTCCACGCAAAATCAGCAGTGACAGCACCATCAGCTGAAAGGATGACKCTGAAGAGCAGGATGTTTTCAAGGTCCTTGGCAAGACACAAGCAGAAATAAAATCTAYATGCTGTGAGACTTCAGGCTACCAGAAGTGGGAAGGAATGAGCTGAGGAAAGAGTGGCTTTCAAGTTGTGAAGCACTCCTCTAAATATATTACCTGCAACCCTGCAGAGCCAGGGAACTGTTTCTAACTTCAATTGGAACTGGCATTTAATTGTGACCAAAATCAAAGAAATTGTTGGCTACTATATGCTCCAAATGGTTCCACTTAATATTTCTGCTTGCTCTATTACCACTGTGTATATATTAGATAGTTGGGATTTATTCTAAATTTCAGCTATATCTTTAAAGTTAATCAGGAATTTTGAAAATGCCTCATATCCTTCGTAATAACTAAAAAAATACAAAAACAGCAGTCAAACTTTCTCCTGTAACTTCTCTGTGAAATAATATTGTCTGAAAATGTTAATTCATGAAAATAAACTTTTCAAGTCAACCCATAAGTTTTAATGAATCCTCCAATATAGGCCTTTCAGCTCCAGTTTGAAATTTTGGGTTTGAGAGACAGTCAGCTCAATTCACTAAATTATTTCTTGCACAATTCAGAATTCTCACCTCACTGACAAGTGCTCTAACAGCCAGGAATGGATTGATTCTGCCTCTCATTATTTTCTCTTCTTATTATTAAGCTTTTTTTTTTTTTTCCCCCCTGAAAGTAAAATGGAACAAACATTAAGAAACTGATTTCACAGGAAGGATAAAAAAAACTTTAACATGTCTGCTCTGCATAAATATCTCTGCTAAGTTTAAAAAAAAAAAAAGTTTTTGTGGTGGAGCAGCATGAAGATGCATCTGTCTACAGTACTGTTAGCTGTTTTAAGCCGGGACAACTCCAAAAATAAGAAGTCTCTTGCATCACTAAGCTCTCAACTATCAGAGGAATGTATGTATAATCCTCATAAATTTTAGGTGGTGCTTGTGGTTATATTTTAGTTATGAGTTCATAAAATATGGATTTTATGGACTAACACCTAAATCTCTCCTCTGCCAGATCAGATACAAATCAAATCTTCTCATCACTATATAGACAAAGCCATTCAAAAGGTTAATCTCAGCCAGCTTCTTGCTCCCCTTGGTCACRTGAGCGGCGTTACGCATTCCAGGACAAGGAACTGCTGTTTGTGCCGAAGCTGCTACTGGAGTCCAGGTGCATGTTGGTTAGCTACTAAAATAACTGTTTGCACGTAAATATCAACAACAACTAGAAACTGAAAGTCCCTCATTTCTAATATTTTCTTTGCCCAGCAAAGGGAAGTACATGAGTTTGAAGAATTTAAACAGTCGTGGAAGAGCCATAACCTGTTGCAGCAGAAGGAATCCTAACACACCTTGCAGGAGCATGGCACTGACAGTGCTGAAAGGGACTTATGTGAGCACTAATTGCAGGACTGGAAAACCTGGATCCGCCTGGATGAATACCTACTSTTTCTCTTTCACAATGGTCATGCAGCCATGCATTTTTGACTTGCTCTTGGAGAACTCTCCCATCATTTTCTTAAATATACTTCTTAGCACTGAGCCTTTCAACCCAAGATCTGTTTCCTGACTCTACAAACAAGGCATGGATGTCTTTTAGTATGAATAACCACAGAAAATTTTATGTTGTAGACGTTGAGAACAGGCTTTTTCTTCACAACTGAARATGACCATCCTAGTCTAGAAGAACCATGTATGTGATTTTAAATAAAATAAACAGCAGAAGAGAACAACTTTTGGTCAGAAAAAAAAATCTAGTCTGGATTAAAGCCAACACTTTCAGAGTAAGAAGCTCTATGTTCTATTATCTAGTAAAAAAAACACAGAACTCTTAAAAACCCYGCACTTTATCAATTAGTGATGACAAGCGACAGCAATTATTTGGCTCAGTCAATACCCAGAAATTCATTTTTTTTTGACTACCTCTAATTTTAAGAGACCAGTCTATATTAAAAAAATCCATTTTTCAATAATCAAAACAGTTTTTGAAGATAATGTCAAATTCTGTTCTATATGCCTTGCTCTGTACAGCAATGAATGACAACCTAATGATGATAATCATACAGAAAAGTAGGTGTAAAATTGTTTCAAGAATCTAAATTGAGGCTCCAATGAACACTTCATCTATATAATT
Organism: Nothoprocta perdicaria; assembly: GCF_003342845.1. NCBI lineage: Eukaryota > Metazoa > Chordata > Aves > Tinamiformes > Tinamidae > Nothoprocta > Nothoprocta perdicaria. The sequence continues at coordinate 1,187,049 of NW_020454716.1, forward strand.
AGCCTAGGAGAAATTAAGTCTAATTTCCTCAACATTCATGAGAGACTAAGTAATAGGGCATGCAGGATTTTGAAGATATCTTTCTTTGTCATTTGGATTTTTAATATTAGACTGAATTAGCTTTTAATGAAAATATTCAGTGCAATATTTCTTTCCTGACAGCCCAGGAAGGCCTTCACAGACTGCATCTTAACAAAGGGGGCAAATTTTGATCTAACCTGTGGAAGCCAGCAATGATTGTCTCTAATTGACTGGCATTTACTCAAATATGAAATGGGATGAATGTGGCAGAAATGTGACCCATTTAGGAAAACGGCATTAATCACCAAGAACGGAGACAAAGAGAAGTGTAGGAAATTGAGACACAGTAGAAATTTCACTTGGGGATAGCACGCGCCTCTCCACCAAYGTCTCACTTATTTAGAGTTTTATTTGAAAAGTCTGTGATAAAAACAGTGGAAAAAACATTCAGAAGGAATTATATGACTCAGGAACTAACTTGTTTAGACAATGATCTGTTTCATAAGAGACAAACAGGAGAGTTGAACACAACCTCCTCCCGCCGCTACACACACACACCCCACCAACACAGAAATGAAGCTGTTGTTTTGTGGTCACTAAAGCAACTGCTACACTACTTGCAGGCCATGSAGAGCTGCATGAGATGCTGCAAGCCTCTACTTCCAGTCTCTTTGACCACAAGGACATTTGTGATGCAATCCATGCTTTCAAGCTGTGAAAAATCAGCAAAACAGTGGTGACAAGACCTGCCTAAGAGTGTAGTTTCACCAAACGATGCTTTTTCAATATTTCATTTTTATTAAACATTCAAAATAATTTTCAAAAACAAGTTTCAATATTTTGTYCTCTCTGGCCTTAAATGACTTGCAATTTCCAGTACTTGCTTTGAAGTAGTTTCAGTCTAGTGATGAAGTGGAAATCCCGTGATGTGTAGTAGGCAAGAGAAACCTCTGTCAGTCAGAGTCAATCCAGAAAGATCTTTCAGGTGAAAGAAGATTTTTAATTACCAGTAAAACTTATTAGAATTGTTCCTTTGTACCAAACATACAATATTGTGCTTGTCATAAATCCTTGCTTGATATCCATTTTCTGGGGATGATATTGGAAATGATATTGTAGTGTTCCATGATGTGCTTAGGACTTCACAGAACTTCAAATGAAAAGCAAAGGAAGGACTTTTTTTTTCTCCTCCTTTTTGGATACTTTGCTTTAGTGACCCAACATAAAAGCATATTGTGTATCCAAAAGAAACATATCAAAGARAAACACTAGTTCTAAAGAACACTCACAAGGCAGCAAATGTTGACTCTGAAAAAGAAAGCACACTTAGCAGATGCAATCAAGCTTTCGTGTGTCCAAACCAATGTTCAAAGAACACTATATGTAAGAATTGAATAACACCCTATAGCAAAGTCTTCTTAGAAATATGCTTAATGACAAAATTAGAACTGGCCCAGATGCCTCCTGAGTTTCACTGACTTTTTAATCCGCCCACTCACCTCAAGTTGAATGACTGAGGAAATCAAGCAAACTTAAACCCTTGTTAATGAGGAAAAAGAAAGATCAACAGCCACTAACCACACTTCACAACAGGGATGGATTGGAGACTGTTCTTTTATCCTTTAAGAATATAAAACAAGATTAAAAATACACAAGACATAAAAGTACATTATATATCAAAACCAAAAATCAAAACCCTGAACTTTTGGGTAAATTGCAAAACATGATTTGAGTTTGAATAAGAAAATCATGATGGAAAAGAGTGTTATTCAATTTCCTTTCTTTTCTTGAAATATGAAATGAATATATGAAATATATTTTCTTGGTTCTACCTCTAGAGGAAAATAGAGTTAGACCTTCATCTAAAAAGCCCACCTATTTTCTTGATTTTAGCCAAATATACTTGCTAATAGAAAATAAAGGCTTGTRAAGAACTGAGATTTGTACCTGATGCCAATTTGGTGCATACTTATAACTGATGAACTGGTATTCATATGTAATCAGAAATRGGTACTTCAATTAATGAAAAGGTAGGTATAACTTCTAATTACATTTTTTTCCTGACCCTTTGAACAACCAGGGTTCTGATATAATGCACTTAGAAGATGCTGACATCGTGTACTCACTTTATGTCCAGRATGATTTCTGAAGAGGATGAGAAAGAATATAAATTACATATATTTATGATTATCTACAATTTATTCATTCCTTTATATTTACACAGCTGCATGGCTTTGCTCATCACAGAACAGCCAGCTCCAGGCTTGCCAGAGACAATCATGCTTAAGCTCATCAACAGCAAGTTCAGACACAACAAAACATTTYGGGATGTTCTTCTAAAAYGTACACATGACCACTGTCAATCCTTAGAGAGAACCTTRAAGGTCCATCTGTTTGCTATTAACAAACAGTGATGGTATAGTATTGCCATCAGAATCTCTTTTTACATAAAAAGATGACTAGAAAGGTCATATTATAGAATAGTGCCTTCAATAACTGTAAGGAGAAAAACTATTTTCTGAAAACTACTTATAAAATCTAYTTTCCAAATCATATCACTTTGATTAAAAAGTGATCAGAGATTATAGAGTTCTTTTKCATTTAATATGGTCAACAGTAATGTTCTATTGTGTTTATCACATTAGTACATTTATTTCTCTGTGATTAGTCGCTAGGGCATACAGAACATAGGGCATGTATGTAGGGCATACAACTAGAATATATCCACATTGGCTTACTTCAGCGCACACACCATGCGCCACGCTGTGCGCTGGCAGATTTGTGTAAGATACTGTGTGACTTAAAAGAGGACTCTTGCAATTCATCTAACTCTATCTGCYTGCTGCCTGTAGAGCAGCAGAGCAATCTGGAAGAGCCCTGTGGGCCACCTTTTATTCCGAACCTGTATCCCCCTGTACTCTACTATCCACACCCACCAATGCCTAAAATCATTCTAAACAAAGTTTATAACTGCATTCATTGCAAGCTGAATAAGAGCCATTTGGAAGCCTTCTTTTGTAGTTAAGTAAAAAGCTAATTTAGACGTTTTTAAGATGCAAGGTGCCTTGTCATCTTTACAAGAAGTTTGGCTAAAGATGGAATAGGAAGTATTATAGACACAGCGATGATCAGCTTTAAGTAGGGAAAGGACAATTAATTGAAATTAATCTGATTTTCTATTTTAATATGCTCCAGATTATGTCAAGATACCTGACATTCTTTGTTGACTCAGACCTAATGCTATTATAAGATGAAAGCTACCCATAGTAATGGTCATAGAGATGTCTCATTGGCTGTATATATTTTTTTTAGTAATCCTGGTTCTTTTTTTTTTTTTGCATAACCCTGAAGCCAAGTTAGGAATAACTTTTGATGAATTTCTAGTTTTGTATGAAACCCACCAGGAACTCACTGAAGTCTAGTGATTTCATCTTGAAAATAGAACAAAAGCTTCAGAATACTGCAAGCAGAGAAAGAAAGGCAAAATCTCCTTAAAATTCACAGGATTGAGATATGATTCCTTGTATTAATTTCCATCCCTTGATCCCTTCTGTGACACACAGAYTGAACAAACCTTAAAGAAGCCCTAAGCAAAAATCCCAAACACAACGTTGTGAGTGAATAGTAAAATTTCAGCTTTGTGAATCTGCAAAAACGTGATTTATGGTGCTCTGAGGGGTAATGATGCATTTCTTTTGCTTAAAACAAGCAAATATTAGATGCTTATGCATAATTCTGCCTTCTTTATTAACCTTTATGCAGATTGTTTGACTGTAACCTTCCATAGATTCCCACAGGTCAGAAATACAATATTTTTCGTTGCATTTCTGAACAGTGACAGGAAGTTAAAAGATCCTACAGTGATTTGTACTGGGACCTAGTCAACTTATCTGTAAATTACTAGGARGGGTCTGAATGGCACATTTACTGGTGACACGACTTATTCAGAAAGAACTGAGTGCAAAGAACGGAAGAAACATACAACCACACTGAATGGCAAGAATCTAAAGCAGTAGATGATATTCAGTTAAATAAATAGAATTTATGCACTCAGAAAAAAAATTAAACATAGATCTACAATCTACACTCTAAATACACTTGATGTTTTACCCTACTGTAAGAAAGTGATGTAATCCCTGTAAACAGCAGTTTTCAAATGTCAGCTTCAAGCTCAGCAATAGTCAAAAATACAAACGGGACGCTAAGAATTTCCATTGGCATGGGGAGGGAGGGCAGTGTATGACTGAGAACATAAGGACCCTTTGGGAAATACATGCAAATATGTGTTTCATCCATACTGTGTACTTTCAGCCCTCCTAAACCRGGAAGGGTACAAGAGGAAATAGAAGAGCCAGAGAATGGTCATAGTTTATATATGAAAAAAGTTTAACTTGATTAGAACTCTTAGAAAAGGTCTTCTTTTGGGGAATATGATAAAGAATGCTGCCATAAAGAGGAGAATAACATGGTTACTCACAAATTCTATTAATACAAGAACCACTTGGCATCAAATGAAATTATCTGGTAGCAGATTAAGAAAAAAGAACTACATTTTCACACTAAGCAGAATGAAATCACGGGCTTACAAGTACAGGACATTTAGGATTCTAGAAATATAAATAGCTTTGAACAGGGATTAGAGAAGTTCATGGTAGAAAGTTCCAGTGAGGGCTATTAAAATATATGCAAATTTTCCCTCCTACTAAGGAAATTCCCAGCCTGCAGACTGGTGAATGYTGAGCAAGTCCCTCTGTATCCTTCCATAGCTGGCCTATTCCTATACCCTTTCTCTAAGCATCCAATGCCGACTGCCATAAACAGGGCGCAGAGCTAGACAGACCTGGTCTGAATCAGAATGATAATGCTAATGTTCTTTCTTTATGGTTTTGTGTTGAATTCATAACAATAATCTTGATTTTACAAGTTCTCCGTATTGCCTGAGCAGCCCACTGCCTTCAAAGGAAATTAGCTATGTACACAAACACATTGTGTTTCACCATTCATCCAAGTCACTTCAGCCACGTTTTAACATTTACTTGCTGGTGACATTTGTTCTAGAAACAGCCTCGAGAGCAGGCTTTGCTTTGTCTTGTAAATCCTCTAATGAAGCTTTTGAAGTAATTGTCTGAGCCTGGCACTTAATCTGTGATCCTAATCCCACTGTTTCTCCTTCTTTCATCTCTTCATGCTTTTTGAATTCTCAGAATTGCATTTTTTCTAATCTGCAAGCTGAAACCATTATCTCAGCCATCCTTTTGCATCAGAAAAGTTTGGGGACATCTGAAAATTATACAGCTTAAACACACTCAGAAAGATGCCCTCCATCTCTGTATTCTACTATTTTTAATATTTATTATCTTAATTTTAACTGATGCAGTTCAAGAGAGGCAAAGCTGACTTTCTCATGAGTTCAAAACAAACATGCAGCCACTTCTCCAGCACAGGTGAAAAAGCCCCTGGGGAGCATGTGGAAGAAATGCTACTCTACTATAAACAAGAAATAAGGAAAGGGGCAAGAAGTACAGGTGCTTCTCAGGCCAGTAGTAGTTGCTTCCCAGGAGAGAGGCTGCCCTAACCATATCACTGGGATTTGCAGGTGGAAGGCCGTAAGAACAACAGTAGCAGAATAAGAGCATGAGAACAATAAAGGAAAAATATTTCCACAGAGGCTCTGGAAAATAACTGCCACAGTAGTCGGGGTGCTTACAAAGCTGCTATTGGAGGCCCCCGCTATTAGTAAGGCTAAGATGCTCGTGTACCTAAAGGTCTGTGCAACATGAGGCTATTCAGCAATCACTTTACTATATTTTAAGTTGTGTAGCATCATGCATTTTGGTCTATCCTTCCTATATGGAGACCTACAATCTTTCCAGGATGACTATCCCTTCTAAGTGATCTTAAATGTTGGGAATACCTAGGTCAATGTTTCCCTGAGAAATGGCAGCAGGGCACCTTGATCCTTAACTAACAGGCTATCACAGCTTCAAATCTCAAACAAACATGCAGTCGTTTCACCTAAGTACACTCTGCCCAGTGTTGGTTCATGGTGGCACATGGAGCGTGATGGTACAAAAATTCAGTGATGAACAGAAACAGAGGGCACTGCAAGTTTTCATTTCCTTCCTCACGTATGTGTGTATGGCTTTGTATGTGTGTAAGGTCTTATTCCTTCCAGGCTTAAATAACTATGAAGTTACATACAGGAGCAGATGTGGTTTAATCCTACAGGGAAAGTGATGATACATCAGTGCACAGAAGAATATACAGACTTCGTATAATAGCTTTCAAGCATACAGACACATCTGTCTCCGTCCAGGAGAGGGCAGAATTTTGCTTGAATCGCTATCCTCACAAAGACCATGTGATACAGTGCTGAGGAAGAGAAATTGATACTGTCCACTCGCCAGGCATTATTAGCTGAATGATAGGTTTCCTCAAAAGCAAACAGTTGAAAATAGTTTACTCAGTCTATGGAAGCATCCCCGAGGCAAGGATACTGTTTTTATTTTATACCTGAGAATGTTTTTATTTCATACCTGAGAATGAGAAGGCTTAAGGCAGATGCTTGTTTTTAGTTCTCTTATCTCCATTTACACTATACACCTCTGTGTTGCTTTGGGAATGAAAGAAAGAATTCTGCTGAGTCCTTTTTATCTTATTACCCTTGAGATAGTTTTGAAGCATTGACTAAAAACAGTCGCTTTTGCTTCTAATTCTGTTCTTGATTTGCATTAATTAGTGAGAGGGAAGAAAGTTCACAGAAAGGACCTACCTCTAAAGTTGCTTATTGTGTTTGTGTGGACAGGCTGTGCATCATGCCACGGAATGGAGAACTGAGCCTTCCAGGCCAGATACAAAGATGTGAGGGGAAAGAGAAACTGGTGGTAATGCAAATAAAAGAGTAAAAATAGTTACGATAGGTCACAACTAAACGTGTACTGGGAAAGGGATGAGCCACACTCATGCCAGCAGGACGACCTGCTGTAATAGTTGGCAGAGTCTGAACACTGTACAAATCTGATCCACAGGCCTGCGCTGTTTTCCTCCCAATTGTCTATACGGTGAAGATGCCAACAGGACACCAGTGAATCGTGCCCACTGCCCGAGTGACACAGGCAGGCAACCTCACGGTAACAGGTTAAAACACCGTTTGCCATCTGTGCTTTATGGACAATGATTACAGCACATCAGAGCTGCCAGAGCAGAAGCAAGGTTTTTAATGGCATGGGACATGTACAGAAAATCTRCTTTTTCTAGAAAAGTGCCCATCTTGCCTATGCACATGCCATACAGTTGACTTTTGCATTTCCTGTTTTCCCAATTCATTCTTGGTATAAAATATGGAAACTAAAGCCAACCTCTTGCCTTCTGTTCATTCACATCTGGGCTGAGTAGCAGCTACTTCCCAACAGACAGCAGAGACTACAATTCCTATTGCCCATCTCACACGCAAAAAGGAAAGGACAAAGAAAATGACACCTCTCCTGGAGCAACCTGTGGCAGGTCATCTGTCCTTTTTACACACTCTTGGAAGGCTCTCAGAGTGCCGAATCAAATCAACTATTTTACTACTTTTATATATAAYACATATATATACACACACACATACACATATATATGTGTGTTCTTTGGGGTTTTTTTTGTTTTTGTTTTTCCCTTTCTCTCTTTTCACAGTGTCTTGTCCCCAAAACCCACAAATTCTACCTCAGGTTTGTGGAAACASCTTCACACTGCAGATCATTAACACCGAGGCAAGGATGTTTGTTGTACCACGGTGCATTCAATATTCTTAGTTGTTTCTGGCTAACTTTCTAGAATTACTGCTTGATCCTGCCACCATTTGAAGATAGAAAYAGCTGAACTGGAAAAAAATTCACAGAAATTGAGTTGATAAAATGAAGGGTGAAGGACTGTGATTTTCAGTACACTCAACCATTGTTCTTAAATAAAGAGAAGAGCCTTCAGCAGTTATCACTACTTGATAAAAATCTGAAACTCAGTTGTGTTTCCAAGTCAATTGACCCTGGCAGTTGTGGATATTTCAAAGACAATATCTGAGAGAACATTAGGGGCTTGAACCTGGATTTTATATGCCAGTTATGCGGTCGCTGTGGGCAGTGCTGCCATGCCTAAATAATTTCTGCCATCTTCATTTTCGGAGAACTTTCACAGAGCAAGCATAGTATCCAGACAAGATTCCTCCAGGGAAACCAGGTTTGGGAGTCTGGCATTCACACTTCCCTTCTCCTTAGTTCACACCCTTATCTCTTCAGCAGCAGCTTGCAGGGAATTGTAACCTCCGAACCAGAGAGCCTATTACTGCTGCTTGGACTCTAATGCCTGGAGAATACCAATACTGAAATAACAGGCTGCATGTGAAAGAGGCACAAGATGAGTAATACTCTAGAACTGCTTTTTCTCCCTTGTCACAAGCACATTAAAGTTCTGCAAAGCTGTCACAAGTGCTGCAGAGAGATTGTYCTTCCCCACCCCCTCCTCCCCCTGGAAACACTGAAACATTTGTGTAGCCATTTCTGCTATTTTCCAGTTAGAAGAATCACTGTTTTTATTTCTGCCTTTGATTGGACTGTAGATAGGTATCTTTGGCAATTATTTCATACAATTTTAATTTTTTGACCTACTTCCCTAATGAAGTATAACTCATGCAAGCATACTGTCCGTTCAGCTGACAATTCAGCTATTACCTTCTTCATATTACTTTTTCCTCCATTCATTAATTTCAGCCAAATTTGCTAGAGGGTGGCTGAATACAGGGCAGAAASTGTGATCTGTAAAGGGAAGGAGATCTCAGGCTTTTACCATTCTGAGAGGCAACAGCCCAAAAGCATATGGGCACTGTTGGCCCATAGCTCACATTGTCCAAGTGAAAAAAGCAAGGGATATAAACAAGTTCAGGGGACACAGAAGGAGCTGAATTTATTGCTATGGCATGTTTAGAGAACATAGCACATGGATCTGTAGGAAATCAGCCTCATTAGTTCTGCRGATCATGAAGCAAATTGCTACTTCACACTTCATCGTGGCTTGACCTTATAGGTCCAAGTCCAAGACATTTCTCTTCTCATCTGGCTCAGAGGGGTAACTTCTCATCTGGAACCCTCTTCCCTGACTTTGTAATTATAGTTCACCACTGTTGCCAGCACCTTACTGTTATGGAAAAGTGTTTAGAGAACATAGCAAATGCATTCACTGCTTTTCCAATAACTGTTGACATGCAGGGCATTAATAATTGGCTTGAAGGAGCTGATGGCCTGAGGCACAACTCCAGTAATCAATAATAGTTGGAACACCCTGTGCCAAGATTATTTCTGCCAACAGAAATAAAATAGGGAATGGAAAGATCRTTCATTCAGCCTATTCATGAAAGCATTTATTTAGCGGCAACTAAGTACTAAATAATAAAAAAAGAAAACTGTGATGCTAAATACAAAGACAGCATGATACAACAAAATTTGAAAATAAAAGCAAATTTTATATAAAAACGCAGTTAGCTGCTGTCAGCTTTCCTACTCCAAATAWAAGTGTAGAACAAACAGGAATAGATACAAAAGAGGAATCCTATTTTGAATAAAATCTCTCTGCTGCTAAAGCAACTTGCAGTATACTCTAAAATCAGCCAGCAACGGACTCTCACAAAGCCTCTTTTGGAGGCGATTTCACACCCAAAGGCTTGAAGCTGACAAACATGGTTATCAGGCAAGGGAGATGCATATCGAGCATCCTTAGCTAACCTCCAAAATAACAGCTGAGCCAACTCAGCCTAATCCAACACAGAACAGGGACTCGATGGAAAAACGCAGTACTACTGAGATATTTGCTTGGCATTATTTGCTTCCTATGATTTTGCAGGATATTTGTAGAGTTGCAACTACTTTAGYGTTTGACTATCTGTGATAATACTAATACAACTTTCCCAGTGCATTGTGCCTTTCTAAAGTTAGGCCCTGCAACGTACTGCAGTCTGGGAACTTCAGACATTACAAACACATGCAGAGCTTTGTGCATGTGAAGGCCAGCGTGGCATTGTGCTGAGTCTGAGCAGTCAGGTGGAAGTGTCCAGGATTAGATCTACCGTTTTGGCTATGGGACCCTTTTCAAACAGAGTCCAAGCCCTGAAGCACTCTTTCCTCCCCAACCCCAAGGGAGGAGGAGGAAAAAAAAAACAAAACAAAAAACCCACACCTGTGTTACTGACCTTTGCAAAACACATTGTCCCACAGGACTGGCCGTGAGAGGAAGTGTTATTTCAGGCATCCATTAGAAGCTATTCTCACTGTTCTCAAAGGGAAAAAGATTCTTATCTCCTCTGGGTGTTTTTCAGAAAATATTTTGTCTCCCTGCATAAGCAATATGATCCTCTTAAAAACTGCTGGAGGTTCCTCACCTCCTTTTCTACTGTTCTATCATTTCACTAGTTATCTCGATCATGAACGCTCTGTACCTTCTTTCATGGTCCGGAGGTTTTAACGGAAGAGCCCTAGGAATTAATTTACGCTCCTGTGCTTCTAGCAATATCGTTCCAGTATTTCCTTATCAGAAGATACACACTGCTGGCTGGGCCCATGCCCTGGGTTACAATCACCTCTAATAGCCCAAGAACAACCTGTCCTTTCCTAGTTCCAGCTGGCACAATAGCAGCAGTACTTTAAATAGACAGACACCACGGGTGCAAAGAGTGCAGTGGTAATTAAATTGCAGTTCTACTCTGAAAAGTGATGGTGTAGAAGCTGGGGGCTTCTGTGTTTCCTGGATTCCAGATGTACTTAGTTTGCAGCTAAAAAGAGAATTATCTTTCTTAATCTGAGCGCAGCAAGCCAGACACTGAATCAAAGTGAGGACAATGTCTTTCCTTCATCCTCTGCATTACTTCAGTAAKAAAGAGTATAATTGCCCAAAATATCTTTTCAGCAACCCAAGTATCATCACGCTTGCATCAGAATTTATGCTCAGCTTTATCTAACCAGCCTGACCCCAGTATTTCCAAAACTGTTTGCCACAGATGAAAATCTGTTTTACTGTTGCTGGTATGGTCTCTGCAAGGGTAATGTGTAGGAATATATGCTTACTGCTAACATTGGTTTTTGAAAATGGTATAGGAAAACAGTAGCTTTGCTGGGCAAGAGGGTGCCATTTCAACATAGTTGTTTTTCTGACCAAGATGGTATTTTCTAAAAGCTCAGGCCCCAGAGCAAAACAYTTTATGATGATTGTAAGTGAGCTGAAAGCCAATCTCAGTGAGCAATAAAAACACAGGATAGGATTAAGAAAGAAACAAGAGTGGTGATCTATCAAAAAGGAACATGTCTGAGAAAATAAAAGGTGTTATGTGGGAATAGAGGTTAAAGAAAAGGAAATAATGAGAGGGAAAACTGGAACACCAGAAGACATACAAAGATGAGAAAAATCTAGAATGACTGGATTGAGGAGAGAGGGAAAGAAGAGAAAAAGAAATCGATTATAGAAACATAAGAACAATTGAATGTTAGAAATGATAACAGAGAATAAAGAAAACAATGGTGGCTAGCGCTATCAAGTAAAAGGACAAGGTGGGAAAATGGAGATGAAAACTGGAAAGGAAAGAAGCAATTTAAAGGAAAACAGGGTACAAAATGCATTTAGTTTTGTAACACTGAAATAYGTGCAATTCTGCTTTCCCGAATACCAGTAAGGCCTGTCCTTGCTCATCTAGGAAAAGAAAAAGACAAAAAAAAAAATAGTCATCTTTTTCCTTAAGTTGCATTTTCAAGGCACGAACAGTTGTGTGGGCCTCTCCTGCCACAACAATCATCAATACATAAGAAGGATAATCAGGATAATCATACTGGGTGTTCCTGAAAACACTACACACTGAAAGTTTTACCAAAGTGCAAATAAATGAAATTACATCTATTTTGACTTTTTTTTGCCCTCTTTTCCAGGAATACTCTTTCAAGTCATTTCTGAAGCATGTTGCTTCTTCAACTTTCTACTAGCCTTAYTGCACTAATCTCCCCCAGAAAGGCTGTCTGCTAACCTTTATTTTATGATATGAAAAGCCACTTATTCTCAATTCTGCACATCTTCTCCAAGTTAAGTACTAATCATCTTCTGCTTTGCTGAAAATACTATCTATACAACTGAAGAATTGGTATACCTTAGTCTAACACTTGTCTTTTTGTCCCACATAATTTACATTCTTATCCTACCTCATCATAACTCATCTTACCATTTATCTGAACTCCATCCTCCTCCTCTCAGACTTTACAGTTCAGTCATTTCAGATGAAAAAATTAAACTAAGCACGATCTGACCTTATGTAGAGTCTCCCAAAGGAGCATTTTCATTGCAACAGGAAAGATTTAACTATCTGGCTGCTGCTGCCATAACTGGCATTATTGAGTGTTGATGACTTCCTGAAGATCACATGCAGAATGTATTTTGCCTGGGCTTTATTACCCAGAAAAAAAATCTAAGCACAGTTTTACTCTACCTGAAAACAGTTTTAATCCACAAGCATGGAAGAATCTAAAGCTCACATGCAGCTGATTGTAAGGCTTCTACCTGTGCCAGACCGTACTTGTGGGATTTCAGAGGATACTCAATACTGACCCCCAGTGGCTTTTTTTTTTTTTTTTTTTTTTTGAAATTGCATGAGATGCAAGTATTGTAGCTGAAAAAATGCTGAAATTGTAAATGCTAACAGGTAGTAAATACAGGATGGTTGTAAATTTGAACTGGTTGTAAACAGTTGAACTAAACAGGAGCAGTACATTCTGAATTCTACAATTAATGCAAAGATAGGAAGCACCACCACCAATTAGCAGACTCTTCACATGCTGTACTTCCACCCATCGACTCTTTGGATTGGAGGGTGTGAGATTCTGAAGAGAGGCAGTGGTGGAAAAGAGGGATCCTCAAAAAGAAGTGGTCTTGGAAAGAAGGTGGTGAAAATTCTGGTTGGAGGAAAGACTCCACCAGAAGGAAGGAAGGTAGGTCAGTCTTCCCCGAGAAGTTGGGAAGACCTTGGAGACTGGGAATGTTCATGTACATAAATGCTGGAATATATACACCTCTGGATCTTCTCTGGTAATGCTCAACTGTGAGCAGCTGCACAGTATAATCAGACACAACTTTCTGCCCAGACTCCCCAGATGAGCAACATTCTCCCTGCTGGAAAGTCAACATGAAGTGAATGTAAGGCCAGGAGAGAACGAGCAAGCGTGTGAGATACTGAAGTAGYACAAAAGCACCAAACTCACTAGTTTGTAAATGAACCTCAAGCTCTTGATTAACTAAGGGTTTTGGTTTACTGTTTTACCTGCGACAGTGAAAAATGAAGAGATGCTTGATGAAACATTATGTAAATGTTAAATAGTTTCCATCTAAGGATTCTCAGAATTTTAACACTTCTAAACAGCAATATTTGATACATTATACCTACTGAACATAATAACACAATGAACTAAATTCTACTTCATAATGCAGTTCTTTTACATATCTCTGGTCCTCTAAAGAGGCGGCAAACGTCTAGCATGGAATAAATTTAATATGGATTTAAATATAGAATTAGTTTAACTTCAAATGCACCATACCCTTTGCTTGGCATTACAAGCTGGTACATGAAAGGAAGTTCAGGATTTCTGTTCAGCAGCAGTTGTATTTTGTCTTTTATAAAAGAGATTCAAATGTCAGTTAATCAAATAACTCTATATTGTATCTACCTTGTCTGTCTCCTTAGAACATCCTTGTTATAAAGCAGAGTATGTTTCTCTGACAGAGAATAAATTTCTTAATTTAAAATAGTGAGACAGAGCAAGACATACAAATGCTTTTAAAATAAACTTGAAACCAAAACCAGGCTATACTGAATAATGAGTGCAACTTATTTAGCTAGGTATAGTTAAAATTGCTGTGAGAACATCTGAGATGTATGTGACTTTCTTCCACTCACATTTACGCTAGCAGAATTACCATGTGCCATTTTTACACAAACATTAAAGGAGGAAACAAAAGAGGATAGAATCATGGAAGAATGTTAGAGAATTGTATAAAATAATGATTTTAAGTTAAATATTTTAAATCCTTTTCTTTCTAAATTGTAGGACAGCACAGCAATACCTGCATCTCCTCTCTTCCCCTATCTGCCAAACCCCCAGATTCCTGGCAGAAATTGGTAAGACTGCGAGCCTAAATCTCCCTTCACTCCCAAGGCTTTTCAGGAGATGCAATGCTAATGAAATGAGTAGTTACTCCTCTCCAGTAATCTATATTTCCAGCTGAAAGGCAACACTGCATGAGAATACCTCAAGCAGATTTGGCCAGCTTATATCAGGATAAATATATCTGTGATTTCAAATTTGTTAATATACCCCCTCCTTTAACAGAACCTCATCTCAACATGCTCAGCACAGTCTAGGAAGATTCATTACCACGAACATACATGCTACAAACTATAATCCCAGCAACAGCAAACAAGAGGTAGCTAATGACCATCTCCACTACAAAAAAAAGGTAAAGAAAGGATTTAATAACCTAGTAAAGGCTTTACAGTGAACTGGTAGATCAAGGACCAGAATTTGGCAGTCTAGAAGCTAAAGGAGCCATTCCAACTGCTACATTTGCATCACTAACTTTTTCTTAGCTTTAGTTACTTTTATATATGCCAGAACTACTTACTTTTAATTTGTTTGAAAATAACTGATAATTCATAGGAAACAAAAACAAATGCAAGCCTTTAAGAAACACGAGATATTAACATATTTTGGCTTTAACATGCAAGTAAGAAGTACTTTCCTTTTCAGCCTTGCCCCTAAATCAGGACAAATTCGTAAAGGAAAAAAAAAGGCACTTTACTTGAATGTAAAGAAATACTACTTCAGTCCTGGTTTTAAAGAGCAGGACAGCAGAGATCTGAGTCTTTTCATTTAAGAACAGAAAGCAAACTTGCCATGGTTTGTGTGTTTAAATATTTGCAAAGATAGACCTCACTCAAACCTGATAATACTAGGGAAGGAGTTTCTGTGCCTTGACCACATTGAGAAATATTGTAAAAGGAGATGTCCTCATTAACACAAAAGCCAGACCTGAAGACCCTCTAGCACGTCCTTTATCCTTCTCAGGATGTAATAGAGGTATCTGGACTGAGGTATACTGGGAAGGACTGAAACTGTCATACATTCAGGAGGTTTCAAAAGCTGTTACATCCCAAACTGGTAGCCTCAGACCAAAGCCATTTTTAAAAACACAAGATTAAAACAAAAAAAATCTTCATGCAGAGATGTTTTTACTGTAAAATACAGGATTCCCCACTGCTTGCAGACCAATACAAGGTACACTTCATCTCATTCCAGTATCTACTCATGGGATGGTTAATATCCTTGGCTTCAGCTGATATATGTATGAACTCACATTTAATTAAAGAGGGTTCAAAAATAACACAGACATAAAAGTCATTCTAGAAGTGATTTCTCCTAATTGACCAGCTACCCTGACAGCTCTACAGAGTGGGCAATTTATCTATTTCCAGTAATTCTGCAACTTGAAATAAGAGGTTGAGGAATCATCCCGCTCAGAGGCAATATCAATAATGCTGCACTGCTAGAAAAACAATAATTAGAACAACTTCTGCCTGTCAACCTGTGACTTCCTACTGAAGTTTAGAATAGCTGACCACAGCTATGTTATAGCTGGGGAGTGGCAAAAAAGGAGTCTTCCTATCTATGCAAGACTAGTCCAAACTCACTCTCTGGACACAATTGCTGGAGCACCATCTGGGCTGCATTTGACCCTATCCAGTCGGTACTTTTGAGACATTTCAACTGATGTAACCACTCTTTGGTTATGTCCTCTGGCCCGTTTTAGCCTTGGTACCATTCACACATGTAACCTTGGAAAACACTAGTAAATACAAACCAGCAATACTAAGAAGTTAACCCTAACCTGTTGTGCAAGTGTGTGCATGGTCATGAGGCAGTACTCAGATCTAGACTCACACAGTACTGAGCTTACTGGAATAAACATAATATCAGACATGAAAGCATGGATCCTTCTAGTCTGACCTAAGTTGACAGAGGCTGGGCAGTATAAGACTCATCACATATAGATCAGGCCTAAATACCAGATTATTTGTCATATTTTCTCTCTCGTTAAGAGTCTCTGAAGGTCTCTGAAGCTAGTCTGCACAAACACAGAAACAAATCTATTTGACAGGATGGAGGAAAGAAAAGAGAATCATTTCATTTACAAATGGAAAGAATTTTTCTCCATAGTCAGAGCCGAAAAACATTTGACTGTGAAATTTATCACACCATTGTCGTATTAATGATGAATAAATAGTAATTACATAATACCAATAATCCAATGGTCCCAAAGTAAAGCACAACAATTTAGTTATGTGCCCTGGGGATGCATCCAGTGGAAGAGGACAAAGAGAAGGACAAATCAATCAGAATTGCTTCTGGCTGTTAAATCACAGCTGCTGAGCTTCATCCTCTATCCCTGTGCAAGCCAAAGCAATAAAAGGCAGAGGATAGAGCCTGAAAAATAGCTAAAAGCAAGGGATCTCCGGGAAGTTCTGTGCTCAACTCATCCTAAGGAATGCTTTTTCCCCTATATGTTCTCCCTGAACCTAAAACCTCCTTTCTAGCTACAGCAAGACAATTGGCTCCATGGCCATTAGCTCAAGTCCCTCAACAGCACCCACTGAATTTAAATGGTTTAGCCAAGAGCTGCCAGACAGAACGAATGCATYGTCTAGAGAGGATGCTCTTTTCCTGCCCTTTCCCTATAGGGCAGGGAAGCCACCTTAGCCTAGTTTTCTTTCCATCTGCCTGCTTCTTCAGGTTCTAACTATAGCTTACAACCTCTACTTGCTTTTATACTATACCTTTGCATTAACTTTATCATGCATCAAATTCTGTTAAACARTATAGAAGAGTACTATTTTTTAAACTTGCTGACAGAGATATAAAATGCAATATCTACCAGAGTTGGACAAACTCCTGAAATAGCACAAAATATCTAACTTTGCTTTTCTAACTCTTACCAGAGGATGTGGATTTGCAAATGCTTTTCAAGCTTATGGTCAAATTCTATACTTTCCCCAAAGCCAGAAACAGGCTTGCAGATTTTTTTTTTTTTTTTTTTTTTGGGGGGGGAAATCATGCAACCCAACCTGTTACTTGGGGGGTCTTTATTTCAGTCAGTTTCAGTGCCATTCACATTATAGAAACTTTCAATTAAAAAATGTCGAGTTGTATCTACCCAGTAAGATAAATATTTAGTAAGGGTTTTTTTTTTTCAAAAAAACTGTTATTTTGTTATTCTATAAGGTATAGAAAGTCAGCAAGACATTTACCTTAATTAAGGCAAGAATCTTTAAGAGAAAGATAACAAAATGAGAAAGGCATTAGTTTTAATGGTATTCTGTAGTACGAGTTCACAATAGCGATGAGAAACTCAAACTGATAAAAGGAGGATCACGCTGATCTTTAAAATGTTTTAAACATTTCCCTGCTATAAAGATTACAGACCTCAAGGGGCAAAGAAAAATGGTTTTAGTTCTACACTGTCAAATTTCTCTTTCTTCTTAGAGATATTTGTTAAATATGCTTTGAAATCTCTAGCAAGACAGAGTTGATATGTCCCCTAAGAAATCTCTCCCTGCCGATAAGAAGCTAAGCATACATCAGGTGTGATTAATGTGAAGCATTTAATAAATCTCCTCCAGTGATGTAAGGGGCAAGCAGAAGAGAGTGAAGAAAAAAATATACGTGGAACAATATGCCCTGCACCTCTACGCATCTGCACGCACTGCTGCTGTTGATATCAGTTGCCTTCACAGCCACCAAAACTTACTGATTTTAAAGCTACACTCTTCACCCCATAAGCTTTTGGCTTCCGAGATCTATGACTTTTCAGTTGTCATTCCTTCCATTGCCTTTTCACTGGGCTACAGCCTAATGAAGATAGAGCTCKGCATGGGTTACTTTATTGAATCTGATGTGCAGCAGGGTTTGTTTCTACTATTGAGGCTACCTCTTTTAAAAACAGAGCTGGAGAGCTCTGTACTACAGTGCAGCCTGCAATAAGACAGGTAGAAAAATCTTTCTTAGGTAGAAAAATCAACAAAAACAGCAGTGTGGCATGCACATGTACCTGCTGAACATCCTCCAACCTAGTCATGGTAAGAGTACTTAGGATATATAATGCCCACTAAAAGTCCTAAGAAGSTTAGTGTAGGCACTTTAGGGTTAAAAATTAAATTAAAAAGGAAGTTATTGACAACATTTTCAATGCACTGGTTTTTGTGACTAAAAATTATATCCTGCATGCATATATCAGACCTATCCAGCAGCATTTGTATTTGAGAGCATATTTTGTACACCAGCTATTAACTCATATTGGATAAAATGTAGTCTATTAAAAAAAAAAGCAGCCTTAAAAAATATTTAACTAGTGGTTAGTTAAGGAGGTTGAATGCTTTTTTTTCAGTATTGAAGTTGATAACATAACGGAGTGTTATTTTCAAAAAAATTGCTGTGGAACACACTGAAATAATCTCCAAGTATGACATCCCCCATAACGCAGACAAGTCAATCCCCACTCATTTTGACAAGTTAGATGAATATTTGCTAGCTTTCTGTTTTCTCTATTCTCCAACACATAGCTTGAGAAATTATCAAACCTTTGAAAAATGTTTTTCTCACCTAGGAAATTTTCTTTTTAATTATCTGATATAAAATCATTAAAGAATTATACTGGTGTAAAGGGAAAAAAAAAGATCAAACTGAAAACAATCAGCCTTGCCAACAATTTGTGGAGGTTACCCTTCCTTTCCTTCAAGGAAAGCACAACATTTTTAAATTAAATAATCTTTAAACGAAAAGATTTGCTTTAGGTAGAAAGTCATTTTTATCTTTGAAACTGCACCTGAAACTTCCAATAATTAATATTGTGCTTGCATAATTTGTACTATTCTTCACTTCTCCTTTCTTCATTTCTGCTCTATTGTTCCTGCCATGAACTATATCAGAGAATCCCCAAAATAATTTATCAGCAGCACCAAATGCACGTCCCAACTGTCTGCTGGGTAATACATGAGGAAAGAAGCACATCTCTGTCAGACATCTTCACCTATGAAGGCAGGCAATGATTCCAGCCCCGTTCTCCTCCTGACACAGTTCAACCACCAAAGACCTCCTACTCTTGGTCTCTAACTCCRCATCCATATACTTAATTGCTAAAAGCATTACACAGTATACTAGAAGTATATTGTCTTCTACTGGACTGGATCGAGTTACTAGATTATTATAGACCTTACAATGCTAATACTACTCTCCCCTCCCTCCTTTTCTTTTTTAAATGAATGCAGTTAAAATTAAGCAATTTCTGCAGTCTAAACTCATCTTGTTAGAGGACCGAAGTCACTGTGTTGATTTCAAGTGGGAAATTTCAGGTTCTAGAAATACATATTTATACCAGGAAGATGTTCCTACATTTGCTCCTAYTTCAGCAAATGTCTTGCACAGGTAGTTCTCAGGTCCTACCAAATATGCCACTCTGAGTCAGACTACTTGCTATACCATAGCAAAAACAGATACTTGATGCTGTAGAAGTGTCTTACTGGGGAGAAAATGACAAAAAAAAAACCCAAAAACACACACAACCAAACACACACAATGATCCACATGCACGTGTTCCTCTTATTTTTTTCCCCCACACTGCCGTGATTTAAAAGGAGCTCTCCAAACTCAAGCAGAATATTTCTAGCAATCACTGCAGGCAAACATTGGGCTGTCTTCTCCTTGCTTTGACCAATCTGACAATTCTCTGTTCTTCTAATACTTTAAATAAAGCATGAAGAATCACTTCTTGGRCATCCTTTTCCCCTCTTCCCAGCATCAATTTTTGTTTACCATTTTGACATCAGGACTATATTTTGTTTAAAATTTAGACATGACCATATATCTCCATCCCTGAAAGGAACTAGATCATAAAGTTATTAACTATTGGCCTGGGTGAAGCCTGCAGAAAGCGAGGAAGTAAAATAACATCAAGCTGCTTATTGCATTTTTATAGCACATTTATATTACATAGTGAATATTGTGTCTGCGTGATAAGGATGGGAAAGAATGACTATGCAGCTGCAAGTGAATTGGATGTTGTCTATGATGTAGAACCACAGTTTATATAACAACAGTTCAGGGATTTCTTGAGACTTATTCTCCCGCAGCAGATGGAAAAAGCCCTAGCTTCTTGCTATCAGTCTAAAATCCCTTGAGTTCTGACTGAAGAAAAAGCCACAGGTTGCATATCCTGACAATGGTTACATCGACTGCCTGATAACATCTTTATCTTCCTATTTCATGCCTTCATAATATCTAAACCAAGACTGAAGCCTGAAAGACTAATTTTTTTATTCYACAATCCTCGCATCTTACCTTCAAAAATTTGGACTCAAACCCTTATCTAAAGGCTAAGGCAAACTACTAATTTCCCATATATTTGAGAATATATATTAAAAAAAACAATGGCAATATAAAAATCTGGCAGGTCACTTTGCTTTGCATCTTTTCCCTCTTTAGTAAATATAAAGACAAAGATAGAACAGCATTGCCTTCAGCATCACAAGYATTGACCTTAATATCTTGATCTCTGAGAAGTAGCCCAAATATGGCTCTTGTTTCCAGGACTCCTAGAGAACAATTCAGCAGGATTTATCTTAGACTGCTAAATCCATCCCTATCTTCGAAAGGCTTAGGATTCTTGTTCTCTTGAAAGCTGCTTGTTTCTTCCCAAAATACGATTTCCTCCTGCTATTAATTGTCTAGCTATATTTTTGAAGGACCCCTGCAGATGTTTCAGTAGCATTTCCAGAGAGTAGTATTTCATCTGTTCTGCTGTGATAAACTTTCCAACTCTTATTTTTTAATTCATATTACATTTCTATTTTCATGTTGCCCCGTTGTAACTCCTGCGCTGCCATCAGGGCCAGAATAGCCCTAGTAATTCACACTGACATTACAGATACCATTAAGTGTACAATACTTCAAGGAAATGGCCTCTTTACTGTCTCCTTTCTGGCTTATAAAGACTGCTCACAGCTCAAACAATCCTATTTTATTGTTGAGTCTGTTGAATACTGTCCTCTGCAAAGCATCTTCAAGGATAACATGATTTTTCCATGAATCTTCATGGTCATGCCCACTAAAGTTTCCTTTTATGCCCTTTATTGTTAAATTTTGGCTTCTCATCCAATTCACTCCTTGACATCGCTGGGCTCTGCGCTGAATTTCAGTAGCAAACAAAAACACGTAAAATGATATTTATGTTATGTAGGCACAATAATATATTTGTGAACAATTCATTCTGCACAAAGGAACATTTGGGAGGATCAGTATGAATTCTTCAGCACAATGTAGCATTGGGGGGAAAAGTGTTTGAGTTTCTGTTTGTTTTTAGTATTTATTCCTTACCTCTTTCAGCAGGCTGACTTTGCAAAGAATTTTCTAACATTTTTCTTCCAGCCAAACTTAGGAAGTATCAAATGGTTTGATCTCCATAGGAGTTAGTGCAATGTAGGTGAGGAAAAACAAAACAACTTGCCCTTTTCTGACCGCAACACCAAGTGACAAGATATTGTACCACTGAAGTAAAACTGATCACCAGACAAGAAGTATCAATAATCCTGGCCTATCTGAAAGAGCAGGAAGGACTAATATTCTCTCTTCTAACATTATTTATTTGAATGAAAAGCCAAGGCAGAAGTAAAGCAAAAGCAGCCAACAAAACCAGCTTGCCAACACTCTTGTTTCCGAGGTCTGCAGAAGAACATCAGCCACTACTTTTTAATTTAACTGGATTCGATAGTGAGAGGAATATCTACCCAATGCTGGGGAAGAGCAGAGGCATAAAGGTTAAAAAAAAATACTGGGAAAGAAAACCTCCACAACAAAAACACATTTTGAGGAAGTTATTTGCAAARCATTAGCACCACAGTTCTACTCTCAGAAGTACACAATAAAGATTTRATTGTAATCTGTATATGAATCAGTGTGGCAAAACAGAATTACCAGTAGGGAAGGAGGAATTGATGGGTTATGGGAATTTGTCTTTGGGATAGTCACAACAGCASGACAAACATCTGTCTTCTGCACAAGTTGATCAGAGCAACATTTTATTCACTGCTTAGGATACACTGGCTTTTCTCTTTCACCACTGCTAGCAGTGTCACTGCTATGACAAATAGTTGTTTTACCCATTCTCTCTGTATGGGCACTGTCAATATTTTTAAGTGCACCAAAAATAATTAAAGAAAATTTCCTCCTCGTATCACCCAATAGGCTGATTTTAAACTCATTTTCCATCCTCTGTGCATAGGCATTAGGAAATGCTGGCTTTTCCTACCAACTTGCACACCTAGTGTATCACAAGACTCATTTGGAGGAATATTTTATGTAGTTAGAACACCTATTTGAAGTCCAACCGTGCTTCAGAATGGTATAAAGGAAGTATTATTTGTTCTTTTAAGTTTAAACTTTATAATTAAAATAGGTTTTAAAAACCTATTTACACAACCTCCTGTTCTTTAAATGCAATAAAGGAGAACATTGTTATCTGKAAACCAGAGAGAGAAGAATAAATTAGATTTCTGAGATATAGTCTATTTTAATAGTTCCATATGTTTCCGGTAACATAAGAGTTTTTTGTTTGTTTTTTTCTTTTTTTTTTTTTCCCCTTTCCTCTGCCATTTTTATCTTAACAATTCTCCTTTAATCTATTCAGTTCCTTTTTTCTAGCACTGGTCTTTTTTTCCTCCCTTGCTAAGGTTTCATAATGCATTTGCAGCCATTATCTTTTCACCTAAATAATCCCTCATTTTCTGATTCGCAGAAGTAGCATCTCAGCAGAAATTCTAATCCCGGCTGCCGCCTATAGTTCTGATGATTACTTATCCTGGGGAGGCACTATTTGCCATCCACTTACGGTGACCTTACTGGAATCATAGAAGGATAGCATTTTATTCCTCCTAACTTTCTTTTCTAACTCCTCCTCCCACATAAAATCTTGAAGACCTGTACGYTGGAGGCAATGGCTCACAGAAATCCTTAAAGATCATAGTACCCTTAAAGGAGTCTTCTGGCTCCTAAAAAAACTTACGCCATTAAACAGCAAAGAATTATTCACCATTTTCACCCCACTCATACCATGTGAACTCTGGCTAGACATTTTATTAAACAACATATCTTATCCTACTAGCATATCATCTTGCATGGCAGCTACCTCACTTTCTTCTATGACTWGAACTGAATATAACAGACTAATAAAATCACAATATCCTTTAACACAGAACTCACAGCTAGTAATTCAGCAACCATAAGAGTTTAAACAAAGAAACAAATAAAAACTTACCCTTTCCAAACTCCTTTTGCTAGATTTGCTATTGTCCTTACTAGGGAGCTTCTAAGACACCATTTTCCCAAATGCTGTTCCTGGAGAAAGTCAGGTGCTTCTAATAATCCATTTATAGTCCCTGAAGCAGCTGCTTCTTGTACTCTGAAATAATTGCTAGTTGTCACAGGCTGTGATCCCTGCAATCCTCATGTTCTATACTCCAGAATAACTCTGTTCTGAGTCAAAATGGGGAACAAAATCTTGCTGTATCTGTTTCTGCTTATAACAGGTCAGAACATGGCTTCAGTACTTTTATTTTTACCAAAAATAAGATGGCAAAAGATTATTCTTAAGATTTTTTGCACAAGAAAACAGAAATAAAATAAACAAGAATAATAAACAAACAGGAATAATCACTTTAGCTATCATATATTTTAATCTTCTCCCTTTCCCTGTTTATAAAGTTTCAGCCTTCTAAAATGGTCTTCCTCATCAGAGGGGAGAGAAAATACCCTCCAGGTGATTTAAGTGATTAGTTGTACATTGTTAACAGCTGAAACAAGTAACCTGAAAATACCTGTAAGGAACAGGAATGTGTGCAAATTGCTGGATATAGATTTTTGAAAACTAAAATATTTTAAAGAAATTCAAAATGGGCAGACATGGCTAGGAAAAAAATGGAAGACACAAATCACATGCAATTGTGTAAAAAAACCCAAAAAACTTATATATTCTTACTACAGGCTTTAAAATATATTATTAAAAAATCCACATAAGATTATGTACCAGATCCTCTCCTATTTATATAGGGGTGTGTGTGTGTGTGTGTATATATATATGTATATATATACGTATACATATATATGTATATCAGAAAATCCCTTTTCAGATGAATAGAGGTGAAGGTCTTCTATTAGTATTTACTAACAAATTGTTGATAATCAAAGGCACCAGTTAAAACGCAGGCCTTGTTGATGCAGGTTGCTTTGGAACACAAAATAAAAACAGAATCCTGGGAAGCTTTCCCAGGAAGACTAGTCATGGCATTAAGTCTTAAAGATCATTTCCTAGGACCAGTCATGAGCCAGCTGTAAGGAAGCTGAAATATAGAAAGTAAAAAGAAAGGAAAGGTAGAGAGCTGGAGAAGGACGAATGGCTGCTGAGACAGGTATGTTGAAGAAATAGTAAATAGCAGCTACAGTTAAAGAGTTATTCATAGTAGTACGGACAGAAAGCTCAAGACCTGGCTAGTTAAATTGAGCAAGGATAATAATCAGTTTTGCCAAAATGATGATGTGAAGTGTTATTAGATCTGCAAACTGCTGAGGATGATTGATGATTAAATCAAATCAAGGGGGTAAACTTCTAATGGCTACGGCTCCTACCATTCACATGCCTTGATTCTGAGACAGAGCAATTTTCAGTTTGTTTCCAGAAGTTCATTTGTTTCTAACCATACACACATGCTGCCATTCACTTTCTGGCCAAATTGATCTTGAAAGTTTGTGCAGAGGATCAGAGCTCCCAATTTGCTAGTCTTTCAAATGAGACAAGTTTCACTTGGAATGAACTTACATTAGAGTTTAAGTGCCTCCCATGAGGTGGCAAACGTATGTGTATCTGCGTGTAGACATATTCTGCTCTAAGTGCCTATGCCATGTACTGAACCCAGCCACTACTAGGTTTAGGCATTTGACTGCGACTGTGAAATGCTCAGTTGCTGGGCTAATTCAGGCAAAGAATTCAATTTCTTCAGAAAGCAGTGTGGTCAAGCATCTGGACATCACATCCCTCAGCGGAAAAGAAAAATCAACAGGTGTAAGCTACACAGGAGCCAAAAAGTCATGTCAGGAGCAGTGACTAAAGGGTACTGAGACTGCTGTAATTCGACAATGCTTTCAGTTGTTAGACGAGGCTTGTATAGCAGTCATAGCAGAGCAGAAAACCCTTCTATGCCTACTGTCTAACTTTAAAATCACCCTAGCTCCACCAAAGACAGTAAGGATGCCTGTTCAGCTTTCTTTTTTTTCTCCTGATTTATTCCACTTAACAAATGGATGGGCTATGTTCTTCTCTCTAAGAGCATTACATCARCTTTGACAAGTTAGGTATTTTATGAGATGAAATCTGTCTTTAATGAGCACAATGAATTTGATTCTGGCTTGATCTGATTTACTCGGGTGATTTATGCGRTGATGATCCAACATTTGAATGATGGATCTGACAGGAAATCTGTYCTGCAGGGGCAAACAAGGTCTGACTGATAGATGCAGGTGAAAATCTGGTGTATTACTGGATGTATTGCCAAGCAGCAAGGCACTCAGCAAGGCTGTCTAATCCTTAGTGTTCCTTAGCTCAGCAYCCATACATCTACAGTAAAGCCCTGTGGAGAATGGTCATTTTCTGCAACCTTAACTACAGACCAGTACAAGTCAGCAATGATGTTTGAGTTAATTCCTAACAAATTAATGCCCMAAATGCTCCAAAATCAATGTCCAAACATCCAAATGCTCAGGATGGTCTGAATCTCCAAAATAAGGCCAGCAATCTTATGGAAGAATTCTCTGTGAACTAATTTCTAGTACTTCCCTTGTGCAGTCTAGTCAGGGTTATCATTGTAATGATATATGTTTCTCATTCTTTCAGCCATCCATAGCTGGATGATAAAAATAACAAATGAATTTGCTCAGAAATGCACTGATTCAGTGCTGCTGGCAAATTTAAAAAGACTGACAGAGCAACTGGAAAGATGCTAAAATATTTATCCCTCTTAATTCTGACCTAGCAGAAACATTTTGGGTATTGAAGGCCATTTAGTCCACAGGAACCATTTAGTTCTCAGCCACTCTCATAGACAGCAAAGGAAGCAATGAGTTGGTATAGCTAGTATAGGAGTAGGTATAGGAGTTGGTATAGTGGTATATAATTGGTATAGTGGTATAGGACATGGAGGTACTATGTGGCACAAGACTTCTTTTAGCTGCAGAGAAGACAATTCTATTAATGCACATCTTTACTGCTTCATTGTTAGTAGAACCTTCCACTAGAATTGCAAAATTCAATTTTTTTAGTTAGAAGCTTATGCATAAGCGATAGGTTTCAAAAGACTCATTTTCAAATGATATTTGAATGTAGATTTTGTTCTTTTACTTCTAAAATCCTCTTTTCTGCTCTTCTTTCTCCTAAGGTTTGCTGACCTATTTGAACCCCTTCTGCTCTGTGACACTCATTATGTGGAGAAAATTAAACAGCTTGCAACTTAGCTTTCAGACTTCTAAATTCATTCAGGGTGGAGAAGGCTGCATACTATAAATAACAGAAGAGTTATAAAGGATACTATTTTTTTTCCTGCTGGCCATGACATGTGTAGCATTGCACTTTTCCTCTTCTCCATCTTTACATGACACTATATAATTTTTTATGTCACAAATTGTATTCAGGTTACTCACGGCTAGTGATTTGTGGGAAATGCTCTCTCTTAGGATAGAAAGTAATTTAGGGTTTGCTGAGAAGAGAGATTTCTCTTCCTTCAGTTTCACTTCATACCTTTTATTTCAGAAGCTAAGTGACCAATAGCTACTGTTCCATGTTGCAGAATAGTTTAGATTGGAAGAAACCTCTAGAAATCATCTGACCCAAGCCTGTGCTCAAACTTAGGTCCAGAGAGGTCTTAAAATTCTTCAAGGACAGCCAGCGCAGTCTTTTGGGAGAGAAACTTGGAGGAGGAACTCACCTAGCTGCTGTTTGTGACCCAGAGTATAGGTTTCTGGAGGCAAAAGATTTAATTGTTTATTTCATTTTTTTTTAATTGAAAGCAACAAGTTTAAGCAAAATGAATTCTCACTCCTTCCACGTRCTTCAGCTTTTAACTGACAATATAAGTTGCTAGTGCTTTATTTTATCCAAAATCATTAATAGCTTCTTCACAAGAAGGCACAGTGTGAAAATTCAAACATTAAATATTGTGGTAAGTACATTTTCCCTTACAAAGCACAACTGTGAACAGTAGGATGAAAACATGATTTCTGTAGTATAGTGATGAAGTAATACATGCTACGTCTTACAAAAACTTCCCAACTGAAGTCTTGCCCATGGATACATTTGAAACAACACCGGACAAAAGTACTTTAAGAGACCAGCATGCTTTCAAAAATGTCAATATGTGAAGGTAAAATAAGATATAATGTGGAGCTGCAGACCARTGAAGAAGCAAAGGTGTAAAATTGCGTTAACAAATATATAAAAATAAATATTTAAAAAATAACCTACATCCTAGAGGGAGGAATAAGAAATCAATGTGAGCTTCCTATTCCTGCCAGCAAGGGACTCCACATGCTGACTACTTGGCAGAGCATTTCCSTCCACCAAAGTGAAACCACCGAGTTCAGAACCCAGAAGAGCAGAGGATGGGTGAGCATAATACCAGRAAAAAAAGGGTAGATGCCGAGAAGTATGTGCGCAACAATTTAAACTGCCTTTTCTGAATACAAATGTAATGGGTAAACAGCAGAAACTGGTGAGAAGACAGGAGTGTGTTGACCGATTAATTATTCTAGCTGCCCAAATACTTGGTGTGCTGAAACCTTAAGGAATCTCAGGCTGCAACCCTTAGACATTGTGCCACATCAGGACTTGTGTACTCCTAAAGAATTATTACTCCCCTTGTTATCTGTAGTGCATGTGTAGTACTCCATATTGTAACTAGTCACCTTAAACCCTCAAACCCCCAACCTCACCATGGGCCAATGTTTTGCAGGGCCTGGAAAGGCCAGTCACTTCCCTGCAAGGCTCCCAGGGTTCCCCTTGCGGATTGGAGACTTCAAGATGTAATAAACTCTAATAACCAGAGTGGTGTCTTCTACCTCTGCAAATTCCAAGTGTTACTGCCATTAACAAGAAGTATTCTTCTTCTTCTGTAATAGTGGCTTATAATTTTGTTGTACTGAGTTTTTGTATTTATGCATATAAATACCTAAATTTGCATATATTTATGCAAATAAATACATAAAAATATATAGTGCATATGTAGCTTATTATATTCACATAAGTGCATATGTATCTGGAATGCTTTCTCTTTGCCAATAAAACAAGATTTTGAGTGTGACACTACAATGACACATGTCCTCATGCCCTTTGTATCTCAGTGCTGAGGTGTATTTTTAAGTTATCATGAAGGAGAAAAGAGAAGGAGAAAGGGAAAAAATGGGGAGGTCCACAGGGAGCAACAAAGTGGGCTCATCCTGTTTTTTTCCAACTTCTTTAAACTGTCATTTTCTTTCTCATAGTTTCCAAATATTAATGCTACATGGGAAGAGAGATAGTTTGCATTTACCTGAAAGTGTAACATGAAACACTCCAAGTTTCTACTTCTGCTGTTCTCTGGAGATATTAGAATAAACATCCCTTATGAGATTTCCCCAGGGTTAATGACAGTCAAACTGAGAAGCCATTGACTTAATTSACAACCCTTTTTTGGGTGTCTGTCTCAGATAACTGCATTGCTTTTACCTTGTGATCTAAAGGTGGGATTATAAGAAATGCATCCTATTTAGTTACATTTAAAATACATTTGAGCTTTTCCATGACTGTTAGTACCATATTTCTATATAAGTATTTTAAAAATTCCCATCCCCACCACTGGAATTACTGAATCTTTGTAATAGTTCATTTTATTTTTCCCAAAGTCTTACATGCAGAGAAAAGAACRTTTTGCCGAAAGTGAAGAGCTCTGAAAGGAAAGTACATCCCTGTAAAACAGGCATGCTCAGTGGAATAGATGGGTGGAACACAGGAGGCAAAACAGACGCAGAGATTAGAAAAAGTTCTGTAAAAAAGAAAGGTGCTTGAAGGAGGAAAAGAGTAGTATCAATTTTAGGCTAATAAATACTTCTCTTTTTCTGAGAGTTCTATTTTTTTTGCTATGGACAATTACAGACAAATCACTCAAACTGAGCCTCTTCCAGCTAAGCACTAACTRCAAGTTCCTTGCTTCTCATTCTTGGGGTGCCTGCCTGCCTTGAAATTCTATGTTTGATCTGTGTAATTGCTGAGCATTCTCAGTTGCAAATGAATGGTGCTTTAGTAGGCTAAAGCCTTCTAGCTACAGTAGGCTATATAACCCAAAGGGCTCTTACAAATGGATCACAGATGTATCATAGTGGACACCCGTATGTGGCTCTCTCAATCTCTCTGTAAAGGGACTATCAGTCAACTGAAAGTAACAATAGAAAATTTTCACATTATGAATCTAAATCATTGCTATTCATGATGCATTTAGACATATTTATAATTACTACAACAGAAAAAAAGTACAAAAAGAATTTTAACTGTCCTCAGAGCAGGAGTTTAAATAGCATGTACTATTTAAGACTTACAGCAATACACTGAAATAAAAAGAATGAATATTTGTTCACTCAGTGAGCACAATTCATTCAGTAAACTGTTAGATCTTGTGGAAAGCAAAAGGTTCTCATGACATTGCTGAACCACTGCTTTTTTTTCCCCTGCCAGACATATCTTCCCTTCTGTACACACCTATTTCACCTGCCAACTTCCAGTATCTTCATCCTTTTCAATTACACACTTGCTCCCCTCAAATCTTTCTTCTCTCACCCTTCGTCCTGTTACAGTCTCATCAAACACCTTGTTCCAGCTTATGCCTTTCCCTCTCTAGTGCAACTTTTCCCCTCTTTGTCTCGATCAAACAGCTTAGTCCTCCTGCCTGCTCTGTGTCAGCAAAGCAGGTCATTGTGAGCACAGAGGAGAGGAGCTCCTGCTCTTCCTTTTCAGAGCTTTGCTGAATTTCAGTCTAAGCAGAAGCTGGGTCTTTGGTTTTGCATTCACTGCTCCGCCCTACAGCAAAGCTGTCAGGCAATGAGTCACTCATTCACTCTGTGTGCCAGAGCACATGTGCTCTGGTCACCAGTAGCTACTGTAAGAGGATTAAGCATGCTGAAGATCCTGAAGATCATAGCTGTAAAACTGTAAGAACTCTCTATCTTATAAATTGGCCAAATCTGGTCTCCTATTATTAYGGATTTCATACATAGTGTCACAGAGGAATAGACGTAGCCTGCTTCCAAATTTTAAATCTTTACCTCAAAGTATAGATGCATAAGAGCCCTTGAAAGCAAGGGGCATCCAATTATTTAATACTGCAAAATAGTTTACTTTTCCTCCCCTTATTTCTAGAAATTGGCAAAATGTTCTCATGACAAACGCAACCTCTGGGTCCAGAGTTCCCCTATTACGTATTGTGAGAGGCTGTAGTACCCTATACTTTAAGTACAGTTAGCAGAAAAAACATAAACTTAATAGAAATTAGGTTCTAATTAGGTATTTAGGAAATTTAATTTCGATTTAGGTTTTAGGAAATCAGGTATTAGGTTCCAGAAATCTAGGTACAAAGCCTTAAATCCATATTCTGTGACATCTACTCTTCTTAGGAATGTTTCCATRAACACAAAAAGCAATTATATCTGTGTAATTTGTATGACTGTGTCTATATAGGACTCATATAAAGAGAGTTAAGAAAGAAAAAACAGTATGCACAAGCTGTTTAATGATATGAAAGAGCTTTCAGCTGGCATGTATATAATTCTACTGCCAGAGTGGCCATAATACATAAACATGTATAGTTTTCATTTAATATGTATCGTATACCCCGTATCATGTGTCTTTACCCTGTTGTAAAGATGCATGATAAAATGGACTTATCTAAAGTGAAGCAAAAATGATGCATATGCCAGTCAAATTCTCAGATGACAATTCAGGCTGTCATTGAACCACCCCTCAGGCAAAGGCCTGAATAAAAAATGGATTTTGAAGGTCAATAAGCACAGGTTCAGCCAGACCTAAGARGAGAAGAAAATACCAGTGAAAGAGCATTTTTCAGTAACTGAGGAGATCTGGGGCTATGCACATTGAAGTTTCAACTTGACCTTGAGGCTCAATCCAAGATCTAACAGTTGATTGTTAAATACTTAAAACTTTCTTTCAAAGAAAAATGTTTTATACTTTTATATATATAAAAAGTATATACCTATATACCTAATCTATGCCTATATAGGCATACTAACTCCCACTAAAGGTTATGATTTAAATTCCCTCTTATAAATAGCCAAGAACTTCGACATAGAGCTAAAAACAAATGTGGAACACACCTTAGAAAAGTGTTTAATATATTGTTCTGCTTCTCATTAGGGCCTTTTGTCTCATCTGTGTACTGGCAGGGCACCCCTTCAGTTGAAGAGAGAGCAGTCCTACAAAAAGTCATATATTTGGTGCTTGAGACTAGTAATTCAGAGTGTTCARGGTGTAGATTTAGTTCTCCCTTGTACTTTGTCACGTCACAAACAGCTAGGACATGGCTGGCAAGCCTTTCGTCAGAGCATTTCATCGCTACTATAAGGTGAACATTCAGCATGTAAAGCAGAGTATCCACATTCTTTTACATGCTGTACCTCAGTCTCTGGTTACTTCTGAAATTCCTGGGTTCCTCAGMAGGTGTGCTGTGAGGAGTACTGGGCATATGGCTCACTAAAGTGAAAGGAAACGTCAGTGGTGGGRGGATGTATCCGTTTCCTTCACTGCAGCACAGTTCTCCAATCCACCCAACATCCTGGCCCTAGACACAGACAACTAACTCACAGCAGAGGCTGTAGCTTTGAGCTGTCATTACACGGGACCCTAACATCATGCCTGAGAAGCAAAGCAGGCACCTCAAGTAGGTTTTACTTGAAATCTGTGAAGTTGAGAGCTGCATGTGAGTTCCTTGTGTGCTCCACCTTCCCATATAGCTCAAGTGTATACATAAATACTTGTTGTTGCCAAGGCCTATTATTTTCTTTCTAATTGTGAGGAAAAAAWCTTATTAGGATGTTAATGCTTTTGAGACAACATAGAAGTGTAAAGTCGGGAAGARATGGAGAGTGCTATTCTGCCTGGAGTTGTTCATGGCTACAATCAATCAGTACTTCAGACTACTGACAATTATAACTGGTGAGTGCTGAGAGCTCTATTACCTAGAAATCAGATACACAATGTATCTCATTTCCTCCTTCTCTGATTTTCGCCAAAAAAACCCCAAGAGTTTGCTAGGATAAAGTCCATCATGTTACATCTTCACAGACACAAGCGAAAAGCTACCACTCAGCCCATCGTGAGATGCTACAGACCACCAGCAGCTGAAACCAGAATTGTGAAGTAGCGACTGGGAGTAATAGACTGGAAGAAGGCACAGGCTGATTGTGAGAATAAAAAAAAAAAAAAAAAAAAGGTTTGATCTTTGCTGCTGGAAACCTGGATCAAATCTAGTCGTGGATCACATGAGTGTAATGATGTGCAAATATCTAAAAGCATCTTTTATCTTTTTTCAAAAAGAACATGAGTACAAACACAGAGGGGAGCAAGAAGTAATGAAAGATAAAATGGACTGAGTGTTAAGTAGTCATAAATTACTTGGAAATGGTGGCTTCCAACACCAGGTATAGCAAATAAAATTGGCAATACAGAGCAATAAAGGAGGCAAAACAGACCCCTGCCATATTTCTGGCCCCTTATCTAATATCTCAGAACTCTTTGACAATGGGAATACAGAATAAATTAAAATTCCTTCTAAAACAATCCATCTGTTTAAAAAGAGAATGTGCTAATTTAGTAGAAATATCTCTTAGTGTAGATTCATTATACTACGCAGAAATGAAAGAGAAAGAAAAGACAGAAATCATGATTTTACAAATCAGTAACAAGTCATACCATGTTACAAAATAATGACACTTTGAAACACAGCTGTAGATGGCAGTTACCATAAAAGCTTTAAGACAATTAAAATAAATAAAACATAAATTTAATTCACAGAAATCACTGATGTAAGARCATTGGCAAACCAATTAAGATATCCATTCATGAAGCTCATTAACAACCAAAGAGAAAGCACTAGTACTAAAACCTGTCTTGAGATAAAATTCGTGATGAGAGAGAATCAATAAGGTAAAGCATTACTGAAAAGAGGATGGCATAGCAGGTGCTGTCCAGCTGAATGAATAGTAGTCAGCTATAAATCATGAGAGAGAAGACAAGCACTGGAAAAGGGGACAAGAGAAGAAAGGAGAGCTGCAAAATCATCTACAGTAGTCTGTGGGGAACAGTTCTCCATTATATCTTGATGTTAGTGACAAGACAGTCAAGGCATTTAGGGAAGTGGCAGCGCGGCTGAGCCTATTAGTAATTATAAAAGGACTTGTTTGGCATATCTTGGAATTTAAGGTGCTTGGAACTGGCAAAATTCAGGAGTTCATCAAGTTTTGCTATAAACAACAGACAGAACTGACAGATGACTTCTGTAAAGAGGAAATCTCAACAATAGAATAAACAGTTCTCTTGAACAGGCTGTGAGAGAGCTTCATACRTGCAAAGACCATCCACATCCAGTATTTAAAATGACACTGATGTTAAGAAAGGAGAAGAAATCTGACATTGAATTTGGAATCCAAGTCAGAAAGGAAAACAAACACGAGCTGTACTTGCAGAGGGGGTCATTTTGCCTCAGAAAAGCATTTTAATCTGAGACATAGCGACAACTGAGAAAATGGCCATAAGAGAGAGTGGGCAGATATGAATATGAATGCCTATGAGAAGTTATGTTTTGCTGTGAAAGTTACAGATAGGTTATCGGGCCAGTTCAGTATTGTAGCACGGCAGTGGAATGCCCGATATAAAGTGAGCTAGGCCAGTATATTTCCCCCAGTATATGTGGTACATCAGCTATGAACCACAAATGAAGTATTTTAACAATTTCACTCGGGAAAAGCAGAAAGACAGCAATACTTTGGAATCAGCCAAATTTATTTTACTTGGCAAATAYGTCAAACTCATTACAAGAGGTTAATTTAAACAAATAAAACAGGTATTGCACTACTATTTTCCCTAAATTTAAGCCTCAGCAAACAAGAATACAGTCTCTTCAGAGYCAATTGGTGTCCCTTGACTCTATGAAATATTGAATACCAAGAAACAGTATTTTAAACTAGCAATTTTGCTAGAAAAAAAGACACTGACTTATGTGTTCTTTATTTCCAACTTGTCTTCTGGATATAATTTTGGCACCACACCTTTCTTATGTGGTGCAAATATTTAAGATTTTTTTTTTTTGGTTTGTTTGTTTTCTATTTTACTGACATTTCAAAGATTCGGAGCTAGACTTCCAGCTGGTTGAGTAGTTTGACTTAATTTTGCTAYAGCCATGCACAGCATCCATACAGCAAGCAAGGAATTTTGCTAACCACCCTTTGGATATATAGTACAAAGCCTCCATATAGTTTTACAGAAATGACAGTAGAGGCAATAAAGCTGAAGAGGTATAAACTGCTGCTAAATAAAGAGAATGAGAGCAATGAAGAAATCTTGCTAAGGACAGGTTGACGTTTAAGTATGAACTTTTGCAGAATTTCTTGATTCAGTTTCTGAATCACTTAATACTGACCCCACAGATATTAGGACATTGGACTCTGTGGATTGTTTATATGTCAATTCCAGCATAAATATTCCCCACAAGAAAATCTCATACACTCAACAGCAGCATGGAGCAGTTAATTTGTTGCCCAAGTAGTTAATTTGCTGCCCAGGATGTCTGCTGAGACACTTTGGTGCTATTTTAAAAGGTCCAAGAACTTCCTACTTAGTGCTAAGAMAGCATGGACCTTCTCTCAATGCTATCAGCTGTACACAGAAGTCCAAAAAGATTCATTAACTGCACAAAGCAGTACCTGCTGCTTCCCCCAGTATATTGACAGGTATCCTGGAGCTGCAGGTAAGGAGGAMAGGCAATATGACAGATTTTGATAAGCCATGAATTTGCTATACAAAAAGCAAGTAATTGTCCTCCCACTGCCTAATCACCAGCCTCAGGCCCTGTAGCAGTTCTTTCCCTGTTGTATGTAGCCTAAGAGAGAATTCTGTGATCTGCAATGGAAGGGGCTTTTCTCTTCAATCTTAGTTCCCCAGCAAGAAGTCCTTCAATTTAACCTGAGGAGGTTGCTACAATCAAGAATCCAGACAGGGAAATTGTGCTTCTACCCCACGCTGGAACAGGAAATTGCCCTCTTCTACTTTTTTAATGGGATTGTTCTCCAACTGTTCTATGATTACTGAGAACACAATAAGGGCAGTGGGATACTTGGAATAGTGGAACCCTCTTCCTCACATCGTTGATGCACTGAAAATATGGCCCAAGCTCCTATTAAAGTTTATCTTCCTTGTATTTAAAAAGGAAGAACGTGACTTGACTGTTATATATAATAAAAAATATTCTGTGAACTTGAATTCTTACCAACTCTTATGCTCCTGGGAGGGACTTCAAAGAATCTATTCCCTCTCCTTCTGCTCAGATGAATACATGTATTACTAGGCAGAATAATATTACTCATCCTTTCCCTATATGTAGGAGATAAACAGACACAGTAAGTCTCTAGTTCTTCAGGGGGGACAGATGAAAGAACTGCCTGTCTCAGACACTTATGGATGGTAAAGGGATAGAGGGAGGCAGGCATTAGTTAAGTCAAGTAATTGATCTCTAAAAAAAAAATTAAGAGAAAAGATTCCTTTTTCTCTTTTTTTTTTTTTTGCTTGCTTGCTTGCTTTTTTAGAAACAAAAACTGCCTGTACAATATGGCCTGACAGATTAAAAGTAAGTAAATTCCACTAACCTGCAATATTTGTTTTACAGAAGTCCAAGAAGGAAATGATCTAACTGGTCTCTTGGTTTATTTTGGTACTTACACACAGGACATTTTCTGTCTAAAAAGTTGGCAGACTGAAAGAGTAGGAGAAAACAAAGCACATTTTATACGTAGTACATCCTTAAATTGAAATACCGACAGTCTTTTAAAGAATATCAGCTTTTATTTCTGGTCTGAATCCTTGAAAAAAAAGCCATAGCATTCAATGATGACTGAATTAGACTAAGGTATCCCCAGACACCTGCACTTCTAGAGCTATTGCACACAARCCACAAATCTTTGGTTAAAGAGCTTATTCAGAAAAATAGTACTTCCAAAATCAGAACAGAATCCAGATTCAAGAGGCATTTGAATACCACAAAATTTCTGTCTGTGAGAACAAACTAACAGTTTGGCAACTTCAGCATATAGGATAATTTTACTTTGAATTTTGTTTTTCTAATCAAACACTTCCTCTCTATAATCAAATTAATTTCTGCAATAGAATGAGGTAGAATACTGCCAATATGATTTGCCTTTTCAGTGATGATTCCTTTTCAGGGATGACAGGTGGAGGGGGAAGCCACAAAAAATACATCAACGTTTCAAGGGAATCTTACGTAGATTCAAATATGCTCTTTCACACAAACACTTTTTTTAAAAAAATGATCCTTTCAACAACAGCAACATGAGATTAGACAACAATATTGTTTCCTACACCTTACCCCAAGGGRAGATTAAGTGGATCTGTGACTACAGTATATTGTATATTATATATATGTATATAGTGTATGTATATTATATATAAATAATAAGTTTTAAATTATTTATGCTATGATTTGTATACAGAAGATTTTAATCACTTATCTCTATTATACAAAGAGTTTCTGTAGGTTCTATGCCTCACTCTTCTGGTCTCTGGGAAAATGGTAAGAAGARGGGACAAACTCCTACTTCCTGGATTTGAATTTAGGAAAACTARTAGCTGATAGTATGGACACAGTTAGTTATGTACATAGAATCTCTCTTGACAGCTCTAGTTTATTATAATGATGCTTCTCTTGCTTGATAATAGTATTACAAATTACACTTTTTTTCCTAATAACTCTACAATTTAAAGTATATATTAAAGTATAATTTAAAGTTTTTTTCAAATAAACTCTTTATTTTTCTATCATAATGGATGTTATTGTTCCTAAACCTGCAGTGYTTATTCTTAAAATTAAAATATATTTTTAAAATTTTTACTTCTTCCGGCATCAGTTGTAAGTATTTTGAATTGTCTAGAAAGAGAGGAAATGCCAAGCTTTCATTTAAACACTCTAGTTAATAAATACTGATCAATAGAACAATATAATTATAAGTACATTTAAAACAAAAAATCCCTTTATTATTCCTTATTTTCTATCTTGAGCAAGATGACATTTGTATGTCTATATATTTCTATATTTCTATTTCTATGAGACATTGCTATGTCTCATTTTGCTTGTCTTTAAAATGGAAATAATGAGAACAGCTTTTCAGAAAATCTAAAGATGAAGCTCARTGCATCTTAGCACGGTGATGTCATCTCTGCTTCAATTTATTCAATTTATTATTCTAAAGTCTGTCATGTAAATGGATTAATCATGAAGAAGGCATAATGTCTTATGTTTCAGTTTGTCAGTACTTCCTCCTGAGTTTAATTTTGTCCATCTCTCCTAGCCTTGCTGCTGTCAATGGGATCACAAGCGAAATATAAAGCTAAGCACTTGTGTATCTCTTCATATAGTACTAGTGTGCAGGACTCCAATCTGCTGAACCACAACACTTCTCATGACTCCCTTACGAATCCTCTAAKGTAGCTGAGAAGTAAATAAAGAAACATACTGATTTTTCTAATAAAAATAATGAAAATTATTCAAGCTGCTGCTTAAAATGAGAAATGAATGGACTGATTTAGACAGAAGTATTTCTCTCTAATATTCACTGGAAGCATAAAATCACAGAATCATATAGAGTCACAGAATGGTTGAGCTTAGAAGGTACCTCTAGAGATCATCTAGTCCAACCCCTCTACTCAAACAGGGACAGCTAGAGCACAATCCTCTAGGATTATATGCAGGCTGGTTTTGAATATCTCCAAAGAAGGAAACTACTTAACCTCTCTGGGCAGCCTATTCCAGTGTTCTGTCACCCTAACAGTGAAGAAGTTCTTCCTCATGTAGAGATGAAATTTCCTGTGTTTCARTTTCTACCCATTACGTCTTCTCTTCTTGCTGGCCACCACCAAGAAAAGTTTGGCCCCATCCTCTTTACATCCTCCCCTCAGTATTTAGTGAAATGTTGGATCTTCTGTAGCATTTTGGAATGAGGMGGCGGCTTTGAAAACAAATACTGTTATGTACTCTTTCAGAGAGCCCCAAAGGCAAAAACACAATGAGAAAACAAACTTGCCCCTCATATCTCTTGCTGAATAGTTACAGTATGGTCAGAGTCCATTTAAAAATGAAAAAAATATTGCTGGAAAAACAGCCTTTCACATGAGATTTTTAAATTGATTTATGACCAAGTGTTGAACTCAGAAAAGCATGTCAAATTTTGGAGGGATATTCAACATCCCTCTACACCTTTTCCCCACACCCAAATACAACTGCTGATGCATTTGTATTTGAAACTGTAAACACAGCAGAGAAAAATGCACAAAATCAACACGTCTGATGGTAAAAAAGTGTTTTCTTCAGTATAGCAGCTCTTTGCTTCTAGTTCTACTCAGAACCTGAAGGTATAGAAACAGCTACAAACAAACAAACAAATCAATAAATAGTATAAGTTAACTAAAAAATTAAACATTTGGGTCCTAATTTGGCTCTTTCTTAATTTAATATTAACTTGATTGCATGAATTAAAATGAAGACACATTCATTGTAAAATTCCATTGTAGTCCAAATTTATTCCATGAGGTGTTTCCTGGTTCGTGGTTATTTTGGATTTCTTCTCTCCCCCAAGAGAATAGAGAAAAGGAGGGGCAGAGGACAGAGTCTTTTCGTATCTGTAGTACTTTCCTCTGGCCTTATATATTGATAATTAGATTACAAAAAAAAAGTATAATCTTAATTTAGGACCTAAAAGTTCAAAATGGTGTTTACAAAAAGCTGTACATACAAATTTTATGCGCAAGCAGTGATGGTGTTCATTAGCCAGACTCTTCAGCTAACATACCCTCTGTGTGTTACTGCCACAGGATTCCAGTGTGACATCCYGAGTGCTCACTCATTAAAGTAAGGACAGCGAGTGGAAGGGGATATAGTTATCATTTTTTGAACTCTAGTCAAGCTGGATTTATCCAGAAACCACAYAAACTTTGGGAGATTTCCTTAGTTCTACAGTCAGCTACATCAAGCAACATTCCTCCCCTACAGAACTAAGCTAGATAAATAACATAATCCTGGCAGAAATAATTCTTGTATATGGTTCCCTCAGTTTTATCGCCTCAGTAAAATACCATCACGTATGGAATATACACACGTACGGCTCAGTTATTCCATGGAACTGCATACCAAGATTTCAAAGCTYTTCTGCTGGCTGAGCCACTGACTCACTATACATTCTTATAGAATGTATTTAAGAAGTTGTCCACAGAGGGTTGAGAATGATTCACAAATGTTGTSACTAAGTATGTTAAGGCCAATGTGGTAACCACTGGCTAGAAGTAATTGTTCAGGAAGCTTCATTGCTTTCCTGAACTCTATTTCTGTGGCAAAACAGATGCTTGTCGGAGTGTCAGGTRAATGCTGTGGAAGATCAAAATCTGTCAGTCATGAGGCTTCCTACTCCAACCTTGCCTAAGGATCAACACACAAGTTTTCTCTGTCACTAAAATGTATTTTGATTAGTGTCACTATAATGACTTCCYGCAATGGCTTTTACATTATATGACTTTAAAGATTATTTATCTTCTCCCACTTGTAGTATGTAATGCAGGGAACAAAGATGAATTTCCAGATACATCTCCTGGAAAATCTTAAGTTACAAGAGTCACAGAACTTACCGATGATGGCTGAAACAGACACATCTGGATTAGGGATAATGTGTCTTTTGACTGCCTTATTTTATTTGGGAAGAAGGAAAGAAAGGAGGAAGAGGAGGGAAGGGGAGAATAGCTGTTTGGATATGCATGTGATAAAATTTGCTTCTAGTACTTTGGCTACATTTTTCTTAGTTCAWATGTGCTTCTGATATATCAGCTTAAAAAGGCTTATTTCCATTAAAGCCAACATTGTCTTTAGAATTTCAAGTAGATTACAGAAAGCTCTACAAAATGAAGTAAATATAATTATCTTCTCTTTATAGAAAACTAAAGCAAAGAGAATTGTAATTTAGATCCTACCAATTATTTATTGAACTGTTGGAAGAGCACTCAAACTTTTTACTCCCAGTAGCRCATCCTGCCTTTTATGTTCCTGCTCTCTTCTGCTAATTCGACTTAGCTTCTCTATTTTTCCTTCTTCTCTGTTACTCTGAACATTGTGTATGTTTTTTTTTCCCCCTCTCACTCTCTCTCACACTAAATTTTGGAAGGTTCCTCCTGAAACAACTGTTTTTGTGTTTATATACAAATAAGACTCATGATTGATCTAACTACTATGAATTTTCTTTTTGATGATACTCATGCAAGTGAAATGAAAAACTTCAGTCATGAAAGCATTAATAAAAATGTAGGCGATCTCTGAAACAAGACTGCWTCTTAACAATTCTTTTTTAATCAGAGCTGGAAAAGCGACATCTGTTACCCATTTCTGACATTACTACTGCAGGTTTGTCCAGGAGAGATGGTTCAGTTCAGGTGTATCAGCCCCCTCTTGTGTAGATGTTTTGTAATGTAACAACTAAAACTGTGTTTCTAATTTAAAGTTTAAAAAAAGTACTCTTGGAGTTAAGAATAAGAAGAGAAACTTTGAGAAAGAAAAAATAGTCACATTAAAATACATATTCCTTTWATTTTCAAGTCTGCGACATAATTAATATAATCACTTTTCATGGATGGCTCCCCTTGAGCCAAATCATCCTAATGAAAATAAATGGCAAGTGTCATTCCTTTAATTGAACAACACTACATGCAATTTTTACCTTAATGGGAAGAGGAGGGAGAGAAATACATTTATCAGGAGTCAGTGACACAGAGATGCTTAATTAAGTTTCAGAAGCATCTTATTCCAAGTTCCAGTACCTTAACAGAAAGGTTCCTGAATAGACAGATTTAAATTAAAGAAGATAGATCAAGACAAGGAGGCATCATAATTATATGGARATGAAATTCAATCGGTCATATTTCTCCTTTAGTATATACCATGATTTCAGATGCCTCTGGAATGTCCCTGTTCCTTAACATGTTGGCCCCAACACCAAAACTTTTACCGGTGAAGTACAGGAAGGTTGGACTGTGTGCAAAAGAAAGAAAGCTTCAGGATRGCTATGCTTGTGATCACAGTAACCCACCTGAAACGATACTCATCTCTATATTCTAATACTATATACTTTTGCAAGAACATTGTGCACATGTATCTGTCTTTCAGGTAAGCGTGAACAGTCATCATTGCTGCCATCAGACAATCTGTACGGGCACACAGACAAAATACTGAAAACCAACACAAACAGGAGCTGGTCTTCATCTACAACTCATTTCTCCAGACATGTGGCTGTCTATACGTGATCAATCCCACCTACCTTTGCCCATCTACTCTTTGCTCTTCACTCTCACCTCATGCAAGCCACAAGCTGCTCACCCCTTGCTGAGCGGCAAGATGGAGCATGGCCTCATACAGAGAAAGTCCTACTCCTCAGCCACCAATAGCCCAATACGCGCACCCACAGACACAAATCAGAACAGACTAAACTACTCAGGGATGGCACAATAATTTCTCAAAAGCAAAACCTGCTCTTGCTTCTGTCCTTGATTTGTTTGGTCAGCTAGGACATAGTCTTTTATAGCAAGGAGGATTTTTTGGGACAGAGCCCAAAGTTCATTTTCTAGAAAGCTGGCTAAACCAGAAGTAGCCCATCTTGGAATATGCTGAGAGTGCACCTCTGTCCATACTCGCCTCGATATGATTGAGTTGATRGTGCTGATAGTGCTTGAATCTGCATTTAGAAGGCTAGAAGTACTCTCTTTTCATGAAGTTTTATCAGTTTATAACCATATGAAATTGTCACATGCAGAATCTGTTTCGATGATGTCCATTTTCTCTTCTGTTCCAAAGCCTTCTCAGTGCATAACTGGATCTGCAAGGAATGTGTTGTTTGAGAGTACTTCATGATGGATCAAAATACTGAATTCTTTCTGCCTTGTGTGATCAAGGAAATATTCTTTGGAAAACATGGCAAGAGTTAGGATGGAATCACTGGAAACTATGTGAGGAAACTTCATGGAAGAGTGTTTAGAAGAGCTTGTGTAGCAGCAGAGCTTACGTAAGTTATCTGCAGTTATAAAGACAGATGCTATGGAAAAACCCACACAGCTCTGAATGGAGAATAGACACTATGGAAGTACAAGGAGGAGGAAAAAAAAAAGAGAGAGATAAAATAGATGCAATCAAGGGATAAAGAGACTGTGTAGGTGGAAATGTGATTAGTGACCTACACAGGAGCAGAGAAATGCTTACATTGATGATTTACATTACTACTCTTCTTCTTAAGTTAAGCAACACCATTTAGAGAGCATCCTTGTTCCATGCATTTAATCATGTCACAGAGAGTGAGGTATTTAAAGGTTTGGAAAGATAAATCCGAAAAAAATATAAAAGAAGGCGAAGATTCTAGGAAAATTCATGGTATTGAAACAGATTTTAAGCATTTTTTTCAGGGCAACAAGAGTCTGAGTATTTGAAGTGTGCAGTTGTCTTTGGAGATGGATGTCTCCTTAGTATGCGGTTACTCAGCTGCATCTTTCAAGCTTGATTAATACTTAATGTGATTGTCTTTAAAATCTGTCAGCTTTTGGCATGGATCAGATAAGCAGCTGAGGCAGAAGTACAAATATTTGTATTAGAGTTTTGCAGTCTGCTGTGGTTATGATTAATAAGTTTTGCCCATGCACCTTCAGAAATTTTGTTTTATAAATTACCCTGCTAGGTTTGTATTAAACAAAAATGCTCAGAAAATATTTTCCTATGATTTTACTATTTAAAACAACAACAAAAAAAGGTGGCACAATGAATTAATTGGAAAGGCATTCAATTACAGAAGATGCCCCCTAATGATAAAGGAAATACCAGCAGAACAGTCCTGAAAAAAAAATTAATTAAAAGAATTTTCAGGAAAACATGAGTGAAATAATTTCCAAGACAATGATAAATTCCAGGTGAATGAGYAACAATTACTTGGAAGTAGAACATGAAGGAAGAAAAAATTGTTCAATAAAAATGGCAACTAGGCAGAGACATTTTTGGTCACTGTTTCTTCTGTCTGAAGGACACAAAACAATGGGAACTTCTCCTCTTTGAGCTTTCTTTATTTTAACAATATACCCACTAAGTTTCTGTTTAGCCTGTGTTTCTCTGAACATTACCATGTGTGTAATGGATGCTGGCTAACATAAATAAAGACATGKCTGGCTAACATAAATAAAGACATGGTCATCAAGTACAGTAGAAGTGAAAGCCAAGACTTGCTCCAAAATTATATAGCTAAAAATAAGCTACAGTGAGTGAAGGGAAAAGCTGAGGAAGATAGCTGGTAAAAGATGAAAATACCCGCCAATATTCTTGACATTTTTCACATTCCAGATTCTAATGAGATGCCACAAAGATAGGTCAAGATCCAGAGAAAGGAAAAATTTCAACTGCCTTTTAATAGCATTTGACACTTCATGGTCTTGAGGGATTTTGTCTCCAGAGGAAGATAATTACAGTCTCTTGAAGATAAATGAGAGTTGATCCAACAAAGGTCCAAAGCTACGCAATTAAGGTAGATGGACAAGAAATTGCTTGCTGTAACATCTGAAGGAAACTACTGATAGCTACTTCCTTTCCTGCACAGGATATCATGACTTGAGTTCTACTCTATTTCTCAAAAAAACCTTCAATCTACAAATCTAAATCTTTCATACGCTTTAGGACTTATTTCCCTCATAAGGAAAGCTCATGCTTTCCTTCCATAAACTTACCTCATTCAGTTCTCTTTCCATGTGCATTTCAAGTTGGAGTAAAAGGAGCAGACACATAGTGTAAGAACATGTTTGTTAGGCTGAAAATGACAAAATGAGATGAGACAGTTGACAATAGTAAGAAATGTCAAAATAGGACAGATTCTTAAGCTAAAAATAAGACCTTTGTTAATATAAAAAATATTAAACTACTTCTAAGTTACAGTCTATCTGGCAGTGCAACTTTTGTTTAGAAACTTCCTACAGCTCCCCAGTCTGGCTGAAATCAACCATAGATAKGCTAGGTATTTCCTCTACAAAAATGTTTTTTAATCCTATCCACATCTGATTCTCTCCTGTCATTCAGGACAACTTTTTCCAGGCAAGTCATTCAGATGATGAAATCCAAAAAAAGAAGTGCAGTTCCTAGTTCAGAACTCTTCAAAAGAAAGAGTCTTCTGTTACTCATCTAGCAGTACAACCATTTTAACAAGTAGAACTATGCAGCAGTTCAGACTTTTCTGGAGCCTGCTAAGAGGTTTCTTTGAACCAAGAACCATGAATTTTTGCATACAAACACATCACTGGGATGTAGCTACATTCTGCTAAATGTGCAGGCTATGGAGCGAGAGATGC
Source organism: Nothoprocta perdicaria (assembly GCF_003342845.1). NCBI lineage: Eukaryota > Metazoa > Chordata > Aves > Tinamiformes > Tinamidae > Nothoprocta > Nothoprocta perdicaria. Next base: position 1,231,938 of record NW_020454716.1, read on the forward strand.
TTGGAGTTATGTCTCAAAAAGTCTAAAATCACAAATTGCAAAGTACAGCCTGTCACTATTGATTACTTCTTCCAAAACAACAGAATGACAGGAATGCTATTGTCTACATTTTAGAGGTCTGAACACTGATGGTTTCATCAAGAGGCAAAAATACCTATAAAAGTCARACAGCCTCATTCTGTCCTTTTAAATTTATGGGCACTATATTGTAAGCTGTGAATTATCAAACCTCCAGCTTATTTTTGCAACTAAAACCATACTACTGCAGTGTTCAGCTTCTGGTTCTGCTTCTGTACTGGTGACTTTCATCACATGTTGTATTAAACAGTGTCAAGATAATCCATTTACAGCCCCTTTTAGGTTCCCAGGCCCTCAAAAAGAAGCACAAAAATAAAACATTCTCAATTATAAATTGAAAATAAGCTCACTGAACCACCACATCTGCTTTTAAACCAACAAAATCTCAGRCACTTAAACCATTAGTCAGTGTCTATGGATTCAGATGCTTGACCTTGGATCCTAAATCCCATCTAGATTCTGTTTGAGTCCAACCCTTTGATATCTTATGCTCTATTTAAGAAGTGTCTTAAAAATATCTTCTCTACTCATCTTATTTTCAACTCTCACTGGATTTTAGCCCAAGCCATCCCAATACTGAAGTTTAAAACTACTTTAATCTCTAGATTGCTTGTCAGATACGTACAAGAATTCAAGATTGGGTCTTTGTTGTTTATTTTAACTTCAGTGCTATCTACCTGCTCTAYAGTAAAGGAGCAGGCAAAATACCCTTGAAATTCTGCTATACTTTCAATGTTTTTAGAAAGTTTTCCCCTGCTGAAAGACCTGTTTAAACAGCTGGGGAAAAAAAAAAAAAAAAGCTCTCAAAAAAATTCAGACTAAAGAACTATGAGATATGCACTCAGGCAAACATGGGCAGAAACAGTAAATCAAATGGCACCTTGTCTTCAGGTGCTACTCAGTCAAGTGTATTTGGGCTGCTTGRATTGAGGTGATAAAGCATTCACAATGAAGTTGTTAGCCTTAGGGCCTAAAACTTTCTTGCACAGTGCCTTAGGTGCCTCTATAATGCTAAGGGCCATCTACTTGCAGTTCGTCAGCCTGCCTTTCACCAGCAGCTTTGAAATCTTTCACTTGAGCTGCTGTGACAGTTTTATACCTGAGCCTCTGTGTCAGTGTTTTCCCTGTTGGTCTCCTGCTGTTATCCTTGTGGCCTTGCACCTGCAAGTCCTGACGCTAATGTCATGGCAGACTCTCATGGGAAGTGATTTTCTCTGGCATGGACATTCCTACTTTTTAGTTACAGCTTTTGGTTTGCGTTACCCAGTAATATCATGCACAAAGCTAGTTAGCAGGCAGCACCTACWCTGATCAAAGTATGTGATGAGCAGTGCTAATAGTGTAAGTAGAACAGAACCAATGGAAGTTTGAGTGGGTCCTTATGCAAAGTGAATTTTGGGAATAATACTAGGGAAAATGGAGAAACAGAGAAAAAAGAGAAGGCACCATGGCAGATGCTTGTCTGGAAGGCCCTTTCGCTTCTCCTCCCCAATAGTCACTGGGGAGAGTTTCCCCTTCTCTCTGTTTTTATTTCCTCCACAAAAATAACTTTCATACATAGGATATATGTGAACAGCTCTGGAGCCTGCAAATAAACCTTTGCACCTGTGAACCTGTCTCAACTTATGCAAGACCGAGGTGTCTTGCCTGTCTTCATCCCAAATCCAAAGAAGGACCATCCTCAGACTGGGATGGATTTCAGGGGCCTCCTCACCTCATATCAACAGCAAGCCTGGAATTACCTGACATAAACCTCCACAAGGCTGACGGTCGGACCATGGCTGCTTTGTTACACTTTTCTGGTTCATTTTTTTACCCAAGTTGTTTTACTTGACTTATGCTTATTAACAGGTATTTTGTATAGTCTATCTCTGAAAGTCCACGACAGTCGCTAGTAAGTCCTGGCACTGATAAAATGACATTCCCTGGCAATTAGTCAGTGCAAGACAATGACCACCTGTTACTGAAACACATTCCCACAAACCTGACCACTTGTGAATCTATCCCAGATATTATTGACCACACTACAGCAATCAGTCATGGATGAATCATCATTAATTGTYGCCAGAAATTCCTAAGTTATTCCTTATTAATTACTGACACCAGTTGTCAATAAGTCACTACTTGTTACCAGCACCGCTAAAGAGTATTTGCTTTGCAACTATAGTTAATTGCAACACCTATGTTGTTTTATATAGTTTATATAGTTTCATATAAACTTCATCAAGTTTAGCACAACACACCTATTAATTATTCCTAACACATCCAAACACAAATCTGATACAGTTGAGGATGCCCAAAGGCATTCTACTCCTTTCCACTTGATCCAAAATCCTGAGTCCTTAGGCTTCTTCCAAATGTAATTTGCAACATGCTTTTGATGTCTGTTTTCAAATAGAAATGGACAAGAAAAGTAATACTTTTCATTAACTATGGAGAAAAAAAGTTCTAGCAAGCACTTGAGCTTSAGAACAATACTCACTAGTGCTCTTTAGGCTTTAGATTTTTATAGTCTTATAAATCATGGGCGTGTAAGACAAAACAGAGGACAGCAACCTAAGCAACATTTGGAAACAATCAGCATTTGCCAGACAATACACAACATTAATGAGAGTGAYATATAGTCACACAGGAGAAGTTTATCAGGATAAATCCAGAAGGTATTAGTATGGAAAAATGAATGACAGTTCTAAATATTGAAAGCAACTGTCAGACTATGGCAGAACTTTATCCTCAATCTGCTGTTTCACATAGCTCCATCTGGTTCTAACTTTGCCATACACTAAAATACTAGAAGCAGACTGCATATCTGTTGAGCAAATTAAGAGGTGCTGATAGGAAATTTTCTTTTAAATAAAGAATTAGAAAAGAGTAAACAGAATCTTTTTTTGGTTTAAATGACATCACCAAAATCGGCTGAGCAGCACATGATGTATCACATTCTGTACCATAAACAGTAAAGAGTATCACAGTAGTGGTTTTTAGTTGCCCATGGCAGAATCACTCCCACTGTCTTTTTCATGTTAACAGGTTTCACAGCATTATTTGAAGTAGATCTGTGGGCCTGGTAAAAAGTTAATTTTGTCTGCCTCAAATTAAAAACATATGCATTTTTTCATGACAAATTATTGGTACATCAGGTATCTTTGGATGTGTGCAGTTATGTGAGGCACTGCCTAAATTACATTCGCACATCAAATACTTAAAAATGTCATTTCATTCACCTCAGTAACGGCTGAAACAGAACTTAAGCATCTGGGCAGAGTGTGATAGGGCAGCATAGACAAAATAAGTCCAGTATCAGCAGGGAAGATAACAGCTTTCATAGTCTCCTTTTTTCTTTTTCCTCCAACAGAGCACAGTGAGATCCTTTGTACAGGCTTCACCACAAAGGTCTTTGACTAWTTAAGCTATTTCATCCATGTGCTCCCTTTGTACTACAAACAGAATTTCGGAAGGCAAATATGATTTGAAGTATCTGAAATAATCTTCCAAGAGAAAAGATGTCAGTTAGTCACTAGAATTATTTTAAAAAGCACAAGATGATACACTAGATAATATAAAACAGGAATGCAATTCCTTAGTATTTTCCTACTTACATTCCTGTGATATCCCAGTTACTTAATACCTATGCAAGACTAATGTAACAGAGTACCCCTAAGAAAACAATATGCAAGAATGCTTTGGTTTTATAATGCTTATAATGTTTTTGCTGATTCTTTTCAACTTAACTAAGCATCAGACAACCGTTAATTTAGTGGTTTATGAGGAAGGTTGTTTGAGTACTTTCAGGCACTCCTACCACAGCAAACTTCTTACCTAATCATTTATAAGACTAACAACGAAGAATAAAGCCCAGGAAACAGCACACTTGAAAATATAAGGAGGAGCTAGGTCTTCTAAATTATAGCAGGTAGAGGAGAAAGCCTCAAGAGACTGACTCATCAGACTGCAAACATATGTTTCAAATATCATTCTGTTCCACCAAACCCAAAACTTTTTTACTATGTTTTGTAACAACTACTGAAATACTTCCATAGGACTGAACTTGATGGTTGTTCCAACCTGTCTATATCAAAATACAGATCTGGCTCCTCCATTGCCATCACCATATTGCCTGAACCTCTATCACTCCTACCTTACAACGTCTTATCCTTCACCACTGGCCATATAAACAGGAAACGAGATAGAAAACACCAGGCAGCAGAAAAATCAGGATAATATGAGTTTTATTAGTCTTCATTGAGTTAATAAATAGCTTTTTAGGTATAATTTAACTTAATCTAGGTACAACATTTTTTTTATCTGCCCTAAACAGTCTTTTTCCACCAAGGAGAAGGTTGCCTTTCAGCTTGTGTAGCTCTTACATACGAAATACTTTGCAATGCTTGCAGAAAAAAACAGGCAACTTAAGGTTCAATGTAGTTTATGACGTACTACATTCCAGAGGGGTGCAGAATAAACCTGCCATGCAATAGCTCTGAGGTGGGTTCCTGTTATAACCAATTGCTGTCTTCCTGTTGCTTGGTTCTGCTGTTTCAGCTTATGGAGAAAAATTAGCACATTTTGAATGTCTAGCCAATCTGCCACTTCAGTTTTGGTTTCTGCACTTGAAAGAGTACAAAATCTGACATATATTTGTGGAGACATTATTTACCCCAAAGTGCGTGTTTGCTCACTGGCTTCATCTGAGCCACTGGAAAACTGCACGTTGGAGAAGGTATTCCTCTCACTTCACTGAGCTGTAGCCATGAAGCAGGACAAGCCTTGAAGCAGACAGAGAAAGGCATCTGCCAATGCAATTGCAATCAGCCATTCCTCCACCGCCCTGAGGAATCTAAAGCACAAAGTCTGTCTAGCAAAGCACAGAGGCTGTTATTTTAAGCAGGATCTGTACATGGTATTAATATTATCTAAGCTAGTTGCAGGAGGGAGGAGGTGGAAATACATCTGCCAGACTTCAAGAAACTGAGTGTTAGGATGATGCACAATGATGGAACTAGGRTTAAGCAGTTGGAATTTAGGCTAGATATGAGCAAATCATTTCAAGCGGTGAAATTAGTTGACTAGAAGAGCTCCTAAAAGCTCACGCAACCCACTAAAAATTGAAGCTGGCACGCAATAATCCTGTCAGACCAAAATTTACTTGTCCCTGCATAGGCAGAACTTATGAATTAAGAGGCCTTTCAGACTACACATATTGTGATTAACAGCCTTACTATCTGACAAATTTTATCTATTAAATAACATTCTTCTTCATCCTTCCCTGTTCCAAGTTTATTCTAAAAGTCTATTCTATTATATGCACATAAATTAGCTCTTCAGTCTTTCATTGTTATTTCATTTTAAAATGTATAAACTGAATCTCAATCCTTGCAGTGTAAGCATATAGGGATGCTTTTGTTAAAGGAAGAAAAATAGTAGAGAAAAAATACTCACTTTGGTTTCATGATGAATTTTCTACTGCTATAGAGAACTGCGTCGTGTTCGGAATTGTTCAGTTTTAAAGCAATTCTTTTTTTTTTTTTTTTTTTTTGATTCTTAGGTGATCTTTGTGTATCCTCCTGAATATTATTGTGTAGTATTTTAGTGATTGCATCCTAGTCCTTGCCTAAGTATCCTTGCATACAAATAAAGGTGGCCCAGAATGTGTTCCGTGTCTCACTACTAATAACTTCAGCTATGTCTAGCAAGCTCCCTCTTCTCAGTACCGGAGTCAGTGACATCATTTCATATTTTGTTCCAGACAGGACAAGAGTTCCTTCAATATCAGACTGGTAACTCTACAATCTAGCTCAGAACTTTGTTCTTCCCTGCTTCTGTCCAATGCTTCAAAAGGAAGATCCAGCTACAGATCATGTCCCATGTTTATGGTCAACTTGGAGAACATAAATATGTGCTTTAAAAAATAACCCTCTGCTCTTTTTAGGCATTTTTTTTTTTTAAATCAATGGCAATAGTTGGTTTATGTCCAGTTTCAGCTAACATGGAACTCTTCTAATAAATAAAATCTTTGTTACCAACGGATTAAGGCTTCAGAGACATAGAGTCTCAAATTCTGACCCTCCTGACATCACTGTGTTTTTCTTCCTCAGGATACTCTTTACTTCCTAAGGTCATTTCCACAGACCAAAACATCTTCTGAGAAGATTTACTCACCCTCTGCTTTCAAAGATGTCAGGTGCTAAACATAGCACAGATGCCAATCTGCTSAAACAGTATTTCTGAAGGATAAAGTGTGCTCTTTTTTTTTAAGGTCATTGGCTAAAATCTGCAGAGGCTGTGTTTACTCTTCATTATATCCATTAATATCCTCATTAAACTGGTTGAAAACATTGCCATTTTTACATGTTTATTTTGTTATTGGGATTGAATAGATGGGGATAAAAATGCTACCTTATTTGTTTTTTAAAAATGTCTGCAATGACTGATGTATTCTGTCCTCTCTGTTGTCTAGAAACAGAACTATGACTAGAACTTTCCAGGTGGTATGAATCACAGGACAAGAAGGCTTTTCCTTTTCTAGTCTGTACTTCGTAGAAAGCCTCCTATGTACTGGAACACATTTCCAATATTTAATTCAGTGGTGTCTTTTTTTTTTTTTTTTTTTTTTTTTTTTTAACAAATTAAACATCTTTTTCTATGTATTCTTATGGGCTGCTACTTTTAACATTTATTATTTAATCATAGTGGGACTACTGTGGTAAAGCTGCATATAGCCAAAATATTTTCCCTTTTTAAACATTTATCTTACTCTACCAGTGTTTCTCCTGCAAAGTTAGTACCTTCTGGCACTGGTCTCAACCTTTGTCCAAAACTTCCGATTACTTCTGATTTTTTCTAACTGCAATGATACTTTGCTCATGCTGTGGGCATAAATTATCACATGACACTATGAGCTATATTTGCCTCACTTTTCCAAGAACCAGGCACTACTTCAGCTTGTGGCATTTGCCACAAGGAATAATTTKTGTGTCAATTTCTGTGTTCTGTCTTTAGTTTTTCTCTGTCTCTCTTTTCCTAAGGTCTTGTAACTCCCTATCTGATCTGTTCCTCAGGTCTCTTAAAAGGTCAGAATGGCTAACTAGCTCTAAAATTTTGCATGTTTTCATCTTTCTTTGCATCTTCTTATACATATCAGGTGTACACTGCATGCAGTATTCCTTACACTTCAATAACATAGTTTCATAATGTATATTCTGCTGCAACTAATGGAAATCTACAGCAGGCACTTCSAAACTCAGTTATCAAAATGGTAGTCTGACTATCCCTTTTCTTTTTTCCGGTTTTTCTTCAAGGATAAAGTACAGCTTAATCACTTACCAATTATTTTCTATTTGTTTTGTGGGTTTAGGTATGCTGGTGATTTTAGCTCCTGTTCTCTTTTTGTGCAGAGGATTTCCTTAATCATTCCAGAGTCCAGAATTTGACAATCTCTCTCTCTCTCTCTCTCTCTCTCCTTCCTTGTCTAAGCTGCGTCAGTGTGCTTGCATTGCTTAAAATGAACCTGCACAAAATAGCCCATCCAAATGACTCATACAAGAAGCCCTCTTCACTAAGTTATAACTCCCACAGCTCCCTCAGTTTTCTGCAGAGAAAAAGAAATCTCTCGGCAATTTCCTTTGAATATGAGTTCTTCAGCAGAATGCTGACTTTCTTGTATAAACTTTGGCAAACCTTGGAAAATATTCCTGCTGTCTACACTGATCAGACCAGTGATTTCACTTAATTCACAGATTTCTTCACCTTTCAACTAGCAGAGAGAAGTTACTAAAGAAGGATAGAAAATAATTAATATTTCAAGTAATCACCATAAGCACACTAAATATTAAGATACTCAGACCTATAAGACGTAGGCATAACTTCCCTGAGCAACAAAGGCCATCTGAAGTGCAGGGGTGTCATGATCAACATCTTAAACTGATGTCCCACAGCAGAAGAGAATAAGGAAGACATTTTAACTGGTTCTGTAAATACCTACGCATCTTATACTGCCTTTTACCTGATTCTCAGGTATATCAGAAAAATGATAGAAAATTATGAAGTACAACAATCTGGTGGAAGTTTACAAGCACAAGCAGGCTGCAGTGATCAGTTGTTATATCAAATGCAGATATGCTCTCATTCATTCCTCAGCTCTAACAAYGAACACCATCCTAAATATACAGAGATTATCCCCAATGTATAAACACTGCATTCTCGTTAGTTTGCATTCATAAAGAGGAAGGAAATGCCATCTAGTTGAGAATTTATGATCCTAATAAGAAAACTGGTAAACAAATAAAAAAAAAATAGCCAAATATTTTTGTATCCTGCTATATACACTCTCTTCTAGCAGACTGCATAGGCAATATATATATACATTTTTACATAGTGTATCTAAATGAGAAGCACACATAGTCAAGTAGGCTGACAGAAATCTGTCTTTTAACTTGATGGTAGCAATGAATACAGAATTTGGAAAGATTTATGCCAGGACTTCAGGAATATAATATTCATCTGGAATTAACTAATTTTTGCAATCAATGTTCTGTGAGTGATACATTACTGCCAGGAAAGATTTGTGGTTGCCTGAAGTACCAATTACCCTCTATTTTCTACAGTTAAAATGTCTGGTAATGTGAGTTGCAGCAGCAAATTTTATATATTGCTTAGGGTGGGAATGAATGTATTGTCTATTATGTCTACAACGAAATTCTTTTAAGATAAAATAAACAGTAGAAAGGGAATCATTAGGATTTATGTAAGAAAATTTAGTATTTTATGTATTTATTTTTCTGTCCAATGATACTTCCCATTAAGGTTAATTTTTCTCATATGTTAGGAAAAAGTGCTCTTGGGAAAGGTCATCTCTTTTCAAATATCGGGTGAATCCAGATAGTGCAGTCTAAAACCATCCACTATGAACTAGAAACGTTAAATAAACCACTGCTTCAAAGCTAAACAGATCTCACTCTTGGCATATACTGCTGTAAGTCCTTTGGATTTTCTGGGTTCACTCTTGTGTCGCAGAAGCCTGTCAAGTCCCATGTGTTGSCTGTTGAACTGTCTCATCTGACCCTATCTCATGCACTTTAATCACACTGCTGGTAACCCTCGGATTCCCAGAAGAGTTTCTCTCCTGCTCCAGAATCACACATACCAAGAATAACTTATAAAACTGACAGTGTCTAGAGCACTGATTCCTGAGAATTTCTGCCCAAAGGTACTTTAGAAATTATTTTTTCTAATTGCAAACAAAATGTGCAGGTATTTAAGTGAGAAAATAAATGAATAAAATAATAAAAATAAGTAATTAAAATGTTTTTTTTTTTCTCATAAAAATAAAGTTTTGTGCCAAAAAGTAAGCTACAGCCAAAATGCAGATCAGACTTGCAATATGGCATGGAAATAGCCATTAGCCAAATGGCCTCATTGATGAGGCACAGAGACAGAACTCAAATTACTCTGATTTGAGCATTTGAGAAGCTGAGAGCCTTTGCAAATTGTCTGTGGAGCATACTCAGGAAAGTTTATTGAAGTCAGTAAATGGACTCCTAAGAATCAATGGGCCATAGGGGAATGCATCAGAAGTGCCTGTTGGACCTCAGAAAAAAATTTTTGCTATGCTAAGACACATACAAACAACCATCTAGAAGCTTCTTTTAGACGGTGGGTCATTCCACAAGTCAATTTGCKTGGGTTTTGGTGTATTTATTAGCAGTGAGATAAGGCCAGCTTTGCTTATTATTTGCATAATAGTTGAAATTCTTAAGAACATGGGAGATTTTTTTCTTTTTTTTTTCAGAACTGTAAATAACAGAGTCTCTGTTGGAGCTTTAGCTGATGATACTGGTAAGTATCATCGATATCAAAGATGTTCATGTACATTCTACAGCCCATGACGCAGCCAACTAAAGCATGAATTCTATTTTGTCATTTTCAATATTTCTGTCTCCTTTGGCAAATCTTTTTCTATCCTCATTTTACTTCTCTTGGCTTTTTGTGAATTGCTAAAAGGTGGCCCAAGCCAGAGATGAGGCTGTGAGTAGAACTATAGCTAACATAATTCTTTTGTGGACAATATCCAAGCAGGATTGCTATCAGGCATTTTTTTCCCCCCAGGAGTGTACTGGGGTAGCCTAGCTAGACTGTAGGTGCACTATTCTATTTCTCTTTTTCCTTTAAATTTCTYTTTTTTTCTACTTTTAAATATAAACAAAGCCACACAATGTTTACCTTGACAGACTAAAAGCCTTTGCTTCCAGACTTGTGATTTATGTGCCAGTTCTTCTGGAGTGACTGACTTAAGCACATGCAGAGAGACAGGCAGATGAAGGGGGCAGAGAATTGAAGGAATGACGGCTAAGGCCATTTGGAAACCACTTCAGTAGTTGGAGATCATTAAGATATAGGAACAGATTAGGTAGCCCTGGGATAAAGCTGTTATCTGATAGTTCTGAGTAAGGTAGAAACTGCTTCTGCTGGACTGAAGTCTGTTGCAAAAGAAAAAAAAAGACAAAAGAAACAATGATCAGTAAATCCACACATTAGATCTAGCATTCAATTATGATGAAGTGAAAATTAAAGGAAAATCTACACTGTTGAATGAGCCTATTTTTGCCAGATATGCCATCCAATTGGCATAAACTGAGGATGATGAAATGAAATTGATAACCTTTAGAAAAAAGACATATTCGAAGAGACCTATCTTAATTTAATGAAACTCTCAGCTAAACATTTCTTAAAGAAAAGAAGAACTATAAATGTTTCAGAAAAGATCTTAAGTGCCTTTGTAGTCCTAATGGCACTATTTAAGCCCCCAAAAAATCACAAAACCAAATAATAAGCCAAGTAGAGCATCTTTCTAAGCTCCCAGGGGGTGGCTGAATATACTGAGATAATAAAAAGGGCAGTGTAGAACAAACTGACATGTTGCAGGCATGCTGCAAACCAGTTTGTGAAATAGTTTGCCTGTTGCAGCTGTTACCCGATTTAACCTTCCTCAAACTTTTTTTTTTTAAGGCAGACAACACCTCTTTAGTGAAGTATTAAAAAGCTCTTATTCATTGTGACAACCTGACACTATTGAGACTGAGAAGTGAAAATGTGGCAGGGAGTGGGGCCTGAAAGGCCATGCCATGCTTTAAGCAGTGCAGGAAAAAAAACCCTGTAATTGACATCAAACCTTCACAGGAAAATTATGAAGATTTAAAGTTGATGGAATGTCCAGATCCATTCAGGAGAGAAGGTCAGTAGAAACACTCATGAAAATCAATGTCTGGAAAAGATATCAGCATGTTGAGCAGAGAAAGAGCTTTGTTTACGTGGTCCCTGAAAGCAGTCGTCATTATACTAAAGTCTGAAAACTGAATCTAACAGTCAAAATGAGCTCATGGTACTCCACATGAAATCTGAGGTTAGATGTATTTCCACTTTACTTTCTTCATCTTAATTTACAGCCTCCCATTAATTTGATGCAATGCAGGAAGGTTCTTTGGAATGGATTGTAATAACCAAGAGAACAAGGCTTTCTTTCTGACTGTGTGCACTGACAAATGAAATCTGCTCTAACGCTTGCAGTGTAGAGTATCTGAATATAGGCCCAGGCCAACAGTCGCTTTCTCTCCATTTCCTCTTTCCTTCTCTTCTCACCTGTTGTGAAAGCTCCCTCCAGCAGCCACAAACCCTTCAGATTGAGCCATTTGGGACAAAAGAACAAAACATAAGTGGGATTAAACCCCAYGGTCTAGCCTTGGATATGTTGGCAGCAGTCATCTGGATGTTCACGCATGTTTTCCCATCCATTTCCCGTGGAGAAATGGGGCATGGCCCTGTCAGCACCATAGCAAGGACTAAATGCTCTTCCTAGAAAAGCAGGTGCACTTGCTGGCGATAGAAAAGCCAGTATGGGGCCTGGCTACAGACAGAGCTGCAACTCCAGTGCTGTTGAGACAGGCAGGTGAAAGCCGTGCAGAGCGTAAAGCAGCCTTGGGGGCACGAGAAATGCTCTGTATGGGGTGGCTCTAGCTTGATTCATACCCCCAGATAGGGGCAGAGGGAGAAGATTCAGGGACTGGATTTCAATCTAATGGGATCACTGTTGGGTTTGCAAGATTTTAAGGTGGAAGGATTTGGGGTAGGAAGATCAAGATGTATAAATTGTCACAGAAATAGAGCTTACAATAGATGTATGAATTACGTGTGGGTATGTGAGCAGGACAGGAGAGACAAAACAGGTAGGAAAAGAAGGAATGGAAAAAATGAATAACATAGAAATTTTGAAAGGGCTGAACTAAAGCCTTTCTCCTCTGCCCCTCTTCAAGCTGTATTTAATAGGGCTAAATCCTGTCATTAGTCCCTAAACACATGACACTGTTTAAGCATATTTGTGACATTTCTGTTATTCCAGTTACCAAAGTCCCAAATAATGCATATTTCCTATTGAGGATACTTCCCATCTTTTTTGTCATGAACAAAATTTAGTTTTGTCTTTTTCCTTTGGTGCCCATGTCAAAAAAAAACACATGAAATTAGTCCCAGGACTAATTGCTGAACTGCTTAGTAATCCTCTCTTCCTGTGAGAGAGTTATTCTCTCCCAGGTAGTAAATCCTTATCAAACTCRGGTTATTCTATCATCTCTGACTCATCTGGAATCAGAACAAATATTTCAGTTTGATACTTCAGTATCAAATACTTCATTAAATGYGCTATGTGCACCTTCTTGGAAAATCAGTTATCAAAAACGAGACCAGGTGAACCTGGCATTCATATTTCTAGTAAATTCATAGTATTTATTTATGGTATTCRTAGTATATAGTAAATTCATGTTCCTGTTTTTTGTGGGGATTTTTTTTTGTTTGTTATGTTTTGGGGTTTTTTTTTTTGTCTTCATACTTTCACTTCTTTTTATCTTGAAAATTTATTCTTCAGTCTTTCACGCTATTCAGATCAGACAAAATGTCTGTTCTTGGCTTATCAGGCTTTTATGTGTTTTCTGTATGTTTTTAGAATTGCATCTGTTTTCTATCCCTCTTTAACTATGATAATCTGGCAATTTGTCTACTTAATCATCAATTTTGATATTCACATGCTGGTTCCATCACTATTCTGGAATGGAGACTGTCAGGTTACCCCCATCAGATCAGGTTACAAAGATCAATTACAAGGCTGMTAATTACCACAAATACAGACTCAAAGGCAGCACAGAGTCAAAGGTTCTTCTTTCCTCACTTCTGCAAAACAAATACTACATCTCAAAAGGAACAGCATCTGTGTTCTATGCCACTAGGAACAGAATGCCTATCGCTTATAACTCAAGATCAGAAACTGGCACTGCAAAACTAGAGGATAAGTGCTCAGAAGAATTGCTTCTAAATGAAAAACTCACTACTAACAGAACAAATCAGAAAAATAATTCTGCTTTGGGGAGGCAGATAGAAAACCAAGGTTTAAGTGTTACAAAAATAGTATATGGAAATATTTTAGTGTACCCAGAAAATCCAATGGTTATGGCATCTGCACAGAATAAGAGTTACATCAATTACTATAAAAATTGAACCTGTGGCCTTCATCTTCTATGTAATTAACCTAGTCAGTGGTTACTAGCAGCAGGCAACAAAGTTACTCTGAACTAAAGAATATTTAACCAGAATATATATTTGCATACAAACCAGAAGAGTTCTAAGAAGAGAATTTGATAAAAGGATATTGACTTTTTTAACAAAACTCTATTTTCCCGTGGAAAAAAAAAAACTTAAAAAAGTCCCTCTTGATAACTGCCATTCTAACTGCAAATAAATAAAGGAATCCTAAGACCAAGCTCTTGGCATTTTTAGAGCATAGTTATTCACTGCTGACCTCTTCTAAACAAAAAAAATGATCAGTAGCAACTGTTCCATTTAGTATTAGCAAGAGTTATTATGCATATGAGACATAAACATTTTAGCATACCATGGCAGTTGGCTGAAAGCTTGACTATATTTTTTGTATTTATGGTGCAGTATATGGATGCTATAGTTTCTTTTCCTTTTTTTTTTTTTTTTTTTTTTTTTTTTAAACACTGTAAATTATTCAAGTTTTATTTCTTGGCCCAGGAAAATCATGCTATCCCGGGCTGGTATCCAAGGAGGTACTTCTTAAAGGGCTAACAAGGTTTGGATTAACTCTGTAAGGTATTAAGTCACTTGGTGATTCCTTAAAGAGAATTAAAAGTTAATTCAGATCATTTTAATTATAGAATAAGCAAGCCTGCTAGTGAAGGTGACCAATGGCCAGCCCAGAAGAGTTAAACCCTCACACCATGTGCATCACAGACTGTATGCACTTACCTTGTGTTGCTTTCTTCCAGAAGGAATGGGAAATTTAAGAGGCCCAAAGAACTTATCCTGCTAAACCACTTTTTTGGAATCATTTGGACACTTTGTTGCAGCTGCTGCTAACACATGCTTAGAAGTTCTGCTTTGAATTTCCCACAAACATAGGGATACATAGGTAAAGAGCCAAGAGGAGAAGCACTGGCAAGATGCATGCTATGGGGAGAAATATTTTGTTAGCCTTGGAACTCATARCAGCTCTTAGTAACTCTGTTGAGATTAACTCCAAACATCAGAGGAATGAAACAACTATTTTTTTTTTCAGATTTCATCTGTTAGTGCAGTTAAAGAGAAAATCCAGAACTAAATATCACCAGACTATTATTTTTGTATTGTTAGGCAGCTGTTCTAGAGCAGTTCATTTCAATGGCAAGTGAAATTCTTCCAGCCTGCAGCAAGGGGGATCATGTGGTATGGCACTTCTGAGTATAACCAATCTCAGCTGATGTGTGCCAGCTGAGGTTCTGGGGCTAGCTCCAACAGAGGTCTGTGCTGCCTGCAGCAAGACTTAAGAAGAATAGATTCTCCTAAATCCAAAGCTACAATTAAAAAAAAAAATAAAATAAAATAAAATAAAAAATAACCACAAACAGCTGCTGTCTAAGCTTGGAGGCATCTACATTTACTATCTCTTTGTTTAACCTTAACATTTCCTAAGCACTAAGAATTCTGCTTTTACCGTGTCCTGCAGTGCTCCAGCAAGAGCAACTCAGTTTTTGGTCAAACCTATATAATTCCTCCTTCTTTCAGGATCATTGCGTGGTAACACCAAATTATATCTTTGTTTCTCCAGTTTTGTGTTCAATTACTAAGTTGCATGAAAAGTGAACAGTACAGTAAAAAATTAACTCTAGTATAGACACTYTAAATTCTGAAAGCTGTTATGTTCTGGCTGAAACTGCCCATTCTGAGAATACAGAAGACCTTATATAGCAACTTTTGTTGAATATGGTTTCTCGCTAAGTGTTATTTGAAGTGTGTAAAGAAACAAGATGTGCTACAAATCTCACAAGGACTTTATTCAGGACTTTCATCTCAGCTTTATATGTGTATTCAACAACTGTACAAATGTCAAATGTACAAATGTTATTAATCAAGCTGGGTTTCAGTGGCAACTATATCTAGGCTGTTTGTGCTAACAAGGAGAGACAATACAAAGGCTTAGTGGTTGGGGTAAAGATCACACATATGAGGAGATTTCAAAAGTGAAGTGGAAAGTAGGACTTGACAAAGATTGAGTGGGCATCAGACATGCTGTTCTGAGTGCAGTTAAGCTGTGTTTAGAGGTTACCATCATCAAAAACACATTGCTGTCATTCTGCCAGAGAAAACAGCTCCTTCAGGTCTGTTGACACATCTACACATCCTCTTGTTCTGCGTAGCTGGCAGAAACCTCCAATGCAGGGGCAGAGAGGACTGGAAATTGAGTTTATCCTGAGTGTGTTTGCAGAGTTTTTGTCCAGAGCCCTAATGGCTTTCAGAGAGAAAGACAGCCTATTTTCAGATGTCACAGTTGCTTTCAGAAGTGCTGAATCTTTTTCTAGGGAAGGAAGAAAGGTCTTTTTGCAAATTGCCTTTGTTACAATTGAAGCAATGAAAAACATTTTATTAGGATTTTGGATTCCTCTTTTGTTTTGCTGTAAAAAAGAAGAAGATTTTGAGCCTTTTTTATTACTTATTTTTGGCTAGTTCTTTTGGTGGAAAAAAAGAAAATCAAAAAACTTATTTTCTAAATAAAAATTTTTTCATTTTTCCTTTTTTTTTCAGATATACTTTTTCATTCAAATGGCATTTTAGCATTTGAAGATAGTTATTAATACAACTTTAATTGTTGCTACTGCTAGACCGCATGTTTACAGCTTTCCAGAGTAGGATATGCATTTCTCTGATGTTTTAATGCACCATATTTCAAGGGAGAACTCATTTGTATTTTTTATCATTATAGAATGTTGAGTAGGATACGTAAAATTTGTTTCAAAGCAAAATATGTATTTATACACAATAATAAAAATATAAAAGAATTCACATAATATAGACAAAAGTCATTATCAAATAAACTAGAAATGGAAAATCTAAACTAATAGCAGCTTAGTATTGAAAATAAATTCTCCTCCAAGGTCTTTATATCTATAAAAGATAAGCAATTTTCTAATATAAGCTTTATGTTCTCTTGTTTGTTGGTTATGACGGATATTAACAGTCATGCAAAATACTACCTTAATAAATGGATAGCAAGTTTTCTACCAAGTCTTTTCTAAACTTACATACACCTTTCAGTTCATATACTTACCATTTCTTCTTCCATTGAGATAAATAGCCAAACCCCACTTAAATTAATATTATCACTTTCGATGTGACATAACAGCAATAATAAATAGTAACCATCAAAGATGCATTTTTATTGACAACTCCTAAATCTCTTTCAAACTAGACTCAAAATCTGCCGTCTTAGACTTGTCTCAGGAGCAAAATGCCTCATAAAATTAATTCAAAGAACTCTTGCTAATATTTCCTGAAAATTTGTGGCAAACCATACTTACTGTATCTAGAGTACCTAATGCTTTCTTGGGCTGAATTTATATCAAATAGTCATGTGATTATAGGATAATTCAGGTTGGAAAGGAACTCAGAAAGTCCGTGGTGTTTTATTGAGATATCTTCTATGAGTTATATACAAAAAGAAATTGGCAAAATTTGCACAACCATATTCTGAAATGTTTTTAATCAGTTTCACTCAGAACTGGCCCAGAAGTCCTCCAGTTCCTCACATGATGACAATTTAAATAGTAAAAGTCCATTACAATAAGAGAAAAATCTGTTTTGACACAACGAAAAGTTGAATCTCGAGGAAAGTAATTAGAAAAGTCATCTGTTTTGCCAAATTTGTAAATTCCAGTTTTCTTAGCCTTTGATGTCTATCCCTGGGCATCAAAAAAAAACAGAGTTTAGAAGCTGAAATGAGGAAGGAACATATACTGATAGAAGAATCTAATAGCAGAAAAAAAATCGCAAAGCGTATTCAAGAGGTTGAGAATTCTAGTAGTGAGGGTGGAAACTTTAGGAAAGTATTAAAGTGAATTGGTAACTTGTTTCAAAATGAGAGTAGTAACCTTTGAAAAGTGAATGAAAAATGAAGTGTTTGGAAGAAAGGATTGATCTTAGTGTCATTTGTTGGATCATTAACAGAAAATGAGTGTGAATTCTTTCTACTGAATCAATTAAACTGAAGAAAGCAGGATTATTAGCTCAGCTTCTTAGGTATAACAAAGCAGAATTTATTCAGCTCCTTACATCCTTCTCCCTCCTGCTGGAAAGCCTTGCTCTGTGCAGAATGGAAGACCAAGATCACATGCTCATRGTACTTGTCCATTATGACAAGTTTTTTATCCACACTGGAAGCACTGTATTGTAGTACAGCATTACAATTATTAGTAGAAAGACTCCCTCAAAGTACCAAAAAATGTAYATTAACACTTCAACTTAACTATTGTTAAAAATAACAAGATTGCTGGTCAATATGCAAGTTTGGAGGTAAGTTTTCTAACTACCGAAATCTTGATTTCTGCTTTTTATTGCTAAGAAATTCCATTTCAATATTCCTTTTCATCAGTAACAGATTTCTACTGACAACTTGATATATCAAATTTACAAAGGTCTTTATCCAGGTATATGACTATACTAGCTTGTAGCTAGTATAGCTTTGTAGTTTTTAATGATTATTAAAAATACTAGAAATAAGAAAAAAGGATCTGATTTTTGTCAATCAGAATAAAATAAAATAAAATAAAATAAAATAAAATAAAATAAAATAAAATAAAATAAAATAAAATCACAAAGCTCTACAGTAGGATACTGGTTGTGAAAAAAAAAGGAAACTTCTAGAAGATAAACTGTCTCAGTTTCTGAAAAGAATTTTCTCCTCTGCTGAGGCTCTTTCCCGATACAAGTCTCATTAACTAATTTAAACAAAACTAGTCAAATCAAAAAATATTTATGCATATCTTACATTATATCTGATTTCTACAAGTTTTTCCCATTTCCATTTTCATCCTACTGCCTTTCTTTTTTCAAGTATTTGAGGCAGGTAAACATCAATGCAACAAAGAGTTTGTGTATAACAACTGGGAAAATAAAGCTTTGAAAGAGAATATATTTATCAGAATTTCTTTCAGTCTGCAAAAGTTTCAGCATCCTATATCTAGTTTAGGTAGCGAAGAATATTCAGGTCAGTACCACCTAGTCTAAGCATACTCACTCATTAGAAAATTATTTTCTCYACCTAAAAGTGTTACAGATTTAAAGACTATTGCAGTAATTTTCTAGGCATCCGTTTGACACTACTGTTACAAAACTGTTACTGAAGTCATTGCTGCTATTTATGAAAGCACTGTGGACAGTATCTTTTACACAAAATAAAGCAGYATTTGATTGAAAGATATTTAAAAATAAAATGGAATTTTATGGACTGTGTTCAAAGATGTGACAATATTCTACCTTGTTCCTTTTATGTTTGAGAGATAATGCTCATTCCAAGTGCCGTCTTGCTCGTTTCCATCACTGTGATTTTTCTGACTTCACTCTAAAAMATATAGGCAATTATAACTCTGTTATAATCCTCCTCAACATTTCGTCTATGATTTCTATTAAGAATAATTTCACCACTATCAATGTGTTGCGCAGTCTATTAAATCCAGTACTTAGTAAGAATCATTACCAGTGTTCAGAGGCTTCACAGGACCTCTGTGAGCAGTGTGCTATTGAGTAGCTTGGTCAAGGCTACTCATCTAGCGGGTACCATGCAGTCATAAGTGGGCAGATCTTTTAAGGCAAGTGTAAAGCAGCTTCATGAACAGCAGCCTTAGCAACAATATATTCTGAAGTGAGCTTATAAGAGAGAATGTACTCCAAATGTCACATGACTGACACAGGCTCTGCACTGAAGTACAGATCTGCCCTAGATAAAAAAGATCTGCATGTGCTATGGTTCTGCTTATTTGCTTTCCAAGATTTTCAAACTTCAAAGTAACTTGAAAGAGCAGATTAATTATTCACCAAAGGCTATCAGGAGGAGATATGACATACTAATACCTAAAACTTTCCTCAAGCAGAAACTACACCAAATCCCTTCAAATCTCAGTTTATAGTGGTAATTTTCCAAGACTACAGTCTCTGCTTGAGTTCAATGGATTTATAGAAGGCAGTCACTAGATGGCAGACTTTAATCTTCTTGGGAAAAAAAAAAAAAAAAAAAAACATTGAACTTTTCCCTCAAAATCTTCTGGCAAAGCCAGTATTTGGTGCACTAATGTTTTGAGGATATCTGACAGCTTCAAAAATACTAAGAGCAAGACATAATATGAAAAGAGAGAAAAACACAAAGCTGATGTTTAGTCATGTCTTCGGCTTAGGAAAAGGTGTTTTTAAATTGTTTCTCATGTTTGAATATTTCATAATGTAAACTTGTCTTTCGTAAATAAATCATTTTTCTTTGATCAGGCTACATGATCTAGCCTTTCTCAATATAACAGGAAATTCCTTTCATGGTGTAAGGCCCATACCATTATAATATTCAGTATAAAATACGACAARGAAGGAAACCGGAATAAACAGAATTGTAAGATTTTAGGGAAAATTCCTTGCAGTCACTGTTAGAGTGAGRACATACTCCACTGCAACTTAAATAAGCTAGATGGAGCACTGATAACAGTCAGGTGGTGATATCATACACCTAAGTTGAGGCTATAAAACCCCAAAAGAAATTTGATAAATATTTGTGCAGTCGCAGCCACTCTGAACTCTATGTGGGCATAGACACTATTAATGCTGGTTGCACTACTAGACTAGAGTCTTTGCACTAAATGAAGCTTTAGGAGAATATATATACACGATTAAATACATTTAATACCATTAACAGGGTCAAAGGTGGTCCCCTGAAAGATCCTAGATTATATGGACTGCTAAAATTATCTTGAAATCGGTATGTTTCCCCATCACTGAGTGACAATAAAAATATATTGGCTAATATCTTGCCAAATTTTCAAGCCAACCAGCTCCCCAATCAGCATACATTAAACTTTATCCAATTTATCTCAATTATAAAAACATTTAGCTATGCATATTTCCTTGAGAAATTTTTGACCCATCTTACTGTTGGTAATGGTCTTGAGGCTGAAAATAAGAAATGGACACTTAAAAAAATCAAGTATGTGTAAGCAAAAAGAATTAAAATGGATAAATCACACATCTACACAGAAAGACACTAGGCCATGAATGTGATGTTGATTTTCCTTAACTATCATACATGTCTTTGGATTGCCAGAGGCCATAACAGTGAAGCTGAAGCAGACAGGTATAGGTATCAGCTTCATCTGGTAAACTGAAAACTTCTGCTCTTTGATTTCCCCCGCCTCTTTTCTTTGAGCATGTATTAGGAGTTGTGTGCAGAACTGTCACATCAAATTGTATTTGAATGATCATTTCTTCTACATACATARTGTTTATTTCCCTTTTTTTCCTACATTCTTCTATCCTCTTTTTTTTCCAAGGACATTTGCTTGGCTTAATCTATTGGAAGACTTATATCTCTTGGAAGATCTTTATTATTTTAATAATAGGCATTTCATATTGTGACACAACCTCGTCATAGTACAGATGATTTTTTTGCGCCTTAATATTAATATTAATATTAATATTAATATTGCTGGCATCAGTAGGACTTAAAATTTTGTAAGCAAAAAATGTCATATAATACAATACATAAATAAAACTGTGGCAACTAGTCAGCATATTTCTAATTTCATTTAGTACAAGCTTAGTATTAATGTTGCTGAGGGACCCTACTCTGTCTCTTTATAGATGGGATAATAGGTCATTGTAGCTCTAGTATGTTAACTAAAGTTGATCAGAGGTACTTAGTTAATAGGTTCTTGATTAGGACCTCTTCTGAACTTCTCTCTTTCTCACAGCACTGATTTAGTCCAGAAAGTAATGTTTGTTTTACCAAACGAACAATTTCTCCAATTTCAGTGATAAAGAAGATGAGGCAAGAATGATCCTACTTTTCTCATACTAATAAAACATTTCACTATTAAATATATTGCTACTTAGCATTATTCAGTATAAAAACAAGTTACCTTTAGGATCAATATTATTCTTCTATTTCTATTCCATTCATATATTCCTTTCTCTGTTGCTTCTTCTTCTACTATGATGTCTCAGTGCTCTGGCTCTCAGTTATTTTCTGCTTTTATTTCCCCTACGTTACATCACTTAAAAGCCCATGGTGGGGACAGTGAGGGAATCACAAGATTAGCTTACAAAAATCTATGTTTGACAGCATGTATTACAAAGTCTATATCATAATGTATATGCACTGTTGCTAAATGAAGTTTTCATATTTAACTTGAACTGTAAAATTTCCCAACTGCTACATTCTGTTTAAACAGTCTTTCTCTGTTTACACATGAAATGTATTCTATTATTTTTCATTGTTATCTTCAYTGCCTTGAAATTAAATAGCGAAGAGTTCTGTTTCTTTCTAATTCACTTTACTGTCCTAATATGGTAGGCATATCCAACATATTGCTGAAATGAGCTTAAAAAAAAACTTTATCTACAAATCTTGATAACATCCGCTAGTGCTAAAATAACTACCTCACATAATTCACCTGTGTAATGTGCATTGGAGGTCACACTGCAATGAAGGCACTGAAGGCAAGTATTTTTTTGACTTACTACTTTAAAGTAGGCATAGTGAAGCAGCATCAACAAATTTGGTTCTWTCTCAGAGACAAATGTGAGTAATTGGTCTGTCTTACGTGCATGTATCACAGTAAACCAAATCCACACAGCTCATTCAAAATTCTGCACATAAATATGGATCTTCTGTGGCTCTGCATTTAAGATTCTCTAAGAACTGATGCATATTTTTCAGTTCAGAAGACATTTGCAGTAATCTTATCAGATCTCACCTAGCACGGACCACTGAATTTCATCAAGTAATTTCACTACAAAACAGGTAATTCCTAGCAGAGTAATGGTATATCTCCTGTGATGAGATTTTTGTCTTGGTTTAAAGACTTCAAAGCAAAATAAATTCACCATATTCTTAGAGATGTTGTTCCAATAGTTAATGAACAGTCTACTAAAACTGAACCTAATTTCTGCCACAATTCTAGCTTTGCCTTGATAGATTTAAGAGCCCTCATATCCTAGCATATTGTATTTATACAGCCCAGACGAGCCATTTCTCTAGTCTCCTGTTCTGCTATATTAAACTCTGAGTTCAAGAGGAGCTCTACAGAAGCAGATCTAAACAACTAATATATATTATACATATACTAATATATATAAACTAATATATATAAACTAATATATATAAACTAATATATATAATTCTATAAATATAATTCTACTGGCCCTATAACTCAGTATGTCACAATCTTTTTCTATCATCTGTAACCTTTTTATAGCAGTAAATTCATATTTCTGTTTTATCCTAGGAACGCCACAGGTTAGAAGCAGACAATTCATCAGCTTTAAAAATGAAGTAGATTGCAGGTAAATTGCCTAAGTAAGCATCACTCTGCTACTGCACAATAACATTTACTGAGGCACTGCAAAATTACACTGATTTCTTCAACTCCTATTCCTTATGACTCTTTTGTAACACTCACTTTTCTGCATGGCATCTAATTAGGTCTCAATTAAAAATAAATACTTGCACTGTTTTACATATATTCTTATTTCGTCTATCATCCTTTGAGATCCCCCTGTATTACCACTTCTTCTACCACTTCCCTGACCTACTTCTGTCAAGATGATGCAGGCTAGCATAAATATGTTTAGCATTGAATCCCAGCAGTTAAACTAGGCTAAGGAGAAAATACACAYGTGGCTTTGGTGGCAGAGCTGAATGGTAATCTCCTGCAGCATGGGAAAAGGGAACTGCAAATAGCAATAGACTGAAGTGGTCTTGACTCCAGCCTTGATTGCAGCTAAGCCTCCATCTCATTCTCATCGTTTTCATTTGGTCATGTTACTTACAGGGATGACTTTATTCCAGTAGGTAGATGCCAGATCAGGTGATGTGGCACTCAACAACGTAGAGGCATTGAAAGGTATAGAGCTGGCACAAGCACCRTTATGTTCTCTGGCCTATTTCAGGGCCAAATTAGTACAGCCACATAGCTCAGCAGTTGTGTGTATGGATTAGGCATTAATGAACAACTCTACATTTTATGCAGTCACAGAAATATTATTTCCACTAATTTTGCCATTGGTTTATAAAACCAATTGGCTTCCAAAAAAAAAAAAAAGAAAAAAAAAAGAAAAAAAAACACCTCTCTCCAGGCCAAAACCTGAACAATAGCAATAACTTGGCTACCTACATTTCACCCTAACCATTATCTGAAAATGGGAAATGTTCCCTGCTCAGTAGTGAATAGATAAGTAAATTGGTCTCTCTTCCCTGGTTTGTAAGATAAAGACAGTTCATATAAAAAAGAAATCCTAGGGAAGAAAGAGCTGTGCAAAGATCTGCCTGAGCATGTCAGCAAGCAAATGGACAGAGATTTGCATTCTTCATGTTCTGGAGGACGTTATTTTTAGAGATTTTGTCCCTTTTCTTCTGGCTACACCTGTGTCTCGGGTATCTCTTCAGAAACATTTTCTGTGGTACAGAATGGCCTCTTTTAAAGTGCCCTTATTTCTCTTTGAAAATAAGACAGGGAAGCTTTGGCTCTTTCCCAAGCTTAGTTTTTCTCTTTTGTGATCTATTCTCTCTCCAGCTCCTAGAATAAGATCTGAAATAATACCGTGTATTTCATATGCGATACACTGTAAGCTATCTCCTAGGCAAAGAACATCTTAGTGTACCTCTTGCACTGTTTCTCCAGCAGCTATTACTGCAACCTGCTAGGCTTTCAGGAAATCTGGTAGAAACATGACAAAGGCCAAGAATGATATGTAAATGGAAAATTACAAAACTTTCCAATTACTTCCAATGAGAAGTCTCTCGCTTGAAATCAGAACAGATGGGATATTGTCAACTGTTGGGACATTTTTAAGTGGTAGAATATTCACAAAGTTGTCTTTTTCCCTCCCTTTCTCATCCTCACTCTCTCTCTTGCTCTGTTTATTTCTGTCTCTCCCTCTCACCAAACTGGAAATAGTTTTCTGAATCTCTGAACCCCTTTAGGCCATTATTGTAGCTATCTTGGCTTTTCTTTCCTTCTTTCTGCCAAATAATATCCCATTTAGTCAATAATKTAAACACATAATGGCAGGCTGCTTTGGACAGCTCCTCCCCTCCTCTTTCTTCCGTACTCTTCTATTTTTCACACAGTGCAAAACATAAAACATGAAATGCTGAAAAGGGAGCAGCAATCTACCACTGTGAGAGGTGAATCAAAAAGATTTGCTGAAGGCAAAACTGGTCTATAGCAGGAATGAATCCATGCACTTCAACAATGATAGTTGGAATTGTTTTCAGTATTTTTTTTTGCTGCACATTACTTCTCCTTTGCTATTTAGCAATTAGGGGGCAACTAGTCTGTCAAAGACACAACATCCTCTCTGGGTTGTTACGAAAGAGTAAACAACATGATTGATTTTCCACTGGGAGTAAATGAAGAGTTCAGTGAGCAAAATGTTCCCACCAAAAGCAAACTTAACATTATATTGAGAGGTAAGTGGCATTCCCTTGTTTCCTTCATCAGTTCATAGTGTTTTAAATAGTAAAACTGGTAATAATTTACATAGCACTTGCATCTTGTTGGATCCCAAATGCTTTACAGGGATCATTTCTCCTACTGTTGAACATAATAATCTATAAAAGCACCCTGTAGCATTACGCATTAGTACAGGACAGGAAACAGAACACTACTAAATTGTCATGTCCAAATTAAGCTAGAGAAAATCTATTTATATTTAGAGCAGATTTTAGCAGTGGATAAAAATCTGTAATCTTGAAGAAACAGATCTTCTAAGCGGCCCAACAGGTCTGTCTTATCCCTGTGCTTCAATGTTGCCCTAAAGACATTTACACTTTAGAATCAAAAGGTTCATAATTCATATTTCACTTATGCTTCCAGTAAACTATCTCCTATTGTTTGTTACTTAAAAATAGAAGAGGAACAAAGTTTACCGCTAAAATTTTTAAGTGTAGCATGGACATAATTGGGTACTAAACTCTGCCTTAAATATAAAGGAACTACTACAAAAGAAAGCAATTACAAAAATGGATTTATCTGCTTAATGTTCTATTTGATCATYATTCTTCTGCATTGTTTTTATCTTAGTAGAAACGAGTATTAGCCACTGAAGAAAGAATCTACAGGTAAACATGGAAAATACAAATTACAGATGAATTAGCATTGGTGAAATAAAACAGGAAAAAAAAGAGAAATTCTTAAGAACACAGAAGAAAGAGCCTGGGCTCTTGACTTGACTTAACAAAGCTAGTAAAAGGAAGAAAATCCTATACTTCATATTAAAATAGATAAGCAGGGATATCCTATCCGGTATATTGTCCCATTTGATTACTCTGGCACAGTGTCTTTAGAACTAGGTACGAGTTCTAACCTAGATATCCAGCTCTAACTAGGTTAAAAAAAAAAAAAAAAACTTTAAAAGGATTTTTAAAAATGTGACTTTTTTAACAGCCACAGTTTTAACAGTTGAATTGGCTACTAAGGGAAAACCTAGGTCAAATCTCTGCTGCAAGCCTGAATGATGTAAAATATTTTGGAAAACAAACAAAYAAACACCTGCATTATTGGAAATCAACTGGGTATCAGCTGCCTACACTGGGACCTGGAAGGGATTCCACAAGGCTACAAAACAACCTTCTGATACTGGACAATTATTCCTCCTTAAACACTCATCAATAACATGCTGACTACTAGCACTGTAAAAGTCTTCAAAATAATTAAGTACTRTAAATATAATCAATATCTATATATTACTGTGCAATATATTAWCATACATATGGATTAATAAATAAATAGGTTGTTTATTTAAAAGAAAAATAGTATTTTCAGTATGGAATTCTGGCTCAGTTTACATGAAGCAGTGTGTGGTGGTGCTGAAATATAAAGTACTGCTGCCATCTGCAGGGGTTTGTCTTGATGGCATTTTCCCATTTTATTTCTGAGTTTGTGGCAAACTGAATCTCTGGAAAATTGCCCATTCAACAGCACCTGTGGACAGTTTTTATCAGAGTCCAATTAGTCTGGTTTTTATGCCATCCTGACTTGGACTTCAAAAGGCCAAATGCATCCAAGGTGAAAGGCCAAACAAGTCAAACAGATGCTGTATGCATACTTGGCAATTTCATTACAATTGCCATTTTTTTATTCTATTTCTGTCCGTGAGCTTATTTCTGATTCTACAAAATAGAATACTTTTAGACCATTGTTCAAGTTTTGTAAACCTGATCATAAAGTGAATTTATTTTAACTTTTCCTCTTTAGGGAGGTGTTATTGCCTCTTAACAAGTAAAAATCCTGTTCACAGCTTGATATTAGTCTTACAYACACTCACAAACTTGTATCCCATTCATATATTTTAAAGAAAATATATTACATAAAAAAGAGTAAAGAAACAATCCAGGTTAGGGAAGAGACAAAATTTGTCTGGAATAGACACCTAGTATATGATGGAGATAYGGAGGCTAAAGGAGTCTATTTGTTACTGAAGGTGTCTGCAACCGGGTGCAATTCGGACTGTCAAAACCACAAGCAATGGGGTATGTTGGCTGAGGACTTAGGGCTATGGTCATGTGAAGTCAAAGGTAAAGGTGAAGAATCCAACAGAAATGGATAAAACTCGAAGGACATATGAGATTGCGTGGCAGAGCAGTTAATAGGGAGGAAAGAAAGGGGAATGGAATATATAGGATATAATAGCATATAAAATAATCATGGAATTAGATGTAAACTCCTAGGATATTAGATGAAGAACTGTTTCTTCATTTGACACAAAATTTGAGTTTGATTGAACTCAGTAC
Source organism: Nothoprocta perdicaria (assembly GCF_003342845.1). Lineage (NCBI taxonomy): Eukaryota > Metazoa > Chordata > Aves > Tinamiformes > Tinamidae > Nothoprocta > Nothoprocta perdicaria. Next base: position 1,259,380 of record NW_020454716.1, read on the forward strand.
CCCTCTTTCAGGAATATAAAATGTAGCACTGTGAGCTAAAGACACTAGATGAAAAGTCATGAAATACTTCRTTCTCAGTTTGTTTAGAGGTGTTTCAGGGATGTATTATTGAATGAAAAATAGTGAAATCAAATATCAGGATTAATATGAGTTTCAGACATAATGTCACTATGCCCGAGTTCTAAGGGAAAAGTCAAAGAGATCACACTCCTGCTTCTGCAGACACTAAGAAAGCTTGTAGACTTCTTTCATGTAAAAGTACTGGTTGCTAAGGTCCCATATATCCTATTCTGAACAGCAGCATTAAAGAAAAATAAACTACTGGCTCCATCTAGGTTTGACTTATTTTTGGCATCCAACAGATTGATTTGTTTCTAACTCAAAGAGTTCAGTTTCATGTTGATTTCTATGTCTCAGTCATATTTTGACAGTTCTTTTTCCTATGATCTGTGCAAGATCATTTTCACAAAAGAGAAAATATTTACATATTTAATATGCAGGGGGAAAAAGATTTTTTCTTTGCATGAACTGAAAGTAAGTCTAGGAAGCAATTCTTATCTTCAGATTTGATTTATTTAGTTACTGTGTTTTGCTTCTCAGAAGCCTAATTTTTTAATAGTAGCTTGCAGTTGTGACACACTTTAGCTATACAAGTATTTGAAGCTAAAAACATTAGCAACTAATGATGAATTATATTTTCTAGCTTTATTTTTCTGATATAATCATTAGACACAGAAGCCTTCAACTTTCTGAACAAAAGTTTGAATCATAACAAACATCAGAATCCTTCTTACTTTATGGAGAATACAGGCATTAGAGCTTCCAAATGATTAATTTAAGTCTAACCCTCCCCTAACATTCTACCATCACCCCTAAGGACGCAAAAGATCTCCATAAACAGTCACTTGTGTCCAAAGAAGTGATTCAGTTATTCTCTACCAGTTAAAATTAAGCACAATATTGGTGAAAACCCTTTTCTCCTGCTTTTTCTTATCCTAGACCATTCTCTGTGACTTGAGAACAACCTTTCTCTGYGACTTGGGCTGCTCTCTGCAGTGGCTGATACACAAACTTGCTAGAGATTCATCAAAGTACAATATAGAACCACCTGAACCATATAAAATGTAATTGATTTCTATAATATTCTTTCTCTCGGCAAGGTTCACAAACCGAACTTGTCCTTAGTATTGCTAGAACAGGTTTGTATTGAAATCAGGCTCTATTTCTGCCAATCTGTGGATTTAAACTGCTGCTGCTRCTGCAGTTGTCAATGACTTCCCCAGAAACTTGAAAAACAATGCCAGCTGGAAGGCAGCAGGCTTATCCATCATTATCATGATAAGTTTTCTTCAATCCTTGGCATAACCCCACATAGTTTCTTACTACATAATCAGTTGTTCCTAAGCATACTGTTAGAAGGAGTTGAAAGGAACTGAAAAGTTTCGTTGCCTCAGCTGATATTGTGGCAGAGGAATATTTGTAGCAGTTTACCACTATTAACAATGTCTAGAACACATGTCATTTTTCAGATATTTTTTGAAGTCAGGCTTAAAATAGAAACTCTGTAAACACAGATTCCAAATTTCAGCCGATCAAGATCAGCCTTTTCCAAGAACTAAACTACAGAAAACTACATTACGTTCAACTACATATATATTATATACATATATAAAAAACACATCCGTTACAGACTTTACAAGCTGCATTGTAACTGTGGCATTTTAAAAGTCATATTAAATTATGTTCATTTCTTTTTGTCTACAGGCCCTTCTGCTCTTGAGATATTACAGGGTTATAAAGTAGAGTATAACTATCTGTGAAATAGTGTATCTCACTTGTTAGAGAAATTGGAAAACAGATAGTGATGGAAACAGGAGACTGAAAGAAAATATTGTCTTTAATGATCTGGATAGTTAAACATTACTCTGAAGAAGTAGATTTAACCCAAGTCCTTGCCAAAAAGTTACCAAGTAGTACTCACTAGTTACTTAAAACTATGTTCATTAACTTCTCTATGTTTGGGAGATATTTTTGCTTCAAGATATTGAATTATAGCTGAAGAAATTAATTGAACTAGTACACAATCAGATCTTCACTAGCTATGGTGGCAAATATTTAGGACCCTGGGTTTCTAGATACTACAGGACATAATGAATTGTGTTGGATTTACACAAAGCAAGCTGAGCTCTATCACTAGGTGAATTCTATCTGGACTTYTCAGCTTAGCCTAAAAATGCCTGCACTATTGAGGTGGCCACAGTCATTTCATAGCTGTCTTTGCATAGCAATGCATCTAAGCTCATCTATGCTAATCAACTCTGTAGCCCTAGGCTGGCTCTCCACGGAGTCCATTGTGTTATCTCTAAATCCACAGCATAGTTAATTGCAAACCAGATACGTCTCTAGGCAATTGACAACTGACTGCACTTCTAGTCCAAGGATGCTCAGCTTGCTCCTCTACCCATGTGCTGTTTCCCAGTCCCCTCTTTTTTCCATGCTTTGTGTGCTGCAACGCCACCCTTCACGCAACTCCATATTTTCTATTTCCTATATAAATTAGTAACAAAGTACTCTTTGTTCAACCCTTTACATACCTGTTAGACAAAGTTTGAGAATATGAAGTTCAGGGTTAGGTATCTCCCTCTTCTGCAGAATCTGCTAAAGTCAGAACAGTTAGGAGAATCTCAGAATGTTAAAAGTGCTTTGTTTAACTAAAAACAATTGTTCTATGCTTGGTATTATTATTTTTTTTTAACCAGAATCAACAGGAACACAATACAAGTCAGGTCACAGAGCCCATACATTTGGAGAATCTTAATTCAATTTTTCAAAGTCTCCTACTATTCTGTGATCATTTTCTTCTAAAAATCCAACAGTCATATTTTTACTATCCACATAGTTTTGAAAAACTGTCCAGGGAAAAATAAAACTCTCTCCAGTGTCTGGAGTTGGAAAGAATTTTTTTCAGACAAGGGTAGTTTGCTTCATCATGTTAGGTAGATTTCCCAGCTCTTCAACTGGTGAAATAACACCATGCATTGGTTATTTAAAACACTACTTTCAAATGCAAATAATAGTATCTGTAGTTGAAAAGTGGTTCCAGCTCTGTAATCATTTACCGCTTTCGCAATCAACTAAAACAAACATGCTTTTCAGTAAATTTAAACGTTAATGTCATAGGGCTAAATAAAAGAGCTCAGGATAGTTTTCAGTAYACAGATGCTAACATTCAGACACATCTGATGAAAACCTGTATTTTTTTTCAGCAAAAACAAAACAAATGCACAGCAGTTATTTATTAATCTAACATACATCACCAATGCCCAATTTTTCCAGCAGGATGGGCCCAAGAGCTTGTGCATGTGCCCTGGTCTATTCAGCCATGTGACCAAACCTGCTGTAGGTCTTTCACTGCTTTTTCTACATGCCATTGTTACTACGCACATTGCACAAGTTATTAACAAAGAAACTCAAGCCATATTACTTTTTATTTTTGTGTTGTAAACATGGTATCTTATCAACATATTGCAATATATATTTCTTTTAGTAGGCATCGAGTGTTTATTAAACTGTTAAGTATTTAACTCTCACTGACTTTGGAACCAGAAGATGATCTACAGTCTTAAAAACTGAAACTACTGAAAAAAAAAAAAAAAAGCCTATTATCTGAAACTGTATAAACATATACATTAAAGCATCACTTCAAGCAATACATTCTTAGGTTTAATAGACTGTTATCATTAGAAAGAACACAAAAACAATCTTACATCTCAAGGGCATCTTTCCATCAGAAGTTCCTGAATGGCTGCACTGATGAATCGACTTCACTGGAATGAAGACATCTCTGTTGTCTATTGTGACAACTGGTTCCCAGATCATATGGACTTTTCTCAATATGCTAGAAAAATGAAATGAAGAATCAACAGAAGCTGTAGAAACTGCAGGTAGAATCGAGACCAGCATTTACTAGAGATGAGTGTAGAATGGAAAAAAAAAATAAAGACACCCTACTATTCATTTGAATTGAAAACAATGAAGCTTTACTTTCACTTGCAAAAATTAATTCAAATATGAAAGATCAAATATTCCCCCAAATATATATTTCAATTTGATTATTCACACTTAATAGGAAACGTATTGGTAAGCTACATTCAATTAAGGTACAGAAACTGTAAAAGTCTAACCAACAATGAATTAATGCTAAAGTTTGAATAACAACTATCCACAAAAATTGTTCACAAGAGATTCATAGAGAAAAATACTTTCCAAACAAAAGAGAAACTTCATACAATAAATCAATGTTTCTAGCTGGGATTTAGCAAGTAGCTTTAAGAGTTCTTATTTGATACTGCTTTTCTTAACAATTTGGGCATGAAAACCTTGCCATGGTCAGTGCTAACATCAGCCAAAGCAGCTGGCTCCAGTTGCAGCTCCAAAAGCAACACACATTTGTATTTTGAAGTCTGAATCCTGTAAATTGTGGTAAAAGTTACTAAGAAAGGGAAGTAACAGCCTGAAGATGAGGTTTCTCTGAAGTGTAGCCCCTTCGTTTGAAGACTCAGAGAGCACACTTGCAAAACGACCTAAGGGACGTTTAACAAGTGACAGGAGCTAGGCTTTCGCTGAAATCCCTAACTCCTTTTACCTGGAAACTGTTCTTTGAACTTGCAAACGCCGCTGCCACCTCCTCTCCTGCTCCCAGGCGCCGGTGAAGGGGGAGAATTTAACAGCCCACGACCACCGGACGGTAGGCAACCGTTAACGGGCGAGGTGCTCGCGAGTAACGGTCATTCCGGGGGCGGGCGGGGGCGCGCGCCGAGGTGCGCGCAAGTAACGGTCGTTGAGGGGCGGGGCGGGGCGGCGAGTAGACGCGCGAGTAACGGTCACCGGCAGAAGCCCTCCAAGTGGCAGCCGCTTAAGAAAGACGGGTTTACAATAAAGTAATGCTTTCCACAGAAACTAGTTCTATGCAAAAACAAAAGTTAATTTAGCAAAGACAGTGAGTTACAGAACTTAACTGCAAGCAAAGTTGCAAATAGTATTTGTGCTGGTGCACTCCAGCTGCTGTTTAGGGTGGGCTCAGCCCAGCTTTCCGCTCTGGGCATCTGGATGTGTCTGCTTTGGGGAATCTTGCCAATGATCCTGGCCTCATCTCGGTGACGTTCTGGGGCCTTTGACCAGCTGAGCTCAAGGGACCTTGGCTATTCATGTCTGGCTGGGCGTCCTTGCCAGTCTGATCTTGCCCAGTTCCAGCTAGCTCTTTCTGCCCCCCTACCTGAGTGTGCATGGGGGCAGTGTTTCCTGTACTTAGTCCTGTACTTAGTCCAAGACATCCAGGACTTACCTGCTTGCATCATCCCCACTCTGTGAAGATCCTRCTGTGAGCTCAAGAAGTCCGGGGCAGCAGGGGAGAGTGAGAACAGTTAGTGAGGTGGTCAAAGAGCTGCTAGGCAGAAAGGAACAGAGGAGACGGTTATGGGGTCCCGGGCTCCCTGGGTGATCACTGAAGGCAGTGGCAGCAGGGCAGGGTGCTATGCAGCCCCAGCAGTGTGCATGCTTCCCACCATGCTGAATGCAAAAATCAAAAAGGGATTGGGARTGGCAGTGTTATTATCCCATATTTGTTCAGTGCCTAGTGAAGAAGAGTTCAGATCAGCACAGGAAACCACCTCTGAAACAAGCAAGTAAAGTCCAGTGCCTCGCCATAGAAGAGTCCCTCATGCTCAGAGAGGTCATTGCTTGTTGGAGGGATGTGGCTGTTTTCCTTTTGGGGTGGCTCGTGTGGTATGCAATGAACTCATTGGAATGAGGGTGCAGAATCTCCCACTGACAAATCATCTGTGCTGTGGCCTGAGCAGAGTGCAGGCCCTGTGGTCATGCAATAAAGCATAAACAATGCAGTCTTCCATGTTCCTCCTGGGTGCAGTGTCATGGGAATGATGTCCTTCATTATCAAGACAAGCTGATCTTGTTCTACTGCTTCTCCCAGCACTCTCTCTCACATGCACACGTTCCCATTCCTACTGCATTCCTACCAGTCTTTGTATTTCTGTTAAGAATTTCTCCACAAGGACTGACCAGGCTGGATTGCTGCAGATGTAGTTTGGAGAAGAGATCTGGTATCCTAAAGGAGTTGCCCTGCCCTGTCCTTGGGACGCTTTATGTATGTAAAGGAAGATCTCTCTACGCCCAAAGTAGCTTTGATCCAGGGCTTGTACCAGAAGCAGAAGCACCAGTTTCATGTTGTGAGGCAGCACCTCTGAAATACAGATCTACAGGGAAGCCCCACAGCCAGCCTGGTACTCAGACCTGCTGAGAGCGGGACATTCTCAGGAAGACTCTAGGCTGGGGCTGGTCAAGGGGGACACCTTGTGATGTCCCACAGTAAGTAGAGTGTGCATACACCGACATAGGGGTCTTGGAAAATCCCACTCGTGATTTATGAGGCTGCCCTCCTTGATGAAATTCTTCCTTGCCCTGCACAGACTTCTCTCCAGAAAGATGATCTCTCTGAAGATAAATTTGCTGTATTATCTGATGTTTTATCTATTCAAAGATGTTCACAGTTTTAATACATTCTCAGTCACTGCCAGTACTCTTAGATTTTTTCCTCAAAACTGGTTTTATGAAATCACTAAGCCTCCTTGCTTTAAATATAAACCTCAATCAGCTGTAATTGCAATGCCATTATTGCATGGACATATATAAGTTATCTTCAGCACACAGGAGCAAACACACTCTTCCCACACTTGAAGCTGAGCAGCTATTAAGTGTTTAATGCTCCGATGGCTGTCCCAAGCAAATGGAGTTTTAGTCCCAAGTGGAGCCAGGTAGTTGGTGGTTGGCAGTTTGCATTCAGTGAGCTTACAGTGGGCAGCCCAAGTTTACATTTATGTAAACAGTGTAGATGTATCCTGTATGAGCAAGGAAAAAATGAAACCTCAAAGTCGTATTTTAAACTAGCCATATCTCTTCMCTATGCACAGGAAAAAGCTGCATCGCCTGGGTTTGCTGCATTTAAAACCTCAATTCCAACAGAAATTCCTCTTGAAAGCAAGAACTGAAATGTCCTCTCAGAGAATCATTCTTGTTATGGCAGCCTTTAGGGGAAATTCAGTTTCTATTTTGCAAACTTGGGTCATAACTTCAGTTACACAAATTATTTTCCTTCTTTCTTCACCAGGCATTCAGCTCGAGGCAAAGAGTTGTTTTATTTTTTTATTTGGCAATTAGCACTATGCTTCTTGAAAAGTATGTTGATTTATCTTAGGAAATCATTGATTAAGATGACTGTGATAGACTCCCAAGAATGGGCTGGAATGAATTGCAGCCACTAGCTATTGTGTGGGAGATACTGATATTGAGTGGGTCACGTTTGCCAGAGGACAATTTACCATTCCCAGCAACAATTCCCAGAAGACATTCTGTTTGCAAATGAACCACCTGAAGATACTGGTCTTATTACTGCATTGCTCCACACAGGATCTCAAGTTTTGCAAGCTTGAGTAACAGTCAGCAGTTGTTTTTAAGGTGGGAAGGCAGGAGACGACTGTTGCCAACCTTGAGAAAATTGCAAACACTCTGTAGCTTAATTATCACTCCTATGAAGGCAAAATTGTTGAAATGATCTCCTGAGGCACCTCTTCTCAGGTCTTAGAGCTGTATGTTGTGAACTTTTGTCAATCAAAGTGGCTATGACACTGTGGTGAGATAGTAATTTCTTTATAAAGAGCCTGGCTGGTGCATTTCATTCCACACTGCTACACATACCCAGAGTTATGGCAGGTTCTATTTGTTATGATTCCTTACAGATTTATTGCTTATACCAGGTGTCCAGTTAAACGCTGAAGTTTCGAAGTTTGTAGGAGATGTGAAAAAGCGTGGTGTATCTCTTAGCCTCACCTGTCAAACGTACTGGTTTCAAGTTCAGTGACTACAACTGGTATAAAGAGTCTACAAGCAGATGACTGCATTGAGTATCCAGCCTGAGCTTCTTGATAGCACAAAGTATTTTTCTCACTCAGTACAAAGCCATTTCTTCATATTTGGGGACAATAAATACAATGTATTTGCAAATAAACTTGGAACATGAAGACAGTGATACCTGCTACAGGCAGTGGTGCATGTGTGCATTAAACCATGTTAAGGAAAGAAATCCTCATTTTGATCATAAAAATCGAACTGTTATTTTTAGACTCCTAAAGAAAGGCAAATAGACTTTTGGACAGATTTTCAAAGAAATCTGGTTGCCTAATCCTACTCTTAATTCTTAGACAAGGCAAACCACTAATTTCCAGTGGAAAAGCAAACAGCAATCTTTTCTTTGAACCTTTTGAACCGCTTCAACAAATGCTAATCTTGAAACATTTCAATTTGGCAAATGAATGCTGGGAAGCATCTTCCTGTGCTCTGAAGCTTCAGTGTAGGCCATACCTTTGCCTCCTTGCAAACACTTCTGTTAGCAAGTCAGATCTCTTTACCCCTCTAAAATCTTGAGAGGTAAGATGCCACCTGCGGGCAAGTTGCACATGCCCATGCTAGTCAAAGTCAGAGGTGATTTCTGACATGAGAGAAAAATCTTTGCTCTGTGAGGCTTGCACAAAAGCTGATGAGCCAAAAAACAGGCAGATTTCTTTGGAAACTCTCCAAATTCTTTCGTATACATATGTGTATATATATGTTTTCTTTAAGCAGCAGTTTGTTTTTTGATAGAAAATAAGAGACATACATTTCTAAACTGCTTTAAAATGCTAAGTTCCTAAGTAAAAAAAATGTGAAATAAATTAAAATTGCATATCCCAAGAGCTTCCTAAACATTAATATTTTTTTTCCATTTTGTATTTCCATAAGGGAGGAAGTTCTCATTAGTTACATCAATATTAATAAGAAATTRGCCCTTCCCAACCCCTGGTATATAGTGGGTTTGCAGTATTCTGTCCTCCATGCTGTTCTGGAAGGGTTCAGGAAGCTCAACCGTTTCTCGAGAACTACAGTTTTAACAATTTCCAAAAGAAAACTCTTCATATGATCTGTGGATAGCAATACCTGAGTGATGCTTGGGGTATCTGAAGACCTGAAGAAATGTCAGTTATAAAGTAGATTCAAAATTGTTTTGTTCAGAAGCATTAGCACAGCCATTTATCACTGTGAATGAAGATGCCAACTACAATGTAAAGTTTCTTTAACTGCAAGTAAGATCAAAAAAGGAATGTTTAGCTTCTGGCCAGGCATGAAATCTTTTTTCCAGGCCACAAAGTAAACATGAATTCTTGCAACAGTCTCTAGTCCACCTCTTTTCTTGTGATAGTTTTCAGCATACCTGTGGACTAATAAATGGCTTTTGAATATAAAAGCACCTTAGCTGTCCCCTGACTCCTACACAGAAAACTACAGTATGAAGTATCATTCCTTTTTGGCAGTACTTTTGTCTGTCATGTCCATCTTTTTTGTGGTTTACAGATATTATAGGATCATTAAGGGAAATGTCATTTTTGGAAGCTTAAAAGTTAGGCTTGGAAGGGAGACTGTATTTAGGACCTTCTTTTTGCGCTCATACTCTGAAGAACATAAAATGAAATTTTGAGTTTTGGAGCTGGTATGGTCAACCAAGTAACTAAACCCATGACAAAGATACATGAAATGCTTGAGACACACTTATGGCTGAATAGAGCGGGGTAAAATGTAAGATGACATTATGTTTATAGCTGGAAGGGACTATTGGAAAAGAGAAATGGAAACACTTTTTTTTTATATGAAGCTTTTATTAAATTGTTAAATAGAAAGAGGTAATAACTTAACTGTGTAGATAAAAGGGGGCACACAGGATGTACAGAATTCATAAATTTATATGGCTTGGGGAGCAAACTTTCTTTGTAAGTTGTAGACTTCGATTCAAAATAGAATTGAATTTCATACTGTTCCAAGCCAGGAAAGGAGCAAAGTAGGAAAAGCATAATTTCAATATTCACAGAATAGGCTCTTCTCCATTAAATCAGATGTGTCTGTTAGGTCTTCTTTGCACCCTTACTGTAAGAAAAATGAGAGAATATTTAGCTTGCAGTGCTGTCTGAACAAACAGTATCATCTTTCAAATACGTAATCATTAAATCACAGTTTGAAAACTGGGATCATTTTGCAGTAGATTACAAATCACTGGCATGGGCAGTTTTCTTATTTTTCTTCCCTTTATACCTACCATTTACAGAAATAGGTGTTACATTGATACAGTGCAATATTGCTGTTACAGTTTTGATGTACCATAAGTTACTGTATTTCAATGGATCTGCACAAATGCTCATTGTGCACATTCTTAGCCCATGGCAAATTCAAGGTGAGGTGATTTAGCTGATCTTTCTTTCATACTAAACCAAGCTGAATAACTGCACTCTTTCTTTAGGCTTCAGATATGCTCACAGACATTTTCTAGTTCAGCCTTCAGTAGCTTAATTGTGTTGTTGTAGCCTTGGTTTTCATGTTACTGAATGGAATTGAGGAAAAGTGTGTGGATAAATTCCAAGGATTCTGACCGTGGACCTACTGCCTGTCTTCTTGTCACGTGGCTGGGTGACCTGCTTCACCCTTGCTTCACTGGGTGACTTGCTTCATTCTTGCCCTCTGACTTATCTGATTTAAAAACTGCCTCTTTTACAGAGGAGCATATTTAAATGTTACATTATGACTTATTCTCTTTCACAATACAAGAATGTCTAATTTACTGCTAATATTGCTGCTAACGATAGCAATAATATTAAACTGATCACATCCTTGCACATGTTTTGGAATGTCATACATGTGAGTGGCAAGGTTAACAGTGGAACCTGGGAATCACCTGGTTGACACTATGTGTGATGAGCGTGGCCTATCTTCTGGAAAGAATAAATGTTATCAATGCAAGACTGAGCTGTTAGTTGGGAAGTGATGGCTCTTCTTCTAGAGCTACCTCCTCAAACAATGTTTTTTCCCAAATCGTATGCAAAAAGGAAGGTAGAACACATGTTGCTTTGATAAACATTGTTTTTCTTTCTCTGACACTCTCCCTTTTCTCAGACCTACCAGAAGTAAAGATGGCTTGGAAACCAGAAGCTGTATCAACACCATCAGTGACAAACTCTATGAGCATAAGATTGCCAGAAGCAACTATGTCATTGGGTATCTTTGATCCACACGTTTTGTCCATTAGAACTGCAGAAGATTTGCTAGCTCCATCATAAACTTTAATGTAATCACCCTGACATCCTCTGGTTGTCTGCAGGTCGAAGGCTTGAAAGTGCAAGGAAATCTGTAAAAGAAGAGGAAACAAGCCTTCAAAATACATGCATATAACTTCTTTCATGGAGTGTCCTTTAAAACACACAGAATCCAAACTGAAACTAAGTCAGAATTGGAACTGCTTACCCAGCCTTGCCTCTCATCCCCTGAATTTGCAGGGTTCAGATATAATGGGCCTGTGACTGAATGCTCCCATGCTCAGACTGCTTTGTCTTGATTTTGCAAACCTGAAGCTCAATGTATGGAGGCTTTTCAGAATTGCAACTGTGCAGTTGTCTGTGCCCATACCTGGCTTAAGGACATGAAGAAGAAATAGATACTAGTCTAAAATTTCTCTCATGAAAAAGATCTGGCAACTGGTGTGCAGATACAGTGCAAATCGCTTACATAGACATCAGTTCATCCACATCCCAAGACCATTATTGACATGTAATTACCCTTCTGGATCGGGTTCGGATGAGCCAGACACAGTTTGTGTTATCTGAGTAATTTCTTGGGTGATTGGCAGATTTCAGTGACCCAGTTGGTGTATCAAGAATAGTGCTGCAGCGACCTGAGAGAGAGAAAAAATATTTGCCTCAGCACCAAAATTAAAAATATTTCCACTCATCCGCAGCTGTGCACTCCTCAGAATGTAATGGTCTTGATTTCCTGATCTGACAGCATTCATTTCAGAGTATTTGCATGTCTTGGTTAAAAATGAAGGAGGTACTAATTTTCACATAATCATAAGCATCTGCATCAAAATGGACAGTAAAATAGCACATGGAAAAAAAGCATTGGCTTCTTTGGTAATTCCACAGTACAGCAAAGATTTTCAGGTTGAAGTACCCTTTCTACTCTTCCTTTTCAATATAAAAATTGTTTAAGAGTTTATACTTCACTGCCACTGGTCAGTAGACATACGGATTTGCACTAGGACAGCAAAATCAATTTATGTTAGAACAATCAAAAAAAATTATGATGACTACAATAAGTTAAATTCTGAGCTTGGAAAGAGGACTTGGCCTCTTCTCTGCTCTACGGAAAAAAAAATAATGTTTTTTTTTCCCTTTGACTGAACAAATTTCTTTGCTTTTACTGGAGAATTTATTCTAGTAGAATTTTAAGGAGTGGAAAATTTAAACACAATTAGAATGAYAGCTGAAACATTTGAAAACTATTAGGCTAGATTTGGGCAAGGCAYCTTGAAATTGTTCCAGCAGGGGAACCTATAGCTATTTTGGTTTGGCTCTGTCCTTAAATTGCAGTGAGGGACTGAGATGTCTGACTTTGGGGTTTTTTTAGTTTCCTCTTAAGCTCTAAGAAACCCAATGACTCCAGTGAAGCAAACAACAGAATAACAAGTTAGGCCAGTGGAGTTGCACCTATCTTCACCAACAATTAAAGTGTTTTATTTAATCTGGACACAGAAAGCATTTTCTCATTATCACAACGTGCCTCCAGCTTCACCTTTGCATTACCTCCTGAAATGACCCTAATGGGTACCATGGAATTGGAAGAGTAGACTCACAGTCTGTGGGTGATGTCAGTGTCTGCAGAGATGCCTGAACACCTCCATGGAATAACTGAATAGAGGATGAAGGGAGAGCTTTGAAGTACTTACTACAGTTGTAGAGCTTGTTGATTTTGGCCACATCCAAGTTACTCAGTCCTTGTCTCTGTCCAATATGTACAGATTCATCAGGAATTGGTACAATAGTTGCCTTCCCAGTGGTATTAGTGAATGTATGTCTGCAAAAAAAAAGAAAAAGGAAAATTTAAGGTCCTTTAAGGAAAATGACTTTTTCCAACATTTAATGGCATAGTCTACATGCTTTACAGTGAGCAGAACAATCGCATATAAGTTGTTTAGATTCCATCTGACAGATCAGTTGTTCTGCTGGCCAGATCTCAATGCACATTCCAGCAAATGGGAATGCGGATGTCTCTTGTATATGTGGAACAGAAGCTTCAAAGCAAACTGCTGCCCCATGATACAAAAGTGTCTCCCAACCATCCTGTTTGCAGTGCTAAGTTTATGGCGCAGTTCTTCAGTCATGTTTGTCTACTATTCTTTTTAAGAATTTATTAAAGATAGAATGAAAACTCAACTTTAAAGAAAAGTTAAGCAACCCTCTAAGTTCTACCTATGCTCAAAAATATTTGGGGAATAATAACCTTCTTGTCACGGAAGCTATGGAGATGTTAAGATTATTAAGTCCTGAAAAGATCTGCAGAAATTATGGAAAAGGTAGTTCAGCTTTGTAGAACATTTAAAATAGAAAATAGAAAGCTTAATGGAAAGCTAAATAATAATATAGTAATCTTGGGGAATGCCTTGAACTGACTCACAATGTTTTTTTCATGGAAATGAGGAAGCTAATAAAAGAGAGTTATTACGGAAGCTAATTCTTAAGCAAGATTTCAATTCCATGGAGACATTGCCATACTGTTACTTACGGGCCGTAGTGCATTACTGAGGAATAGTCATATGGAAGACCCAGGTTATTGGAGTTTTCAAATTTCCTGAAGTCTGCTCTGTCAGCTGTAATATATGATATCATACTTAAAGCATATTTTTATCCACATCCTCTTAGAGAAGAAGGAAGAGCTGGAAACAATAGGTCATATTTACTGTCCTTTATACATTGAGGAGTTCAAAGGTACTTACCCATGCTGATGTACTCCCACATAATCTTTACATATTTATCCCTGTCACTCCGAGAATGTTCATGCAAAAATCCCAGGGCATGGTCCAGCTCGTGTTGAATTATTCCTTTCCACATGCAGCCTCCTTTCATCACAGAGACAGTCTGTCCACCACCTACTTTTCCATAGTTGGACCAGCAGCTGGGAAAGACATGGAACATCAATGAGAAAAGACACATGGATTTTTGTTTGCAGTCTGTAGCAATCACAGTCCACAGAAGGACAAAAGTGGCTATTGTGTAGAAAATCAATGAACATCCTGCACAGCACTAAGGCCTCCTTAGAAACTTTTCAATAGCATGGAGATTCCTTTATGCTAGCCTTTGGTACACAATGATGTTAACTCCTTAGAATTAAACATTTTTCTCAAATTACTGAATCCTGTATCACTTACAGAGCTAACCTGAATGACACTTTTAAGCTAAGGAAGTACTGAAAAAGTCTATTAAAATTTCTAGTTCTGACCTTGCCAGCCAAAGATATGCTTCATTCAGAGAACTGCTCATCCTAAGTTGAAATCGAAGCCTCCTATGCAAATTAAAACCACAACAGCCTGTTACACGTTGTGCTAAATGTGAATTATACCACACGGCAAATATAGCTAACGATATTCTTTCTGCCTTACTGCTGGTTTCTCATGAACTGTGAGTCACTTTAGTGCCTTTGGTGAGTCCCTAATGTAAGGGTTTGATCTTCAGCAGGATGCTTTGCACCCCGATAAAGCATGAAGTTACTTGTCTAAATCCTCTCCTCTCTCCTCTCTAGGATTACATGGGACAGGTGTAGTGAACACATGAAAACCAACATAGAAATAACACATTTACTTATTCAACTCACCCATCAGCAGATCTGATGCTGAGATAGTCACGTTCTGTCTTGCGCTGCACAAAGTTAATACAAGTCAGTGTTTCAAATTCTGCCATGGCATCATGAATTGCCTTTATGTGGTGCTCCTCTGGGGAAAAGAAGGGGGATAATTTGGGGGTCGCATAAGAACAATGACTTGTGGCATTAAAATCTCATATATACTCAAGAATGTTTAAAGGAGGAGCAGAAACATTAGACTAGTTTCTTTAAGGCTTTTTGCTCAGTAGTGAATTTCATTTGCAATATAAATAATCTGGCACAAGGCTCTCTTTATCCATGACTTTGTCCAGGACTGATTCAGATAAGATTCTGATTTCTAAACTACTTGTCTTATTGCAGAGGTTGCTGATATAGCTGCACATTGACCATTTGGTGACAGCTGCGGAAGCTCTTTTACTGAAGAAAAATAGTCCATTCCAACCACACACAATAGCTGTGTAAAGGCAGAGGTTCTAGAAGATTAGAAGATACTATTAGAGAGAATGACCATCCCTTCTCCAAGAAACCAGACGCAAAATATTATGGTATTATGGATGCAAACCTCTCAATGAAATTTTATCTTTTTTTTTTTTTTTTTTATTCAGACCTATGTAATTTACAATTCATCTGTGCCTGTGCAATACAACTTCATCAACTATTTGTGCAGCTAATGGAAATTGATTTCTACCTTAAGTCAATTGGAAAAAATTCTTTACAAATAATAATAATGATAAATAAAATTATTATCAGAGTATATAGCTACCATAAGTAGGATCCAAAACGTAGGGAACACGGACAATCCCATCACTGGACTGGGGCCAATTGCAATGGCGATTTCGACAGTTGATGGCACTGCGGCTCCTCTGTGGAACTATGTCACCTTCCTGCAAGAGCTGAGAGCTGTCTGTGTGAGAAAGAAAGCACAGAAGTGTCTGAGCCATGGATGTGCTGATCCATTGTCACCTTCTGTTTGTCCTGTTTTTTCAATTCTTGCCTAAGCATCTGCTGCTGGCTAGAGCGAGAAACCATCTATTGGGCTAAATGGACATTGCTCCCCTATCTTCTTCACTGCTGCAAGCTCATAGCTTAGCTCATAGAAAAGTAGGAGGTTCCATCTTCACCTCTTTAGGCAGGGTTTAGGCAAGACAGACAAGGGCTGAATGCAGGTGCAGGAGAATGGGATGCTGTAATGCAAGCTCTGGTTGAGCTGCTTCACCCATTGTGCAACACTGAGTGAGTGTCATCGAATATTTGCTCAGGAAAGGTGTTGATCAAGGATGGGAGATGACAATAAGGAAAATCAAGAGGCAAGAGCACAGAGGGACAGAATTAAAAGGTGGTATATAAAAAACTATAGGAATATTTGGTATCTGTTTATAGTGAAAGGAGTAAAGCATCTTCTGTTACTGAGCAAGGGAAAAGGTGACAAAGACATGTTGATAGAAYGAAACCAAAATATTTGTAAGATTCAAGGAAAGGCGAAGGAGAGGTCTGAAACTGGAATCTTGGTATTAACCATAGCTTAAATTTAGGAGTACCTATTAAAAAACCAYGTGATGACTGCTCCAGTGCTACTTGCATTCAATAAAAAATAAAGATAAATATAAATATACAAACATTCCATGGTCTGTTTTTGAAGACAAAAAAGTACAAAGATCCTTGAATTAAAGCTGAAGAAGCTGCCTGCATAATTCAGTTTCCTCTAGATTCGGGATCATCTTCAGTATCAACACAATAAATCTGAGATGCCCTGGGACTTCAGTAAACTGCCTAGATTAAGTAGTTCCAGTGGCCTGTCTCTAAGTGGGCTTTGTGTGTAGATGCATTAGGAAAAATATTTGTATAGTCTGTGGTAAGACATTGGTCCTCCCCACAAGAAGGCATAAAACATAGAGGCAGAATAAGCAGGGCTTTGGTGCTGTTACCTTTGTTAACTTTCAGAATTCTGTTAAAAATAACTTCCTCCTCGGAGTCTGTCTCTGCAGTTGGATCTGATTCTGCACGGAGATGGAAAAATATCACTTTCTTATTCCAAAGAAAATAGAAATCTTAATTTTTTAACCCAGATGAATTTCCAGGAATACCCTTAAATCCGGTCTTGATTACAATGGTGCACATGAAACTGGCACAGAGTATTTATGGGTGGGCATGACATTAAGTCATGTATGTGTTTGCTCAGGTGCAGTCTTGTGAACCTCCCAACAGCTGTGATTATTTTGGTATTAATCTAGTCCCAAAAGGCTTTCTCTTCCYCATCCTCTCTCTTTTTTAATCACTGCATTTTAGAACTGGACATTTGGCTATTACAGGTCTTGTTCTTCCAGCTCAAGAGGCCCACTGGCATTTTTTTTTTTTCTCCAGGAACCCTCATATCCTTAGACAGCAGAGCTTCCCTTTTGCATGCCTGAACCCCCAACATAAGACACCCGGAGCAAATCTAGAAAGATAGCTTTCCTGGTGCTTAATGCTGGACACCATGACCCTTTCTAAACCCTTGAAACCAATGAAATCAGAGCTCCATGGGCCAGTTAATCCCAGCATCAGGGATTCTGAGGCCTTACACTAAGCAGAACTCAGCTGAATCCATGAATCTAAGTATTATGCCATGGGTCTTAACATCAAAAAATGGAAGTGCATTTGGCCTTTGCACTTACTGCTACTTCAGAGGGCTGAAGTACTTAAAATTCAGATGTAAATAAGGGCAAATACTTAAATTTAGTTGGAGTCGTACATACCATATATATCCTCTTCTGTAGTAAGAGTAACCTGCAAGGAGGATTCATTATTATAATATAGTAATTTGTGTTATACTATAAATATCAAATAATACAACATACAAAGAGGGTATATTAGGATCATAAGTGTCCAGGCTTCCATGGTTTAACCATTGCAGTCCTGAGCTCTTGTTTACTTTACCATATGTAAAAAAATACCACAGTGTGGCTGATATTTTTCTTTGAAAACTGTTGGCAAATAAGGTTACTCTAAAGGAATTCAGTACAGGTGACTCAGGAAATTTGAAGCAAGATCTAGGTTTCCATCTTCTAGCTGTATTTATATTCCTGCTGGTATGAATGCAAGATTACTGAAATAGCTAATGAAATCCTCCCAGTATCACCTCAGCATACAGCTGGGGCCGGTACCACCATACAGAGAAYTGGGGGTTACAGGGATACCCATTTAGGGGGTCATGCCTATAACAAAAGAGATAGTCATTCTGCTCTTACCTTTCATAAAGCAAAAACAGTTTAAAGTTTTCTGTACGACTTCAGAGAAAGCAAAATCCTCCCAGACTGCACAGTGTGGGACAACAAATGAAATAATAATGGAAATTGCCTACTCTTACACCTTTAGTCTGAGATCCTTTTTTCAGAAATGGAGCTAAGGGTGAAGAAGATTGGCCCCAGCCTCACTATTCACCATGCTAAGACCCCAAGTGATCAGGAACCCAAATGAACAAAAGAGTTGACTTGAGCTGTCCTTACCTGAGTAGGTTCTGTTGCTGCAAAGAGTAAGGAAGAAAAAAACAAGCAAAAGAGGCAAATTAGATTCTGAAATACAGCTTCACACTATTCAACAATTCAGGCCTCTTCAGTCATGGGGATGCCTTTGGTAGGTCCCCTTGCTTGAAGAGGGAGCAGGGCATGCTAACTAGGAACAGGAACTGAATTTATACTTAGATCAATTCTAGCAGTTTGTGTGCAAGGACAGAATTCTGGTCATTTACTTTCTAACAATCAGCAAAGTGTTTTATAAGTTGTAGTGTTGAAAGTGTCAAAAGAATTTAGGGATAAAAACATGCTTCGTTCCTGGATTGCTCAGGCACACATGCAGGCCAACCAGTTCAACAGTCATCTCTGGTTTCACAGCGTCAAAGAGTAAGATAAAAATTGCCAAAAATCTCAACAAAAAAATCTCAAAGTCACTCTGTACCTTTCAGTAGTTTTGAGCAATTTTGAATCCTAAGAATGCCTTGCTAGTGTGGGATCTTCTGATTCTGGGCAAATGCCAGTTCTGGGCTGCTAATGCAAAAGTGAAAATCTAATCCGATATATACACTTCCAAGCAGATATCTAATAACAAAAATACTCATTTTTTAAAGAACTGAATGTTTTGTTGAAGGTATCAGGACTTCTGTAGGAAGAATATACTTGTTCATATGACACACTGGTGTAAACTTAAAAGTTTTTGAGAATATTTTAATATTTTGATTCCTAAACTCACTATGCAGTGGTTTTTTTATGCAGAAAAGCATAGGTTTAGAAAGGACATGCAATAGTCATCCAGTTTGTCTCCTTTCTAGTTTTATGTGTTATTCCTGATCATAGTGTGTTYAACCTGTTCTTAAGTATGATGGAGATGCTGCAAGCCTTCCTGGCAGCCCATTTAAGTTTGTCAGTAAGTGCAATCGTCCATGTTAAAATTTAAGCATTTTATTTCTTTTTCCTTATGCAAAATAATTTTGATATTTCTAAAGCTATCCGTGTTCCTCATCATTTTATTCATGTGTGTTCAATAGATGCAGAGTGTACCAAGAATTTTCACAGCCTGTAGAATCTTTCCCTTTTTGCAGTTTCCATTGACCCAAGTGGTTATTGCCTAAGCGTATGTCCTTACATTCAGCAGTTATCAAGAACGTGCAATAAAATTGTGTGGCTCCACTCAGCCAAAGAGGCTTTAGATTTGTCTTTACAGACTATTATTTCAGTTACATGATAATGAAACTCTTGTAATGACAGTTTGTTATAGAAAAGTTAMGTCAGTTCCCAGCAGCTGCATCAGAGAGGTCCATGTCACATAAAAATTTCTGCAGGGAAGCACTTTTTTGAAATAGTTTGACTGAATTCAGAATCCATGCACACAAGAGGAAAGATTATTGATTGGTCAAGTCAGTGAAAATTAGGCTCCAGATTTCTAGAAACTTAGACCCTCCTGGCACTTTTGTAAAGCTCATCTGAGACACTACAGAAAGCAGCAGCCATGCGCCTAATTATGTGAACATCTGGCATGATACATTTTTGAAAACACAGATCAAATTTTCCTTGAACTATAAATACCAAAAATGTATCAAAAGTCACAACAATGATTAATAATAAGAAGAATTCAAATTCATTATATATCTTTACTCAGTAATCCTGCAAACTGGAGTTTCAGCAACTACAGCTCTGAACTCAAGAGATGTCTCTCTGCTGGCTCTAAACGTACTAAGCCGTAATGTCAAAGCCTCCCTTTGCTTCTATGTCATAAAAGACAGCACAAAAGAAGATCTGGTCAGTTTTCATTAGTCCCTTGCTTGTTCTGAAAATGTCAACCAAATCCTAATGCCTTTTCCTTTCACAATAYTTCGTCGCTGACCTGACAGTTTCTTGCTGTCGTTAAGGTCTACCTAGATTTATTGTCATTGACTTTCTTCAAAGACCTCCTCTGTCTTATGTTTTGAGAAAGCTGCTCAGTTACTGTTTTTGACTGTACTTCTAGTTTTCTATCCTAGCACATTGCAAAGCTTTCTCTGATGCCAGATATCCCTTTCACAGTTACAGCTGTAACAACTAGGGCAAGGATGCAAATGCGTAGCAAAGTCTTTTGGTAACATCCACACTCTATTGCAAGTCAAAATGTCTTAATAAAATTTGTTTTTTAAACCTGTGCAAGCACATCTAAATCTGACAAACCATGGCCAAAAGGTATGAAGCACATCTACACTCAGTAACTCTAACTCCAGTAACAGTCAGGAACATGGTCTCCTTCAAAAAGCCTGAGAGTTGGGGCCTTCACACATTCTGAAGTCGTCACCCACATATTAACATGGTTATTTATATTTATGTGACATCCATTGATGAAAATCAATTCTTTTGTTGCATTCCAACAACTTTCATATTTTTCTACATTTTGTGACAGAATGAGGTCAAAGCTYCATTTCAACGTTCTACATCCCAGCATTATGGATGGAGTGATCCTTAAACACACAACTTTGATTCAGATATCTCATTTTCTCTATATCACTTAAATTGACCTATCAAAATTTTGTCTGTCTATCACAAAGCATATAACACTGGTTATGTGCAGCTGCTTCAATTGCTGCAGCTCTGCTTTCAGTCCTCTGTCCCCCAGCTTCCTTCCCAGCCCCRTGTACCAGTTATGCAGCTCGCAGCAGTACAATTATGTGTGACCACATGATGAGTGTCACGCCACTCACTAGCAATTTGTTCACTTCAGGAGCTACTACACTACACTACACTATTTACAGAACACGGGAATCTCTCTGTCTTCCAAGCATAAGTTTTTCCTGTCCTCCACTGAAAACTGAAGCACTGCTTTGAATATCTCTTGATTTTGGGAAACTGGGCACTTAATAAAAGTGAAGAAAATAAATGTCTCAGTAAGTAGCTTATGTGTTAGAAATTGCAAGCAGAAAGCCATAATTTCACTAAACCTCTAATAYGTACACTTTCATGGCATATTTATTCCTGGCAATCAAATATCTATAGTTGCACTTTCAGTTAGTAATGTTGAAAAGATCACTGGATTTGCCTTATTTGCCTTAGATAATCACCAGGCTCCAAAATTCTCACTACATAAATTAATTTGATTCACAGTCAGCAATTACTGGTTGTTCTTAAAATATAGTATTAATGCTACTTACTTGTTGTGCTATTCTCATAGTTCTCCTGAAAAAATCAATAGGTATAAGGTATTATTTTCCATAGATCTTAAATGCAGAAGCAATAACAGCAAAATCAGGCCAAAGAGAGGCACTAAATTATTAGACTGGCATTAGGACACATGGCATTATATTGCTAATATTTGTCTTGTAGGAAATTAAAATTAAACTGGGAYGCCACAGCTGCTCTCCAGGAAAGACCGATCAAATAGAGGAAAGAGCCTGGTTTCATGGAACTGCTCTCACCTGAATAGGAAAAGCCAAGGTAGCCTGTAGCAGCAATGCAGTGAAGATGAGGAGTGCCTTCAGATCCATTCTCCAACTGTGACAGAGGATCAGTGCTTATCGTCTCTGCTAGTGCAGGAGCACTCTCGCTAAATATACCCGCAGAGCCTGCTCTGCTAGGGCTGAAAAACTTGCCTAGCCAATGGGAATCCAAGCAGGAAGCAAACTTTTTTTTTTTTTTTTTTTTTTTTTTTGGAGTCTAACACTCGCTTTAGCCTCTGGGCATCCCCTGGTGCTGTGGCTGTCACTGTGATCTACAGCATCTCTTGTCTTCATAGTGTCATTCATGCTGCTCCCTACACCTGGATCAGCCTCATGTTTCTGTTGCCATGCACTTTTTCTTGCTAGAGCTTTCCTCAAGTGTTCAGCTGATACCACCTTGTTCCTGGATGGCTTTCCAGAGTATTATAGTGCTGGGATTTCAGCTGATAGGTGTCTTGGTGTCTTTTTGCTGTATGTCACAGAGAGCACACAAGACTGTGACAGTATTAACTTATTTCGGAACTTATTTTGGGCAGTGCTTGGTGAGATCTGTATTTCTCCTTCTTAGCCTAGAGAAGACATCCTTCATGATCTCTGCTTATGTGTAGAGGGCAGAATTCTTGTTTCTTCCTTTGTGCTTCTTGATGTTATTGGGATTCCACAATTCCTAGCAGGCCAGCTGTTGTGGCAGACTTTATAACCAGAAGGCAGAGAGGAGAAGAAAGACAAAGCAGCATAAATAGCATTTAGTTATTTTGGAAATGATTAACATGTCCACTGCTCAATGGAACTCCCTGCTCCAGGAAGCAGGCGTAGGAAGCAGTGAGTAGACACAGCAAATCGTGTTAGTAGGTAATAAATTTCAGCCACTGAAACTTAACCTTTCAGGGTATCAAAGCACTGTCTGGTGAACCATTTGCTGAATATCCTGTACCTGGTGAATAGTCTGGTTCTTCATATGCTCCTGTTTTGAGTCTGAGTCAATTTTCCATTTGTGGAGAAGGAAACTGAATTACAGATTACACAGATTCTACCTCTAGACCCTGCAAGTATTCGGATACCCTCACAGTAAGCTTAAAATCTGAAAATAATAACTTAGACTTTTACTGCATCTTTTCATAGCAAATAAGATGTTTTAAAACGATCTAGCATTAGAAATTATGTATCGTAGTTGGTGAATGATTCAAAGATCAGTAGAGGACTAGAAAGCTTTCTATTTGTTTGTCACCAAATCAAACCCAGTCAAAGGTAGGAATTCCATGGAAATTTGAATTGCATTGGTGGGGATTACTCTTAATTTTAGCAGATTAAAGTTCCTAATCACACACTATTTTAGGCTATTGACTGAAACCAGGGACAAACTTTGACTACCCCACAGGGGGCAGCATAGGGGAATTTTTTTCTCTTTTTACACTGACAATTTGTGGGTGAAGTGCCTTGAACACCAGATAATAAAAAGAAGGGTAGCACATGTCACCCTGAAAGAACAAAGACTGGGCAGACACTGCTGCAGAGACTGTGTCCTCTGTGCATACAAATATTTGCACTAAGCAATGCTAAGTGCTTTTTTCATATTTTGTTTCACAGAGAGGAAAATCTACCTTGTGCTGAAGCAAAGTTGTGCAGCTGTGATCTGCAGGCCTAYAATGGATCCCTGGACTTCTCACTCAACACAGGGACAAAGTAGATGTCTCTGATTCCAGATGCCTTGGTATGCTGAAACATACCAAAAAGATCCCACTGAATGGAACTTGTGTGTAATGTACTTGCATTAATGTTGAGAGAAAAAAAAAATAGAAAAGTCAAATAAGTATCTCAGACAAAGCACAAGATATTGCCAGATTTATATACAGAGTTACTAACAAAACTGTCCAGAGCAAACTGACCAGTTGAGGAAGAAAAGGAGAGATCAGACAGTGAAACAATGAGTTTTAACAACAAGTTAGGAAGGTGAGTATCCTTAGCATCTTTGTAGAACCTTGTTGGGAAGTTACTACATCCTCCTGAGTGGCTGATTAGCTCCTRTCATCAGGAAAGGGTAAAGCAACTGGATTGCCAGAGAAGGTGGTGCTCATTTTATGCTGGATATAATCAACGATTCATGAGACCGTTTGGTGCATGTTGCCTTCTCCATATACTAACACTAGCAATGACAGAGGAGATTGCTGTTATCACGAACATGGTGGCAAATGTTACAGCTGGCAAACAGTGCAATAAAGCAAGGATGTGTGTGCACATGCAGGAAAGCTACTGCTAGTCCTGAAATTCCTAACCATCAACTTAGTTTTGTGACTGTGATTTATATTCAATATTTGTTTGTTTTCCTAATTATGGTATTCAGTAGGGGAAGGATTGCCAGTATTCCTGTTGTCCTTCATCAAAAAGGTAGCTAACTTTCCTATATATTGCAAGGATAGGACATGGCGTTACTAGATGTAATACAGCCGGTACCTCCAAGAGAAAAAGTGCCACAGAAATTGTCTTTGAATCTTTATGAACCACAGTGGAGCTTCACAATGAGGAGGTGCCTTCATATGTATAGAAGAAAAGCATGCAGGGAATTTTGTTGAGACTCAAGTCATCCTGTGCACATTCCTGTTTCTGGAAGACAGTACTTTGCAAAAGTGAGAAAGATTTGATAGATGTTAAAAAAAAAAAAAGCAATACAACATGAATGAATGTTTGGAAAATGTCTTATTTGAAGATCTGTCAGCAAAAATACTAGCTGGTTTCAGTTCAACTGTGGTTCATTTATTCTGAATCTTCTGACCAGGATGCCTGCTCCCTGCAATGCTTCTGCTGTGATGCTGCCCAGTTTCCTTCTCACTAGTTCCTGCTGCTGTGAAAAGCTCTCACACAGAATTGACCTTTTCTTTGGTGTCTTTATTGATCAGGTAGAGAGTTTTCTGATATAAATCAGTCCTCACAGAGTTTTGTTCTAGTCTGTCTTAAAGTTCCAGACCTTTAGTCTATTTTATAATTCTCCTCTTCTGTTCAAACAACATTTGATGGTCTTTGAATTCGTTACAAATTGCCCATAGTTCTTTGGCAATGGAGTGACTGGGAGTGAATAAATTGAGTTGAATTCATGTCAGTCTTTACTGTGTTTTGCTGGTAAAAATTATTATTGGAGCCCTGACAGCTTCTGAGGGTCTCCTAGGTAGCTTGCATAGACTTCACGTCCTTGTGTAGAAGACAGTGTTATAAAAGACAAGTTTAGATAAGGCAAAGTGTTCTTAAAAGCTGTTTTCACACACCCAAGAGTATACGTGATGGATCAAAAGATTTAGCTGTTCTTTCATATCCCTCTGTCCCACTCCTCACTCCTTTGTATTCTCTCTCCCAGAAAAGATCTTGAGTTCCTCAGCCTAATTCCAGATTGCTTTTGTGTCTTTGTTTCCATTTTTTTGAGAGCTGCTGAATATTTCCATATCCCTGTTAACAGCACGTGCAGYGATTCCCAATGTTGTTTCAGCAGATTCCTTATCAGGGCATTTACACATCATCCATAGTGTTAACAATTAGCTCCAACGGTAGGTCTAGCAAATGTAAGAGAATTTCGGCATAAATGATGAACTGTTACTTGTCTTTGGTTAGATGCTTTTCTATCTAACTGACAGTGAAAATGAACCAAATCCTCAGTCTGTCATCAGAAAATGAGCAACAACGAAGAAAATAAATATTTTGGGGATGAATTCTTCTTTACAAAAAAAAAAAAAAAGCTGAAAAACTTGAAACAATTTGAAAAAGTCAAAACATAACTTTTTGAAATAAATGTATAAATAAGACAAATTTTCATTTCAAAAAGAGTTCCCAAGGCCAAATTTAGCTAAACATAATTTAGCAATTAAACTGCCACTTCAAATTATTTGCTGTATGATCCAAAGATTATTGGGAGGGGGGAAATGGAGGTGATCAATCTGGAACTTTAATTTGGACAACTCTAGTAATGAACTTCTGATTGTCTTGAAAGAAACAAAAAATTCCTGTCTGCTATCAGGAGAAGCCATCTGATTTGTCTGCTGCCCTTAGGTGGAGAAARGACTGATCAAAGGTTTTACACGATGTTTTCTACCTGCAGAACAATGTTAGTCTGATTGCAAAGGAATCCATGTGATGGGTTAAGGTGAGAGATTTACAGCAGTGCCTGARGGTATCTTTGGTCTCTGCCCTCTGAAAGGAGACATGCCATCACTGARCAGCACACGTATAACACTGGGGAGGTCTTCTGTCTGGTCTCCTTGTGACAGATTGTGCAATGTCAGCCAGCTCTCCTGCTTTTTTTCATTTTCTAGACTCTTCTTATTTTTAATCACATTAATTGTTCCACAAAAGTTGCTTCTGTGAATACTTCTTTGAGTATTTAACTGAAGGAATTGAAATATGGTCTCAGGTTTKCCTCTCAGATGCATGGAACTAACTGTGTGTGCCATCAGCAAAAAAWGCCCATCTTTGGCTTTACAAAGATCTGCCAGATAGAGACCACTGTAAATCTTGATGATTGTCTCTACCTTGGACAAATATTCTCCTATGCACTATCAAAAGCATCAGCTGTTGATCAATTTTATTTTCTTTTTACTTCAGCAGAAAGACTGTCTCATCTAATACYTTTGCTTCTGCCTCACTTAGTGGTTCTCTGAATGTCTCTCTCTCTTTCGAATTTTTGGGCTTTTCAGTGGGAATCTTAAGATGAGAAGGTGGTTTCAGGTCTTACTGTATTTTTCTCAATGCAGATTCTCTTATCAATACGAGCCTCACAGTGAATTACTCTATTTATCAGATTAGTACATTTCTTAGCTTCCTCTTTGGGAGTAGGATTTGTAGCTCCTTCATGCCTCCTGGCTAAGTTAGGACATCTTAGCCTACCACTTCTGATTTCCACAGAGTTCCACGGAGAAATACCTGATTTTCACCACAGCAGGACTTGACATCCTGATTTTCACCACAGCAGGACTTGACATCCCTCCAGTTTTGCAGGCAGGTAGGAAGATGAGCTCAGGAACAACAACAACAACAACAAAAACAGGAGTTCTAGTAAAGTGAACAGAATCCAGATGAAACATAGTCAAAAGCATAGTATTTGAGGAAAGTTAGAATCTAGCCTTCACTGTCCCTGTCTCATGAGAGAGCTTCTATCTAGACAGACTAAATGCCTATTTTGAAAGACTGTCTGATAATAAACTTTAAACTACTAAATGCCAAAGGATATGCTTCTTGCTCTGAGTCTTATCCAAAGAGAATATTTGCCTAAGGACAAGAAATAGTAGTTCCTTGACAGCTTTTGATGGCTTTGACCACTACAAATAATGTCAGGTTGGTTCCTGGAATGACAGAAGGAAAGCCAGAAAATTTGTTTTGTTCATTGTCTGCTGTAAAGACATTAGTAATAACAAGTGGGTCCCAGACAGCTGGACCAGGGGCCACTGATCAGGCCTGAGGGCCTGGGGAGTCCAGACTGGAACAACAGGGCCTGCCAGCCCTTTAGATGGGGGTGCCACAGCAGAGCTGGAGAGAACAGGAGAAATAACTGGAATAGCAGGTTTGCTGAAATTAGGATGGATGAGTATGGACAAAGCTTTAGCATGTAGGGAAAGGAAGGTGGGAATCCAAAGGCATGCATTGCCAGTGTTGGCAGGGACGCCCTGAGGTCGTTTGCACAGCTCTGCTTCAGTCTGGACTAGTCATCATTATTACCCCTTGTTAAAGAATTTTTGCTTTTACAAGAAAATAATGCATGTTCTAAAACCTACAATTAGAAGCCAACATTCAAGCATGTCATCTGTCACACAAAAATCCCTCCTTCCTACTTCAATTATTGATGTCTTGTTCYACAAGGAGCGAAAAATTGCTTCCCTTTATTGGTCAGGGATGATGCTCCTGCATCATCATGTCCGAATGCTCCATAAACTTTCATGGATCTATCCTTACAGCACTCCCATCTGGCAAAGAAGATTTTTTTTCCCCTATTTGACAGGAGAGAGAGTTGAACGTGTACACATATTGCTCACATGCCTCTTRCCCCCAGCTAATGGTTTGTTCAAGGTTTGCTGATCATCCAGGAATCTCAGCCACCATGGAGCCTGTAAGGATCCCAAAATAGGTAAATGCCAGTCCACTGTGCTCTTCATTCCCTCAAGGAAGAGGGAACTTAGTCAAGGACAGAGGATGGCTGCTACCTGACTCATGAGCAATATATATGTGGTGCTTCCTACAGATATTACAGCTATCCTATCCTTTGCTTATATCTGTGATTACATGAAAAAAAAAAAAAAAAAAAAAACCCTTCCACAGCAGCCTATGTTTTCTGCTCATGGGCAGTGATTCTGGCATTAGTTTCTGAACACATTGAAGGGACATTGCCAAATTACCTACAATTACCATTTTTCAAGCCCTTACCAGCTTACTCTCTGCTGTTGATACGTTGGTAAATTTATCAAGGAGACACTTTCCTTAATGAAGCTGCAGTTAAAGTAAATTAAAAAATTGCGAAGAGATCCCAAGCTAAATGGAAATACCTACCTGTGTTTTCTTGTTTAGTTTATTTTACATTTATGTAATTAGCCAACAGAYGCCTGCATGGCCAAACTTTAATTTTAAGGCTTTCAAAACTAGTCTTTTGGCTTAAAATTCATCTCTACTTTCTGTTCCCTCAGTGGACTAAGTGTTGGCTCTCAGTTCACAGGCTGTTATGCAGGAAAACCATCTGTTTGTACTGGAAGTTTTGATCTGCAAATCTGGTGTCTTATAGAGCTGGATTTGTTGCAGATCTGTAAATGATATGGTGTGAGTTCAGCAAGAACTTGAGGTCAAGGCATTCTAAGAAAGCTCCTGCTTGGCGGTCCCATCATTTACATATGTATCTGTGTTCTGTCTCTGATAAGGACTGCCATAAACAGAAGCTGTGAGGATATTTGTATTCCTCCTTTAAATAAGTAAATTTTTTTTGTAGGAAATTAAAGAAGTGGGTGATGTGGAATATTCGAAGGGGTTGCTTACTGACTAAAGACATAGAAGTGAGTATTTATCACTTCCTTTATCCTGGTAAACTTTCTTTTCTAAAGGAGAGAGTGCCCTGTGTGTTACTCATTTTAAACCAACATAAAAAGGTGAAGAGAATGTCACAGTTCATCTCTCCAAGAATTTATTAAGGTCATTGTGTTTGTCTTTGTGGCCTGCTATTAAATGGGTTGTGGCTCTACCCTGGAACTTTTGCAATTCTGATGTCTGGGATAATGAAGAAAAAATCCTATGCTGCTGGGGTGCTTATTAATGTAATGTTATAACTAAAACAAACAAACAAAATGTAAACTGCATATAGAATTCCCTCAATGTGTACCAAATGATCAAGTCAGCCTAGTTACCCACTTAACTAAATTGCCCAGGAATCCAAGAGGGTTTTTTTGTTCATTTGTTTGTTTGGTTTAGTTGGTTGGTTGTTTTCCTAATGATGCCACTAACTGGACAGCAGTCCTCATGACTCAGTAGTCCCTACAAGAGCATGACTGCATACATGTCTGCTGATGGGAGTTCTTGATTAAGTCACTCACGGGCTGAAAATAATGGGGTTGTTCTCTGCCGTCAGTGAAGGCAACCAGATCAAATTCTGAGTGATTATGGGACAATTACGTCTTTTCCACACTCCAGTATAAAGATACTGTAGCAGATTGCTTGACTGTTAGCCCGGGGTGATTTGGAGAAGCCTTTCATTAAGCACTAGTTTGACTTACATTCCTCATATACTGCTGATTCCACATACATGTTTACTGGCAGCCACTTGCTAAGGGTGAAAGAAGTCTAGAAATACGGAAGCACTGGTGTTCCTCCAGAGTGACAGCAGAAGGGCTTTTCCTTTAGGATCCCATCAGAAAGGGCTCCTTCTCCCTCAGGCAGCTCTCTTGCCTCGACTTGGTCTCATGTTGGTTCAGGGAGCTCCTGTGCCCCAGGGACTTCCCCTGTTCCATGCAGGTGAAGATGCCAAAGATGGTGAAACAGTGGGTTGCTTCTTATATTGGATAACTGTCTGGATTTCCAGCCCTCAAGTCATGTCTACCTGTGATCACTTGAGTGGGTTTGGAGAAAAGTTGAGGAGAAATAACTCGGTACCTTCTCTTTGCATTCAACTTGTGAATACTGTTGTTCCTCTTCTCCCTTCCTGTGCTTTTCACCTTTCCTTATGATTCCTTGTGTTGCAGGACAGGGTGAGGAAGGCCCACTTATTCTACTGTGATCTGGCCTCTGCATCCTTGTGCCACCAGATAGATACAGTTGTCACAGGTTCACATTTGTTGGTGATGCAGCCTGAGAAAAGGTTGGCAATATTTTTTGCTTGGTTGGTTGGCCTCATGCTYATCCTAGTAGTTGAATTTCTGATTGCACCAAAGACAAAGCTCCTTGCTGGGCTTGGAAGAGCTCCTGTTCTTGGCAACATGAGCAAARTGTCAGATCCTCATGCCATTTAAGAGCTCAAGCCACACATATTGTAGACCTAGTAGACCCTAGTAAAAAACAACATCATAAGGTGAGTGTGAGAGCAGTACCACATTTTGCAGAGATTGGGATCGCCTTGCCATGTCTGTTCTCTACCTGTGTCATGAAAAGAAGGGGATTTGGGAGCTCATCCAGAGTCTTCTCTGCCACAGAAGGCATTGTGTGTGCTACTGTGGCCTGGAACAACCCTACCAATATTTGGAGGATTATTATTTTAAATGAAGTAGTAGCTTCTAAATTTAGTCATAGCCTGATTTCTCTGCCTCATCATTTCTGCATACTGATCCGTACAGAGTTAGCCAAAGAGGGAAGGGAAGTTGTGGACAGCAGTCTCTATCCACCTTGCCATGCAACTATTGAAGATTACACAACTGTTCCTGTTCTACAGAGAGCAGCTGACCTTGCCCCCTTGCTGTCTGGTACCAACTGTGTCTCAACTTTGAACAGAAATTTTGACACAGAATTGATGTATTTTGATCCAATTTAGGTGAAAGGGAAAATGTAAAAACTTTGTTGTAACCAAATGTCTTTCTAATTCATAATGCTGGAGTGATTAGAATTTGCTCACATTTCTTTTTGTTTGATAATCTCATGAAATATCTTGACTAGAACTGGCACTTCATAGTAATCAGGCTGTATTTGCAGCTGAAAAGCCTGGCACTGATCAAGGAAGAAGAAAATTGCTATTGGTGTGACGGGCACTGCTGGGGAAATAAAAGCTGATCAATAGGGGCTATAAATTTGACAGAGGATGTTGGATGGTGAAGGCAACTTGGTTGGGAAAATGAAGAGTTTTATGGCTATGTTAACCTAAACTCACATGAAGTGTCTTGTGAGAAGACATCAGCATTAGCCTGAAAATCTGCACTACAAAAAGGCAGATGAATCAGAAGTTGGGATGGGATTGGTTAACTCTGAAATATGGCTGTGGGAATGTACCAGGAAAAGATCAGATAGAGAAAGGATATAGAAGACGACGACAACTTCTGTCTTAAAGGAGTCTCATATTATGACAAGACATACAAAATGAATAGAAGAAGCAAGAGGAGAACGAGCAACGGACTTTAATGAAAGCAGAGGGAGGGCATACATGAAAGTGAGGACCAAATGTCAAAAGTCACCAGTATGTCCAGGAGACAAAGACACAATAAACTGGCCAGTAAAAGCAAAGCAATGGAGTAGAGGCTATGGAAACCAGAGTGGAAAAGATTTGAGATGGAGTTAAGTAGGGACATTTGCAATAAGGGTTTTTCCCTTTGTCAGGCCTGTGTCAGATTTTCTCCTCTGTTGTCCTAGGAAAGAGCTTCTGACCCACTATGCAGTTTTGCAYCTGGAAGACAATTTACTCAGAAGTTTTGTGAGGGACTAGCGCGCAATTTAGGATCTAAGGCTGCAGATTAGGGAACCCCCTGGGGAAAAGCAGCCCCCTCTCTGGGAAACACAATCTGGGCAATTGTGAAAATGAAGAATGCCCAGAGCTACTAGAAAGAACTCACACAGGAAGCCTTGTTTCAAATTTGGATGCAACTTTTTTGGCCTCATGTTAGAGAAAGGTTCTGCCATAACTAATTTGGAGTTTGACTGTCAATAACAGTGCTAGCTGGAGTGGTTAGTGTTTTGAGATGTGGACAGCAAAGATCTATTGCCCTGTTTCACACTGTCCAACACTGATTCTGAGCAGCAATTATCTGTCAAACTTGACTGGGACAAGGTCAGATCTGTACTATGATCTCAGACTGAAATGCTAAAAATAGCATATATTTCTGCAAAAACAATCCCCAGTCTCAACTATTTCATGGGAGGACATGGGGCATAGGTAGTTCACAGTAGTAGAGCAGTAAGGATAACATGAACAATGAACTTATGCTGCTTTTTGCATTTAATTGTCTATGAACTCAATAGGAGGCATCTGTGCTGATGGCTGAAGGATGGCTTCTAAAAAGATTCATTTTATAAAGAGCATTTATAAGGCGTGTTTCTGACTGGGGTGTATAATCATGTGTACCAACTCTTTTTATCAGAGAGATGATTGAAATATGTAAAATCTCAGTGTTATAGAAAATGTTCCAAAAATAGAAGAAATCATTAGGTCACATGCAATTACTAGAGGTGAACATGAACAGAAATGTAATTTCTGAATTCCAGAAGTAGAGTCTGAGAGCCTCTCTTATTTGTAACAATTGTCTTTGCTCTTTATCTCTGTTAAGCAAAAGGGTCAAGCAATTTTGTCTTGGGAAAAAACAGTTCCTGTGGAGTTCCTGATATTAATAGTACACAAATCCCTGCAAAGTGATTTGCCATTTGGCACAGACCTAGGAAGTACCACTGCTGAGGTACCTGCAGCTTCTGTTGATTGAATACCTAGCAAAAGCCCCTTAATAAACACATTGAGTGGCCAGACAAGGCAGTCTGGCTCACAATCTGTTCAGGGCAATTTCCTACCAGCGCCACTGACAGAGGGAAAGACTATGTGAAAATTCAGACTAAGAGTCAAAGGAACGGTGGGAAGAAAAGGGTAAGAGATTAACATTTTTGTCAAACTGGTACTTTGCATAACTCAACATTTTCTGAAAATAAGGTTTTCYTTTCAGCATTTTACCTAAAAAATGTAGAAAACAAAATTTGTACATCACGTGGCATCTGTTAGAACAGCCATCCAGGACAGACCTGTATGACCCTGTGCCCTCTCTCCAACAGATACCAAAGTGGCTGCCTAGAAGAGTACATAAGAACAGGGCAAACATGCATGATATTTCCTTCTTATTTGGAAGGAAATAATGTGAAATCTTATTTTTCTAAGTCTGCTTCTTCACTGTCCAGGCGGGTGCCACAAAAAACAAAGTCCTGCACTACATAATCTAGAAAGGATGCATCTTAGCATCAATTTTTCAAGAGATCTTTTGGAAATAAAATAATATATGATCCTATACTTAAATATATAAAGACAATGCCAACTCACAAGTGGATAGAGCTAAGGTTTTACAGGCAGCCTTCATTCTCTACATAGATATGGAAGTCATTTTAGCTGTAAGTACAAGATCCCTGTGCTTTTCTCTATAAAACAGCCTGCACAGCAATGGCATTACAGAAAGTCAGCATATTCACCCACTCTTAGAAGAAGCCATAAGAAAAACACTGTAACCTCTAGGAGGCAGCATTTTATTGCAAAAACATATAATGCATAAATTGCAGTGTCTGACACTTAATCTCTTATGATTAAAAAAAAATTGTAGTAGAAATGAAATAAACATTTATATTTGCGATGGAGCTATCTGTGCAAAAATGAGCCCTGCTTCTCCAAGCAGCAAAAACCAATTCTCACATGATACAGATATAGTCAGGCATAAAATAGGCTGTCTATTCCAAGATTTTCAATAGCAAGTTATTAGAGTTTGATGGAAATGCAGAATATTTAGGTTGTTCATCTGCTGTTCGCAAGACATCCTCCACTTAGAAAAAGTTGGAATCGTGTTTGCTGGAATCGTACTTAAGCTCACACTTGCTGCTTTCCTAAATCAGCCCATCAACTTTGCAGTGATGTTATTTTCCTTGCTCTCACTCAGCTCCATCCTGAGCTGAAACTAACATTGCTTTTTGGGTCACTGTTACTAAGATGCTAAGACTTCATCCTAAAGCAATTCACCTGGTGAGGTAAAGGCATTATTTTTCTGCTGGGCTTTGTGGTGCGATGTGACTTTCTAAAGCACAGCTGCCTTCTCATCTGCAAACACAGATGGTCTTTTGGCGCTCTCAAAGGAGTTGTGAGTTTTGAAAAATTACCTCACACATTATTACTTTTATAGCAGCCCAACTGGGACCTATATAAACATAAAGCAGTGGAGGACACCACGTTGATTTATGGCTTGAAGATTTTGTAGACCACAGAAACACTAAACTTTTCGTGCCAATGAGGTCTTCACAACCTCTACTTCACTGTTGCTTATGTTTGACATACAAAGCTTTTAATTCCTAATTTATCCTCTGATCAGCTCAGCAACATGAATTCTTCTAATTTCACAGCGGGGGGAAAAGGGGAGCCTAACAAGTACTTTAGTTAGTTTTCAAGGGAATTATTACAATAATCAGCTAGTATATTTTTAAATATAGTAATGAGATGGTTGAAATGGGAATAGGAAAGTCCTTAGTGGCGGTGGTAGAAAGCTGCTGGATGAACTAGTCAGTTAAAGCCCAGGAAGACTCATTCTGATCCTCTAGCGTGACCTCCACATATCACACAGGCCATTGATTTTCCTCAGCTTAATTCTTGAGTCAATAAAAACAGATGCCTTAACCACAGGTTATAAAATACCAGGCTTGATTTAAAACAACTGTCTGTGATGGAGAACCCTCCACAACTGCTGGGATATTACTCCCAGGGGAATTATGCCCATTAGGATTAGACATTTGGAACATGTTTCTAGCCTGAGTTTGTCTGGTATGAGCTGCTGTCCACTAGCTCTTGTTAACACTTTGTCCTCTAGACAGAAGAGCTCTGTTATCAAAGATTTATTCCCTAGAATATTCCCTAGGTATTCCTAGTACCTATGGATTCTAATTGAGTCCCTTAGCTTTAAAAATCTTTTAGGCTTTACGCCGATAGGTAGCCTGACCTCCTTGAATCGTTCTCTGATCCCGTGCAATTCAGTACTTTACTCATTTATGTGACTCTTCCCTAAACTCTATTTTTTTCCAGTGAGCTGGTGCTCTGCTCAGCACAGCAGGATGCAGCCCTGCTCTACAGCAGTGCAACTATCTCCATCTGCCAAATGCAGATGTTATAGGTGCTTCCAGGTCCTAACCAGTGTTTTCTTCTTGTCCTCTTAYGGATAACACTACCCTTTCTAACCATTTTCAGCCCTTGTCATTTTCTTGAATCCAGGATATTCTGAGAGTCCAGGATTTTCCCAGAGTCCATGCTTCCTAGCATTGTGATTCCCATCCTATGGGCATAGCTCTTSTTCTTTGTCCTACAATATCTGACTTTACATTTAACCATCACACAGTCCCTGCTCTTTGCTTCTTTCCTCATCCCCCACCTCAACTTCAAGCCATTCAGTGAGAAGTCATTGACTTCTCATCAATGATTTGGACTTCTTCCTAAGCTATTAGCAAGGATATATAAACAAAGGGCAGGCTCCTTGGTGGTGTTTACTCTCACAATTATGTTTTTAAACATGCTGACTACTCAGCCCTGAATCCACAGAGAGTATGCAAGTCTATTCTGGTATCATCTTGTTTCGTAATCAAAACAAAGAGGAGAGGCTTGAAAATCTGCTTCCCAAGTATTCATCCTGTGCTGCCTTCAGAGATGCAAAGGCCACACTGAAGCCAAGCTAGCAATGGATTCTGGTGACACAAGCCACATGGTTACCTCCTGGAATAGGTGTGCAACAAGATATTTTTCAGAGATCTCCTGAATCCCAAAGATTTTGGTTTCAGGACCAAATGTCATACTAAAGGATCATTTACAATGAATCCTAAATTGTACGCTTAAAACTAGCTCTRTCCTTTTGCATGCTATCCTGAAGGACTTGTTTGTTGAAGGACCATAGCTTGACCATTGCCTTTTTTTGAGGCTAATTGTGTAGCTGTTCTAGAATATGATTCTTTGTTCTTTTCTAAATCATTTAATTTACTTTATTTACATGTGTGGGTCTGTTTCACCGTATAGGAGGAGCATGACATTAAAGGAGAGGAGAAAACCCTTCTGCAAATCTTTTTTTTTTTTTCATATTTTACATATAAAAAATGTAGATTCAGCTGTTGTGTCTTAATAGCACCACAAACTATTCTTTTAGTGGTCTGTACTTTATCACCTATCAACACCCTATCTACTCCAGATGGAAAACAAAATCCCTTTCCCAAAGCATTTACAGCTTGAAACATCAGGGCACAAAAGCACGAGGAGGTGGATGGATGCAGTCATTGTAACCACAAGACTTTTACCTTCACTTTCATTTTTACTGTGCTTTGTTTTCTTTTAAAAAGTGCATGGTAGCCACATGTGATCATCTGTCATTGATTGCCTAATTCAGTGCCAAAGCTGAGTAATATAAACAATTTTATCTGATTTAGTAAGCTATTTTAGACCATCATCCTGCTCCAACAGCTCAAATTCTAGAGTGTAGAGTCCTAGAATATTTTTAAARGTCAATACAAGCAGAAACCTGAGCTTATGCCTTCTGGCTAAATATGAGTGGTACAAGGTTTTCCATGCAGAAACCACTCTTCTCCACTTCTCATTTCCATAAGCCTCTACTTCTGCTCTGCAGAATTTCTCAGCATCTCAGGGRGAATCATGCAGATCTCTGACACATACTAGCCCCTGACAGAAAGGGCTAAGTAAGGAAATATAGCCTCCCACCATCTTTCACTTGGATGTATGTGGGCTTTTCTTTCTGATAATGAGGGATATTGGAAGTTTAACTTAACTCTACTAATGCCAGCATAAATTTGCAAGTCCCTGGCCAGCTTATTCTAGTTCCTGACATTAGGGGTCCTTTTCAGTGGGGTCTGAAACTGCCTTCTTTGGAAACAACTAATGGATGGAAAGCTTCAGYATTTCAGCTGAAAAGCTCAAAGCAGGAGCAAAGAATCCATAAGCACCAAAGGTTGGCCAGGACTTTCTATTTTCTCATCACATAATATTCATATGTCTGAAGTAGTGGGAGCTGAAAACCATGCTAAGGAAATATTTTAAAATTGGAATGTACTGCTTATTCTCCACTTCATTCATGCCCTGTTGTTAATATTAATCCAAATCTGATAGATTAACCCAGAGGAAAATAATTGTATGTTCTTTTGATCCTAATTTTAGCATAGGAAAGTCTTTTGACTTATATATGCACAGCAATGAGTAAGTCTGCGATACTGTTGTTGTCCTTAAGCAATCTACCTGGCAGTTGGCCCTGGAGGTTGGATGAAGTCATGAAGAACAACAACAAATCTGTCAGTCCTATAGCACAGTCCCAGAGCTGACAGAGTCAATCAGCTGCCAGTGAGCTTGAATGGAAGTGTTACTGTAGTACTGGGATGGAAGTTGGGAACCTTCACTTACCAGATTCCTGATGGAGATGGAATAGGCTGATTCTGTTTTAAGGAAAGCCACATCTTTCTTTGTCCTGTCAAGAAAGATGCACATTATTGCCCAAGGGCTGTCCTCATTTTTCTTTTCTTACTTCTCTTCAGTGGTGCTGATATATCTAGCCAGGGCAAATGTTTATATTAGAAATGTGCATTAAGCAGATGGCACATAAGATGATGAATTTAGAATCATATATAGATTCTGGTCATTCTTATATGGGTCTTCTGTCAGAATCTGTAGAAAAAAAAATGTAGTTAGACTAACTGCACAGTGAGTTTTTAGGCTTGAACATGCCCTTAAAGTGTTGCTTGCAAGAACAGTCTAACTGGGCCTTGGCAAAACACTTTCCAAAGGCACACATGATAGATAAAAAACAGTGTAATTGTGGACAAGAGCAGTGGGAACAGCCAGTGAAATTGTCATTAAATGGCCCCATGTCAGCTCACTATTTCTTTATAGAAAAAGAAACAATCATCAATTGTAGCAAAGCAAGCATCAAGGATAAAACTGACTCTGAAGCACAATTATGGGCCATTTTTTTTAGAACAGGAAGTGTTAAAAATAAGCCTCCATTATAGACAGATGCAGTGGCTGCAGCTAGAGTTAAAATATCTGTATAGATAGTTCGCTTTCTCCTGATTCACAGGCAGCAACTGTGTTCCAAAACAGAAAGGCTCCCAGTAGAAATGGATGCTTTTTTCCAGAGCTTTATAGGGAACCTTTGGCTTTTCCCTCGTTAGTGCTACTCTGGCCCAGATATGTAGTGACCGAAAACTGTAATCATATTTTGGCTACTAGCTAATCCTTGTGAAGTGACCCCGAAATCAGGTGCACATGCCACAAGAAACACACTGGGAGGTGGCATTTATTCTCCTTCTTCATTCTCCCCTTCTTTAGGGACTCTGAGAAAAAGGGTAAAAATGAACGAGCCAGAAAAAGCCAGTGACATCATCAGCTGARAAGGCAACTGGCTAAGGGGGAAGCGGAGCCTTTGAGCGTGTTCAGGTGGGATCTGGCACTTGTACTCATTGCCTGGCACTGGTCTAATAAGCAATATGACTAATACCCTGCACAGGCTGTTTTTGCTCTCATCCTCTCTCCAGAGGAAGCAGCAAGCATGCAGGTGTGTGAGAGGATTTTCTGCCTCCTTTTGCTTTAATGGGAATATTGTTCTGCATTGATGTTAGAGAGCACGGCTGTGAAAGGTGTACACCCAGTACTCAGGAGGAAGGTGCCAAAATGTGGGACACTGCTTAGTTCTTGTTCCCCAGCCTCAGAACTGTCCCCCTGAGAAAATTTTCTATGATACATGTGCAGGTTTTGCCCTGACTGCAGCCAGTGCTGTCATGCGAGGCTTTCATAGCCATGGCTCCCACACCAGCACTTGCAGGCAATGGCTGTCTTTCATTTAAGATAAAAAAAAAAAAAGAAAAATCCCAACTCTCAAAACCTCTTAAGCAAACTGGTAAACTAGCCCTCAGACAGCTTGCTAGAGAGCTGATCCAACATTTGGATGCACTTTCTGTGAGTTAGCGAGCAAGGCCCAGCCCCTTCTGCTGACGTCTTTCCTCTCTATCGCACATCAGACTTTTCCCTGTGGAGCTGGAGAAGAGGCTTCAATGAGAACTGCCTGTTTGCAGCTATAAGGAGA
Source organism: Nothoprocta perdicaria (assembly GCF_003342845.1). NCBI lineage: Eukaryota > Metazoa > Chordata > Aves > Tinamiformes > Tinamidae > Nothoprocta > Nothoprocta perdicaria. The sequence continues at coordinate 1,298,335 of NW_020454716.1, forward strand.
TTGCCAGCACCACAATCACTGTTTCCTCAGCCTGACCTGGAGCAGAAACTCCACCAGCAGGATGGAAAGGTAGCATTATTGCCTAGCAAAGGTGGGATGATTTATCTCTGTCTCTAGAYTGGTCCCTTTTCTTTGCTGTACAAGAGAATTATCAGACTTTCAAAGAGAATGAAGCCAGGCTAGAAGTCAGAGTGGATGTGCGAAAGCTGCTTTCCCAGGGAGGAGAAGGAATCGCAGGATTTCAGTGCTTTTTGTGGCTGTGCAGCTCAGAACGATGGTTTTATCTGCCCCAGTTATTGCCCTGGGGGCTACCTTAGGGACTGCAACTAGCATCCTTGCCCTCTGCGGTCTCACCTGCTTCTGCAAATGCAAGCAAGCTGGGAAAGGACTCTCAGAAAAAGACCAAGATGAGGATGTGGAAAATGGTAAACCCAGTGTGCTTCAGCCAGCCCAGCAAGTAAGACATAGCCTTTAATTTACTGTGATATTTCTTTAAATGCAGAGGGTGGGAATGTTTCTTCCGTGTTAGTGTGTGATTTATACTGCCTAGTCTATCTGCTTATCGGGTTCAGGATGCAACACCATGTTAAYGGGGACTAAGGGTAGGCACAGAGCAGGGAGGTGGGTGACCCACAGAATTACCACAGCAGGACACAGCTGTCACATTGCCAAAGAGAAGGCTGCTATCAGCAAAAATAAGGGAGAAGAATTGGAAATGCTGTTCAGTTGTCAAGCTAGATCACAAGGGAGATCATTTGCTGAGAAGACTGGACTTTACCAGATAAAGCTAGCACTGCAAAGGAGAGATGACAGTATTGATAGAGTATCCCTCCTGCTGGGATCTCCTACAAAGTGATTTCTCTAACTCTTTCCCCAGTAGCTAATGGCTCCAGCAGGATAGTTCCCTGTCAACAGCTGGTTTCTTATGAAAACTCTGTCTTCTCCTGCCTCTGCCTCTCTGAGTGAGGGCTTTAATTGTGGAAGAAGTTAAAACAAGGTATTGAAATGAAAATTATGACACTATTGGATGTCTGGAGTGGGGTGACTGGAGAAACTCATTACACTGTATATTGCTTTCTCAGTTACTATAAAGGCAATGTGATGTGCTGATAATGTCAGGCATCCCTGTGTGGTCTTTCTTACTTAGGATCCAACAAAAAAATAATTTAAATCCAAGTCCTATGCCTCTAGTATACTTATTGATGGGAAGCTCTTCTTCTGTGAGAAATGTTTGAACAATTTCTTTGTCTGACTATGGTGTTTGGCATGAGCTATAACAATGATCAGACCCTGAAAGTATTATCTGTTGGCTTTAGTTCTTAATGTTTGTATGTGAATAAGTCCTTTTCATTTTCATCAAAATGATATGTTACAGCAGACAGTTCCAATGGCCAATTGTAAAACATTGTAAAATCCATTGTAAATCCATTGTAAAATCCATTGTAAAATCCATTGTAAAATCCATTGTAAAACATTGTCTTTGTTTGCCTTTTAATTATCTGTAAGTGCCTGTTATTTTTGTATTATTAAAGAGTTTAGCAAGAGTCCTAATAGGATTTCTCTGTAATGTTTACAATTAGATATTCAGTTGCTTTCTGGCTGCCAGTTTTAGGCAGTTTCTCTTCTAGAGAGGAGTCCTTCATGCTCCTGTTGCAGTGCTTTTTCTGAGGGAAGATGACCATACCTAATAATTGTACTTCAACAGTTGATGCATGTACTCCGAATTTTTTATGGTAGCTTTTGTGGAGAGAAGGGGTGATAGGGATAGGGAGGGACTAACTATGACCAACCATCACTGTGTTTAGGACTTCTTGAAGGACTGCTGSAAATTCTGTACCCATCCAGTTGGTCCAGATTGGATTTGGTGAATACCTCTTCAATCCAATTTGTCTTTCCCAGGATGAATCTCCTCTGCTACCTAGTTTTGTCAYGTTCATTCCAGGTTCATTTTTCATTCTGACTAACACATAGAGGGGATTTGCCAACCTCTGTACAAGTGTGTATGTGTGCAACTTTAATGGTCCCATCACTTTGCATTTTTCTTCTAGCTGTTAGTGTCTTGAACAGTGCTACAAATCCCACAAATCACTTCACCATCTTTTCACCATCACTTCACCATCTTTTCCTACAAGATACTTTTCCTACAAGAAACTACATCTTTTTCTACAAGATACTTTTTTTTTAATGTGKTGTTCTCTAGTTCAAAACCATCTCAAATCTTTGCTGTAATTTCCTTCTTGGATTGGACTTCTTTTTTTTTCTGTCATACAGCTTCCTGGGAAACATCTGGAGAAAGTGTTAGTTCATCCTGGAGCTTCTCCTTCAGGGTGACATCCAGCCTTCATGTCTGAGATAACCACTAAACTCCCATGAAGGCCAATTAAGCACTCAGTACCCAGTGTGTCACAGGTTATGGTCCTCTCAAAATTCTATATTGATTCATTAAGTTTTGCAGCAATTTAATATCATATTTGACCAATATGGGATCAAATTATTCACCTCTCTCTCAGTGAATCATTCTACTCTGAGCCACTACGTTCTTTTAACATTATAGAGTTCCTAATTGGAAGTATTACTATCCTTTTCTTTCTTTAATAAAAAGAGTTATAATTGGACAAATTATAGCTGCTGAATGAACATTCTGTCACAGAAAGTGCAAAATGTTCTTAGTTTGCATATTCTGTATGTTTACCAATTCTTTCCAATTAAAATAATTTTACTGCCAGGAACATGCATTCTCTCTGCTGTCATTGATTCATAATTAGTCTACATTCCTTTAAGGAACGAATCCCAAATTAAGTTCTGTGGCTGTGAAGTTTTCTCATCTGTGTCTATGTTTATAAATTGTCCTGTCAGTATTTTTTCTCCACGAGCGGAGAAATACATTCGTGCACTGTGTCCTAGTCAGTGCTTGGCATACTTAATATTTGAAGCCTGTCTGGGCCACTGATTCTGGTAAACAGAGATGACAAAAGCAAGATGAAAGAAGACTACATTTTATCCACTTGAAATGTCTCCCATTATATCAATGCTTATTTTTAATATTGATATAAGCTCCCCAAGGTCTTGCCCTACATGCTGAGGGAGAAGAATTCAAACACAAAGATATATTTACAGAACAATTAAAACCTATGGTAGATTTTCAAATTTGCAAATTCTCTGCAAAGGATGCTGAACAAGCATCTTTAAACACAGAACAAGCATACCTAAACACACATAGCAATCTCAGCAACCTAATGTGTTACTAGGAAGGGACCCAGAAAGAGTGGTTGCAGACTTCAAGCTAATTTTGCCTTCTTTGCTTTCACACATTTTATGCAGACCTATCTGAACCCTTCTGCTCATCTCTATTTAAGATATTGCTGATGATTTGAACTTCTATAGGGCTATATACTATACATCAAGATTAGCAGATAGCACTTAGGAACAGAGCTGGCAGCAAAAATGATAAACAGAGGCAGATGCAATTCAAAAAGGGGGTGGGCTGGTCCCACTGTGCTTACATATGTYTCTCATCTCTAATTCTGCACAACAGACAGAGTAGAAGAATACTGAGACCCAGTGGAGCTCTTAGTTGCTGTGTATTGATGGATTTCCTGACTAAATGTCTGGCTTTTAGCAAGTGGAGAAAAAAATGTAATAGCCAGAGCTCCCACTTGTGTAATCCTTATCCCAGAGGATTCAAAAGTGCTACATATGCTCACAGCATGTAGCACCACAGGCATAGCTCTCTTGTGTGAAGGTCAGTGAACAGCAGGATAGTAGCATTACTCAGTTGGTCCAGGAGAGACAGAACAGCAGACCCCGGCCACTACAGCCACCACACCTATTTTAGGTGGGTTAGGAGTATTACCTTTGCAGAACAAAGTTGACCTTGTSATGCTAATGTCTAGTGATTCCTTCCATGTTTTGTTTGTTTGGTTTGCTTTTAATTTTAAAAGAATAAAAAGTTGATCCATCTAAGATTTGGATGAATAATTTCAGACCTTCTAGGGGATTTTAGAACTGATGATGCTCCAATTGCTAAAAGAGGGATCTTACTTCCCTCTTTACTGACGAGCACCAATAAAGGCTTACACAATACCAAAGCTCAGCTGCATGCTAGTTGGGGGTGCCCGCACAGTGATGAGCTTCTTTCTCAACTCATTCCAAAGTCCTTACAACTAAACAAAAGAAAAGGCTGTGTTACAGAGTGGATTTCCTAAACACCAATGTCCTGATTATCCTAAGGAGATGAAGTCACTGCCCTAATTAGATCATTATCACTGCCAAATGCTTATCACAGGAACACTATGATGTCCACAGATGACTAGTGAGCTGAAGTCCAAGACTGCTCTCTTTTCCACCTCTGTTTCTTGAGAAATAGGCATGTTTCCTGAGGCTGCATGACCTGGGACCATAGGGTCCCAACAGAGACAAGTGCTTGAGGGCATTGTCTGCATTCACTATTAATAGGAAGCAGTGAGACTAATGAAAACATTAATTACAATTAAGAATGCTTTCTGGCTCACTCTGCCTCTAAACTTAACACAGAACAAACTGGCAGGGACAGAATCCCATTGCATAATAACAACCAAAATGGCAGTTTTTACTTCTGCTTTTTGTCTTTCATTCTTTGGAAACATTAACAAAATCTGATGAGTAGATCAGGGTCATTTACTAGTCAGCTTTTGTTCCTTCTCATTGATGAATCCAAATATAAATAAATCAGGAATGACTTCAGTTGTGAGTAGCCAGGATTTGGGGGAACATAAGTCAAAGGGAGCTGTTTTAGCCCACTAAGATTTTTCATGAGGCCTGTTGTGGGAGAACAGTAATGCTGTTGTGTCAACCTTTGCCCAAGCTTCCTGGGCTTTACACCATCTTTCAGGTCCTTCCATTTATCCAGTGTCAGTGAGGCAGCAGGGAATTGAAATGCTAAGAACGACACAGACATAAATCAAAATGTCAATCTCCTTATAACAGAGGGAAAACACTGCTTTTCTGATGAGGAGAACAAGCACTTCTTTAAGTGTTCATCTGCCTGCTGGTATGTTCAACAGAAGGGATGTGTCAGGACGAGGTGGAGCTCTGGCCCACAGAGCTAAGAAAGAGGCTGAGAGGACAGCTGAATCAGTGAATCAATAATGTTGATATACTTTTGCAGAGATGGTTTGTTCAGCTGGTTCTGCTTTGCTTTATTATAACAAAGTGGTACTTACTCCAAGCGATTGTATCATCAATGACTTTGCCTTCCTAATGTTTACTATATTCTCATATAAAAAGTTCTATAAATCTGTGGGTGATGTTAACCTCTTGATCTTGGGTTTGACTTCAAATGGCATGGAAAAAAAATACTGTGCCTAAGTCATAGAAGACAGAACTTTTATGTCCTTTGCTAAGAGGAAACACAGACTTATAAAAGAAAGACTAAGTAGTATAGAAAAGGAGAAATAATCAGACAATAAAAATGTATCTTTTTCTTACTGCAACCAAACATCCTTAGAGGACTGAATCTGAAATGATGTGCTCCAAGTAGAAAGGTAACAGATCTGGTAAAAAAAAATCTATTGACATCTAAACTAAGAAATAAAGACATTAACAACGACCAAATTCACCATCCTAGTCTCAGCAAAGTTAATTTAGGAGAATCAGAAAAAAAATAGTCTAGTCTTAGTGCAGAATAATAAACAAGATTTTAATTTTCAGTTCAGCGTTAACAAGACTGCAGAACCAGTCCAGCCTCGAGCACTCTTGAAGTTTCCCAACATCTATGGCCCCAAACCAGTAGTAACTTCACCTGAAGTTGTTAACTACACACAGTACTCCCTGAAGACAACAGAAGAACCAATTACTGGAAAACATACTGGTTTGGATGAGAACAGAATGAAGATACAGGTCAATGAAGAGCTGTTTGTTCTCCCTCAAAACGGTAGGAGTGTTCGGTCCTTAATAATTTTCTTTTTTGAGGGATGTAGATCTGTAATGTTTGTGTGCGTAATGCAATCCTGGTTAGAGAAATGTGAAAATGAATGCAAGAGTCATTTTTCTCATCTTTTATCATGAGCACTGTGAGTTGTTTATTAAATACATATGTTTAGTAGACAGTGGTCACTGAGTCTATTAACAAAGCCATAATTATGGCTGGTTGGAATATTATTTACCTAAATACTTTCTRTGTTGAAGAATGATAACGTATTAGAGGCAAACATTTGGTAGAAAAACATRTATTTAGGGTAAAGTTTCACTGGGAGCAGTTGCCACAGGAATACAGTGGAATATCTGGTCAAAGGCAGGCAGAACTGCTCCTCAGGACAAATGCGGACTGCCCAGCCACTGCCCTTGTCAGCAACATCAGCAGCCTGATTGCAGCCTTTTGTCTGTTTTATTTATTTGTTTACTTATTCTTTTCCTACATTTCTGTGAGATGGTCTTAGCTTGTCATAATATACAGGGAAACCAAAAGGTGAGACCTCAAACATTTTTGCCAAACGGAATTCTTGTTTTCTTGCCAGCTCAAATAGCAACATGCCAATACCTGGAACACAAGATTCCTGAAACCCTAGAGAAAAATGTAATGTTAATTATATATATATATATATGGTAGCATATTTGGGTTGCTTTCATACTGGTTTTTGCCTTTGTAGCTGCCTTTTTAATGGCATAATTGGGTCTTATGGTTATCATTATTAATAATACCTTCTTGAAGGTATGCCAGAGAAATAATTATGATTTTTTTCAAGGTAGGTCCTTTTATTTATTTTTTTTTTTTTTGAATAACTGGAGATTGTCAGAGAGATGAGGAAGCACCAGGTGCTGTAGAAGGTCCTGAAAGTGAGAAAAGAAAGAAGGGAGAGTAAATATGACACGGGAGAGTGAAGCAACAGAAGTGATATTCCTCCACACAAGGTGAAGGAATAGCAAGACATGGAGGAGTTAGAAGGCTTAAGTCAAAACAGTGTGGATCTGAGCTCCACGGAAGGTGATGACCTGCTTGCTGACAGGGCTACTTCAGTTCCAGGTGTGGTAAAGGATGTGTGTGTCACGGAGCACCTGAACCCGGAGAGGGCAGCCAGCTGCAACCAGGTCCCTGAGCTGCACTACTCCCTTGCGTACGACCGACAGAAAGCAGAGCTGCGTGTGGCCCTTCTTGAAGGTAAGAGGCAGGGATTTTTTACTATTGATTCTCAGTCTGTAAGGTACAAGACACGTGCTGATTTTATAAAGTGCTCCCCTCTCATTAAAATTAACAAGCTTCGCCAGAACCAGTGGATGTTTCACTGACACTCGGGCTGGTAAAAATACCTAAAAATGTCACAGCTTGAAGCATATATGCAGGGCATGATTGGGAAGAATARCTTGCACAGCTCTAAAGTCAAATCCAGAAATCAGGACAGACTTTTCCTACCCTAGACATGCTACAAATACAAAGCAATCTGTTCTTTTTTTATTTTGGTGGGAGGAAGGGTTGCTATCCCCTTCTTCCCTCCCATTTCCATTTTTCAGCGTAGCCAATGATCCACTCATTTCTCTACTGACTCTTGTTCAGGCCAAGTCAGAGGCTGCAATGGAGATACCACATTTCCTCTTTAGACCACTGAAAAAAGGAGCCTCTGGCCACCCCTGGCCAGGCAGCTGGGCTCCGTGGTACTCCCTGAAGCAGCGACTGACAATTCTAACAGCTTCTCTGCTCCAGGCTGCATCGTCACTGCTTCCTCTCGGAAAGTAAAATAAGCTGACTGAATAATTCATGAACAGTGCAGATCTCTGTGGAAATCTAATCAAATCGAATCCTCTGTAGTGAGAATTTAAGGGGTGCTAAACTGCTCTCGCCACTGCGGGCTGCCAGCCAGCAGCAGGCCCACACGATGAGCCTGCCTCCAGGGTGGACGTGCACGTCTGCGAGCTGCCAGCCTGGCTCTCCTGCACGTGGGCATCTCCCTGGGTGCTCCACCACTCCTCCGGGCAGCATCCAGCTCTCTGCTCCCCCCAAATACCAGGAGATTCTTGTGAGTCTAGGGACTTGCCATTTCWAGAGCATTTCTCCTTGGATTGACTTTAAAGAATTTCATTTTTCTCCACAAAGTCTTGAGTTTCTCCACAAAGTCTTGTTTCATGATCTTTCTGGGGAAGGAGTGCTCTTAGAGCTGCAGAAAAGGCGGTGTGATTCTTTCGACACTAATCACATTTTCATTCAGCCATAAAAGGATATMAAATTAAGGCTGAGTGCCTTTCAACACAAACCTTATGGGCTATGGGTTGGCTTCAGAAGAAGCCATTTACCAAAGGTCACAAAAACAGAATGTAATAAACCTTAGAGGTGTCCCACACTGGCCTCCAAGTGTGGGCATGTGCCAAGTGGGAGGCTTTTCCCAGCTCCAGTGTCTGTGAGTATCTATCCTTTAAAGCCTCTATAAAAAGTTCACTTTGTGCACCAATGTAAACCAGAGCTTTCTATTCCTTTGCCATGTTGTGTCTCATCTCATTGCTGCTTCATGTCTTTCAACTGAGCATTTCCCCTAAACCCAGTGGATGCTCTCTCAAACACTAACAGCATCCTTCTGCAATGGAAATTCTTCTGTAGAAGAAATAGGAAGTTTCACAGTATGAAAAAAATATGCCACTGCATGGGTTTCATAGCTTAGTCTGCCCAGCGCAAGCAGGAGTAAATATCTAAGAACTTCTTTTATTTTATTACTTTTGTGAGATAAACCTCGTATCATTTATTCACAACTGTCTGTTGTGAGAAGCCTTTACAATGAGCCTTTCCTTTGCAGCAATGCACGGAAGGGTGAGCGGGGACCAGGACACTGGATGCCATTGCTATGTACTGGGCTCRCTGATGAGCAAGTCTGGTATGGTTGAAGCCCAGACAGAGCTAAAGAAGAAGATGCTCCACACTCTCTGGGACGAGGTCCTGCTGTTCCCATTGACGGAGGAAGAGGTGCCAGAGGGAACCCTGACTCTCACCCTGAGGAACTGCGACAAGTTCTCGAGACACAGCATTGTGGGTGAACTCAAACTGAGCCTTGCTGGCATGGAGGACTCCTCTGGGATGGCCCAGTGGGAAAAGCTGAAGATTCCAGAGAAGGTATGGAGAAACCTGTAGGGGTAGTCTGGAAACCCTAGTGACCCAATCCTGGTCTTGAGAGAGGATGAGTGCCTGCAGCACTTCTCTGTGCCAGGGCCCATAACTAACCATTTCAGAAAGCAATTAAAGGCCATCAGCCTAGCCCCTCCATCTACAGCTCCAAGCATTTAGGACTTGTCAAAACCTCCTCTCTTCCTCCCCCAGCTACGTGATAATCTGTACTAATAGCTGTAATTCAAAACCTGTGTCTAGAAAAAGTTACTACGTGAGTTTCTGTGGATTAATTATGTGGGGACAGTGATAACAAGAGCCAAACTACCAGCGAGTGCCTACAGAGCTATCCAGAGGGATGCTTTAGAGCTGGGTGTGGGACATATTGATGCAATGGTCGGACTGTAATATTGAACTGATGACCCATCACCCCTATCTGTGATGCGTCCAAGCAGTGCTATTCATTCTGGGAGATATCAAAAGATCGCTTATTGCGCTGCCTTTTTTTTTTTTTTTTTTAATGTAAAACCATTTTTACCTTTATCCATATCTTCCCAACATGATACACAGGGAAAATGAGGGAAAGGATACCAGCAGTGCTCAAAGCAGGTATATGAGAGGCTCATTTGCATGAATTTCTTATGTGCAAATTTTCTCAAGAACSTTTCTCTTGCCATGAGCAAGGTTATTCTTCCAGTAGTAGCAATACTCATAACAAAGTGGCAGGGCAGTGTTATTATTGCTACTAGCATGTCACTGCCTGCCTCCATCAGGTGTGAGGGTCACTGAGCTGGCCTCAGTCACAGAGCACAGATTTAGTATTTCTTGTTTCAAATATTGCTCATTTATCTGGTCATTACTTGAATACGATAGGGATGGCTACTCTGAAAAGCTCTTGGCAGAGAGATGGGTAGCAGGAATAAATGAACAATCTGGGTCAGTTTAATAAAGCTAAAACTCWAGGCTAAATATTTGACTAATAGTTMTAAGATGAGCTTAAAATGAGTTTGCTACAGCAAAAAGAGATGTGCAAAAGAAATCATTCCAATATAGACCATAATGATTCAAATTCCTAAACGAAGCTGCATTGAACATCCCCCACACTCTCCAAATCTATTGTAGCAGCTGCTTTATAAGTGATACCCAAAGAGCAGCGTGTTGGCTGTGCTGGTCAGTATTCACTCAAGTACACCTGCTGGAGTCTCCACATACTGGGTGCTCTCTGCCTTGGTCCAGCTTCACACCTGCGCACAGAAACAGAGCAGCTTTTATTTCCTCTCCAGACAGGCAGTACAAGGTTAAAACTAACAGTACTGCTGAACAGTGCCCTAGTTTGTGCTGAGGATGTGCAGTGAAGGCTGAATTTGCGTCACCCAGGACCTGAAAGARCCAACCATTACACAGATAGCTTCTATACAGATCCTGAATCATTCATTGAGAACCAAAGCATGGGGGAGCAAGGAAGAGCTGATCAGAAAAGAGGAGCTATTTTTGCCAGCATCCATCCAGGTACGAAGTTACTGGGTTTGTTTAAAGCCTGGTGTTTCCTTGAAAAGCCACGAACTGCAGATATTTCATTCCTACACTCCCAGTAACTCTCCTACAGAAGGGAAAGAACTCAGAGGGGAGCTTACAGCTAACCAGGTACCTAATTAGTACTGAGGAATGCAAGATGTGCTGTGAGCAAGGCAAAGCAAAGATGTTGCAGACTGATATCCTTGTCTTGTCTTCCTTCCCTCCCACTGCTTTGCTAATGACAGTGATGATAGTGGCTTCTTGCATAGCACCTTCCCTTTTGTGAGTTCACAGGGCTCTGCACAGCTAATACACTGATGACCTCTGATGCTTAATTACCCTCATTGCACTGAATCAGTGGTGGTTGTGTGAGTTTGCCAGATTGTAACACAAAGTGCTGGTTATGGATTTACTAGATAAAGAAAAGAAGATGGAGAGAGGAGAAGTATTTCATGCAAAATTTGAGCAGAGACAAACCATTGTACACTYTAGTTTCATGTGGATACAGGCTGATCAAAGTTGTGATCAGATTTTTAAGGTCAAGAAAGCCATAAGCCCAACATATGATGTGCGTACACAATTTGTGAATGTGCATTTGTTYGCAGAGAATGTGTGTAGGCTGAGGGGCTACAGTACTCTCCTTCCTTCCTCTCTGCCCCACCATCTTCCTCAGTATATCTATCTGTTTCTGGAGCAACAGGAATCAAAGTCTCATCAAGAGCTAGAGAGCAGGAGCTGCTGAGACAACAGCAGCTTATTATTTGGATAAACAGTAGTTTTATGTTGGATCAACTTCTTACATGTACAAACATGTCTATTCTCTTCCAGTGGACATAGTAATTTGAATCTGTCTCTCTTTTAGTTGGCATATTTCAGTGTCTTTGGTTTAGTGGGTTTTTTTTTTTTTCATGTATTTGAATTTAGGGTAGGATATGTGTGAATGAAATGCATGTATGCCCTTTGTTGCTACTTGAGCGTAGGAAAAAGGCACACTCGGACTGCTTTGGTACGGAGTTTCAAGCTTGCTTGCTCATGGCGCCCCACCTGATTTGTGCACAACAAGTAAGTCATTCAAACCAGACAGTGATGACAGACGTGTTTTCTGGAGAGTCAATCAGCTCAAATGGAACATATAGGGGGCCTGTCCTTGCTTGTTGGCAAGTAACTGGGTGAAAACTTAATTTGAAATATTTATGGCTCACTTAAAACTGAGAGTGCAGAGCACAGAAATGGCCTGGAGAAGTGCTGTCTGTCCTAAAGCTTGTAGATCATTTTGAGAAGTCCAAAGGGAGCCTATTGAASTGGGACTGGCTTTCTGTGACTCTTCTGGGTCGTTAACCTCACACTAAAACAGATTTCTGTCACAAGCTGGTATTCCCTGACAGAATAACTACTTCCATTGGGCCCTTTGCCATACATTTAAGAACTCTACACACAGCCATGCTCTTTCTCTCCCTCTCCACAAAGTCTACTGGGAAACTGTAGACTGGATGATGGGAAAGACCAGTTGTTGGTGTGGTTATTTCCCTCTTGTTTTGCCTTCAGGGTTACCTGTCCAGAGCAAGTGAGAAAAAGGTAGAAAAGGTCAGGAGGCTAAGAGGCCAATCACTACTGGGAAGAAGGGAATACAAGGAAAAAAAAAAAAAAAAAAACA
>NW_020454716.1:1310611-1367030 GCF_003342845.1 Nothoprocta perdicaria
TTCAGGGTTACCTGTCCAGAGCAAGTGAGAAAAAGGTGGAAAAGGTCAGGAGGCAAAGCGGCCAATCACTACTGGGAAGAAGCGAATTCAAGGAAAAAAAAAAAAAAAAAACCCAAAACAGCGTGGCCCCCTGAAGGGAAAGGTTTATTGTTCAGAGCACTTGCCCTAGAGGAAATGCAGCCTGGGGTAGGAGGGAGAACTGTTCACATTGTGAGGAGACAGGAAGGTAAAGGACTGTACTGAACTTATGGATGTTTTTAGGTTCATTGATGCTTTTAATACCAAACAAGTCAGAATCTATAGCAAAAATAGCAATTGAAATGAAGAGCAAATGATGAAAAGCAGTAATGAAAGTAGAAAGTAGGAGATCTAAACAATCTGGAGGGCAACTGGGTCCTCTCTCAAAAAACAGATAGACACTTTCATACATTACGTATGATAGTCCCAAATACTCTTCTTCTGACTAAATATTCTATTAAAAATGGCCAGTAGGAAGCAATTAGTTTACATCAGCAAAAGAAAGAGGTAACCCCTATGATCTGGTGAGTAAACAAGGCTCCTCAACCTCCTTTTCTTGGTTCACTCTCATCCAGTTTAACTGCAAGAACTTTCTGTACTAGGGCACTGTGATGACGTGGTAGACCTATGCCATCACCCTGCACTGCTCCACTTCTATAAAGTTACGGTCAAAACTGTCTATTTCCAGGAGCCATCTACAGGCCATGGGGAGGTTCTGCTTTCCATCAGCTACCTGCCAGCAGCCAACCGCCTGCTTGTGGTGATCATTAAGGCTAAAAACCTGCATTCCAAGCAGCTAAAAGACCTACTGGGAAATGGTAAGTGGAACAGCGAGAAAATGGAGGTTGTTGCTTTCTGCTTTTATGTAGACCTCGAAAGACAGTGGGAAGGGTGGTGGCTAGGAGAAAAGAAGTTGAGCTTAGGCAAGTCAAAAAAGTTGAATAATTTTTAACAGGTAAAAGACAAAAAAAAAAAAAAAAAAAAAAAAAGAGATCACCTAGTAGATCCCTGGCTCAGTATTTCTCATGTTCTGTCAGTAAGTCTGCTGTCATTGCTTGAAATTTTCTTGTATCTGTTCTGTTCTGCATTCAGACATATGGTGTCTCTCTTCACTTCCTGTACAGATGTTTCTGTCAAGGTGACACTGAGGCATCAGTCCTTGAAGCTGAAGAAGAAGCAGACAAAACGTGCAAAACACAAGATCAACCCTGTCTGGAATGAGATGATCATGTTTGAGGTCCCTCACGAGCTGCTGCGTTCCTCTAGCGTGGAGTTAGAGATGCTGAGCCAGGATGGTGTGGGGCAGAGCCACGTACTTGGCAAGTGCAGCCTTGGCCTGCATGTTGAGGGCACAGAGAGGAACCACTGGGAAGAAATGCTGAGAAACCCCAGGAGACAGATAGCCATGTGGCACCAGCTCCACATGTAGACACACAGGGTTACTGCCAACCAGATTTCTGCCAGGCCCCTGAGCCTGAGGAAATTGCTGTACTTCACCTTCCACCTTCACATCCACAGAATGGCCAGGCACAGCCTTCTTTCTACGCCACCTCCTTGGTTTCCTACCAGAAGAATGTCTCATGCTAGCCCAGGAAGTAGACTGACAAATTCATTTAAGGGACAATCTCCTGTTTCGTCAAGTGGTTCTCTCAAACAAGGGATTTCACTGTGTTGTTTTGAATTTTATCAGACTGCATGCTGTCATTTCCATGTAGTTTCTAAAGAGTGTAGCTCTGTTTCAGTGAAATGACTAAACCAACCCAAGGAAGGGGAGCGGGGTTATTCCTTCCTTGGGTAGAAAATGTGATCAACTCCTTGACATCTGGTGTTGTCACCCAAGTCCCTTTGTGAGGGCTGGCTCCATGATCRCAAACATGCTGCAGCCATTTTGCTAATCACTGTTTTTCATAATGCTTTACAGGACTGTGAGATTTATTCACAAAACTAACTGCTAAGCCAAAGTAGCAGTATGAAAGAGAGAGTAAAATCAGGTGGAAGCATAGTCTGATATACATTAAATGGATACCTAGAAAGGAGAAAGAACTGAGAAAGAACAATGTAAGAAGATGTAAGACAAAGTCAACCCCATCATTCTGTGTAGCCTTGGAAGCAAACACTGCCAAACACTATGTCAAATACCTTCCTACAATTTTGTTTTCTGGAGTGTTGGATATTTTGGATTTAGGATTGCTGAAAGACACTAAAAATGTGAAAATTTCAGAATCCTTCAACAGAATGATCATGTCTTCTATCCTGTTTTCTACAATGTCACTTAGACTCTCAACATAGATAAATAGTTTCTGTTGGTGTTACCTCCAAACCTTGGGTCAAATCCTTCTGCTTAGTGCCATCTTTCCTGTCTGGGAATTTCTGAGCTGGACAAACTTCAGATACTCATAATATATTTCAGGAAGCATCCGAGACTAAACAAAAGAAGTGAGAATATTTCTTTCTTCAGCATTTAATTAATGGTTTTGGTGTGATGGTTAGCAATCAGACTCCAACCCTCCTAGTAGGACTTCGAAGAACTGCCATGTGTTTCATTGCCTCCAAACAGAGGAATTCATTGACAGGCAGATTCCCCATGACTTGTTTGTTTTTTGTGTGGTGTGCACTTTCAAGATTTGATGTGGTTTAAATGTTACTGTTTTTTTAAAAAATGTTACTGTCCTTTTGGTGTCTAAATGGGCTGAAAACTGCCATTGGCAGTGGTGATGTTATGACCCTACGAGCGCACTGTTTGTTCTGCCACTTGATATCAAGTAGTAGACACAGCTTTAAGGGACTTGCATGACAACAAGTCATGTGAAAGTCTGAAAAGAGGACCATATGGTTTTTAGCACTGCAGAACTCAGATAATAGCAAAAATACGTTGCTGCCCACTTCATTTTTGCAGAACCAGCTTAATCCTGCATTTAATTCTTGAGCTGCACTAGGAAGACAGTTACCAGCAGGTTGAGGGAAATGATCATTCCCTGCTACCCAACACTGGTGAGACCACATCTGGAATGCTGGGGCCAGTTCTGCGCTCTCCACTGCAGGAAAGATGTGGACATACTGGAGTGAGTGCAGTAAATGACCATAATGATTAAGAGGTAGGAGCATCTGACATATGGAGAGAGTCTGAGAGAGCTGGGTCTGTCTACGTAGATGAGAGCGAGCTGAGGGAAGGTCTTATCAATGTGTATAAATATCTGAGATAGGGGAGTAAAGAAGCTAGAGCCCTACTCTCCTCAGCAATAAGCAACAGGCACAGACTGCAATACAGGAAATTCTATTTAAACGTAAGAAAACACTTTTTAAAAAAAGACTGTGGTCAAACACTAGAATGGGTTGTCCAGAGAGGTTGTGGAGTCTCAATCCTTGTAGATATCGAAAATCTCACTAGATATGCCCCTGAGCAACTTTGGTCTAGGTGACCCTGCGTTGAGCAGGGAGGGTTGGACTAGAAGATGTGCAGAGCTCCTTGCTAATTGCAGATTTCTGTTCTTCTGTGAAAAGAAAAGACCAAATAAGTCTGATGGACAACTGAAAATTGTGTTGTTACCTTTACTTGGCTACTCTCAGCATAGGCCATAGTGTGGTATAATTGGTAGTTACAAGACAATCTTTAAGAAAGAAACAAAAACCTCTTTGACACACAAAAAAAAAAAAAAAATGTGGCAGTGAATCATACAGTCATTTTTTAAAAAAATCTCTGTTATTGCTCCAGTGGCTAGTGGGGGTTCAAACAAAGAGAGAATTGACTTCTTTTGCTTTTTTTTTTTTTTTTTTTTTTTGCTTTTTTTTCATTTAATGAAGAATTGCAGGATATTGCAAATTAACTAGACTCAATAGTGTTATTTTTAGTTGACAGTGATTTTTTACTAGTTGCTGCATTCACTGCTTGTATGTAGATGTTCCTATAAATTTGGAATCATTATTTCCATTTAAATGCAAGAAATACTTTGTCACGTTGGCCTGTTCTTCATATAGGATTCTGTGTGTGCTGTGATTCTTACTTCTTTTTAGGATAATGATAAGAGTCATAACTTCATAGTGCGACGGTATTTGGCTGGCACTGGAAAGCCTGAAGCGCCAAATATTTGTCTTGCTGCCAAGCAATTTCTCTAATTCTGCCTCCCGCTTGTTTTAACGGGCCTTTTATAACATCTTGGTGGCTGATAGTAAGCAGTGTTATCTGCCTCTTCCCCTGGTAATTTTGGCACACCCTGTAATTAGATAGCAATCCTATAGAGTCTAAGAAAGAGCCCCTTGCAATCTGATTTTGCTGTGAAAAAAAAAAAATCTCATTTTTACAGTAGAAATATCTATATCTATATATTATATAAAAAAGTCTTAAGGGCAAAACAGTTCCACCAGTGTTAAAGAGTGGTATTGTTCTCTCCTTTGCTGCAATGAAAGTGGGAGAGAGGAAGGCGAAACTGCATGCATCCTTCCTGGCCTGCTCATTTTTGTTGTCGGACATTTTAGCCTGGAGAGAACGTTTCTTGCATGCAATGCAGTCTTAACTGGCCGTCACATGTTTATTTAATGAGGCGGCCATTTGCGCATGGAGTGAAAGCAAGCGCAGTTAAGGCTGGTGGCTTTCCTGGAGCAAAGGAATGCTGCGTACGTGTGGTACTGGAGGGGCAGGGACGCTCGGCCCAAGCCCTTTTGAAGTCTGTTAATAGGAGCTGTTTGTCACCACATTCCAGCGCTGCCCAGGGCCCTGCCCTTAGCCCACTTAACCCCCTATAACTTGTGTTTATCAATTCCCGTGTGGAGCGGAGCCCTCAGCATCTGAAGGGCTTTAGGAGCTAAATTGGCCCAAACAGATGAACTCTGGGGATTCATTGTAGCATWACGATGACGACATCGTAAATATAAAAAGAAAGCATTTGGAATTGCTCAGTGTCATCATATCAAGCGGCTTGAGCAGCGTGAACAGTAAATACTGCTTAAGTGCAATATGGCTAGAGAGCTGAACCAGACAGCCACATGTTTTTCAGCCCCTGAGGTTATCAATACAGAAACATCAGTGAGCACCATTAATATATGTATATTTTAATTAAACTGTGGCATGTAAAAACTACCTCATGAGGTTGGGAAGAGACAAAAAAAAAAATTATGTTCAAAAAATGTGTAGATGAGGCACTTTGGGACATGGTTTAACAGACATGGTGTTGAATCGTCTACAGTTGGACTCTAAGATCTTGAAGGTCTTTTCCAACCATAATGATTCTATGATTCTCTGAAAATATTCTTAAACTATGTATGTGACCAAATAGCTTGGTGATTAAATTCCCAATAGTAAGTCAATGGTTCATTGTTTATTCTGCCTGCTATCACCCACATAAGGTGAGGAAGCAAGTAAAGCTGTAAGGAAAGAGGTAGGAAGGAGAAAAAAACATAATCTGCCTACTTGGAATGAACAATCCTATTAATGAAGGATCAGAAAATTGCAGGTTTGAAGGCAGGGATTCATAGACGCTCATCCAGTGACAGAAACAAAACAACACTACTATAAAACAGAATGAGAAATGCAGCTCCCATATTGCATCCAGCATCTCTTAAATCATGTAGTCTTCTGGGAGAGGAGGGGAAGGATTGAGAGGTCAGAGTAACTGACTTGTAATATGATTAAAATATAGTCTGTAACCATACACTGCTTTTACCTTGATCTGCCCTCAGATCCACATCTGCCCAAACAAATGATCTGGCTTGATTTTAGGGGCACTCATCTGAAAAGGCAAACTGCACTCTGGTTTCCTATGTAAATCCATCTTTTCAGCATAAAATGATATGATAGCTGTAAATTGCACATTGCACGTTAAAGCTGAACTGTTTTTCATCACCGTTGAGAACATGATGCACAAGTGATTCAGAAATGCAGTGGAAAAGAGGTAGAAACTATGTCAGTAACAGGGGGCTGAGTTCAGCACAATGACATTTAGCAAATGCTGGGAGCTGAAGTGGCTTGGACCATGCTTCTTCCACTCTCAAAGCCAGCTTAAAGTTCAATTAGATCAAAGGCAGAGCTTTGGCAGCACCTTTTACATGTTTTAGAATTTAAMTCAGTCTCAGAATGAATTTGGCTCATTTGCTGAAAGATAAGCATGATTAGTAAATAATCATAATACTTGGCGTTTTATATTGTTTCTTCTATTGATAAATAGCAACCTAAAAAATAAAAGTAACGCAGCAAAATTGTGATTTGTGGCCTTCAAGCATGAGAAGGCTTTTCTGGTTAATCAATCCTTCAGTGTCCTAATGTCTTTATTGTACAGAACCAGGTGTTGTTTGTCAAGACTCTATATTGTACTCACAATCCAAAGCACAAAAGCAGAGCATGAGACTTGGCAATTGTGTCTAATATTACAGCACAAACTGTATATTACCACCAGTGAGTAAATGATTCTAAACTCTATCAACATTGTGTCTGTTTTGTTTGTGGTAGGATGAGAGCCCTGTGCCTGCAGCTCACAATTCAGTGAAGCAAAATATTGGGGTGAGTAAATGGAAGATCCTCCAAGTGGTATCCCCCAGAGATGGGCATACAAGGAGAAAGCAGGGAAGYCAGCAATGGAGCTCTACCCCTGCAGAACACAGGAAATGCAATGATTTTCTTTTCAGCACTGTGGTATATAAACAAAGCTGGAAATGCTTTCCTGTAGCTGTGAAGAGAGCTAGGGAACAGGAACTGGGAAAAAAAAAAGTGAACTTTGGATTTAGTTTTCTGCTCATCCCAGTGTTTTCAGGGCAGTGCTGATGATAGTCTATAAATCATATATCTTGAAGAATGAAARCCTACTTGAATGACCTAATACTATCATTGCATTAGCTGGTTCCTAACAGCACGTAGAGATCAAAAGCTACACATAAAAGTAACAAAAACAGATTTTGGGGGCAGGGATGGGAAGTATCTACCTCATTGACAGTTTGGGGACACTCTGTCACCCATCACAATCAGTATTAAGGCACAACAAGAAATAACAAAGTCAGTCTGTCGGAGCCCCTAGGCTGTTGCAGGATTCACAAACGAGGTCGCCACAAGCCTATCAACAGCAGAATGAGGCTAGTGCTGCTGAGGCATTTGCTGCAGAGATGGAGGAGAGCGAGCTGTATTTTTGCTGCATGTGGAGTTGAACATGGGCGGTGTGTTTGCCATGGATGGTCCTTCCTGCCTAGAGGATTAGCACTGGGTTATATTGAGTAATACTCAAGCCCAGCAATATTTCAAAAACAGCAATAGCTGACACACARCCATTCTTTTTTTAAACCTGTTCCTTGTTGCATCAGAGTCATTAGAAGCATTTTTTTTCCCCACAACATTTAAAAATTGGAATGGAGCTGCCCCATGATCCTCTGTCTGCCACAGGAGTGACACCTCATCCTGCAGCGTGGTCACAGCTACTAAGAGAAGTTGACACAGAGGTTTGCAGCCAGTTCCTSTTTCCTTAATCTCTCAGTGATCAGTGATCATTTTAATAAACTGAGCAAGAAAGGAGCTTTGAGATGTCCTTGAGAAGATGGCTCAGACCTGAAACCTACCTGTTATCCCATCCTGGATTTTCCAGCGGAGCTCTCCCAATGAGCAGGGGGTGCCCCTTGCCGCAGGCCAGCAGTGCTCCCCAGTGCTCTGGCAGTGCTTCCCAGCCTCGAGCACGGCCCCACTGCCCCACACCTCCTTCCTCTCCATCCTGGCCCTGGCATGCCAGCACCATGAGCCACGTGCCCATTGCACCCCTCTTCTTCCAGCTTCTGCACACTCTCCTGTGGGACCACTGGTCTCCTCAGAAATGGGGTGGCTGAGAGCAGCACGGGCAACAAAGTTGTTTTTCTTCTTGGATCCAAACAACTTCAAACACGGGACTTCAGAGAGCCGACAAGCCTAGTTAGTGCATATGCCGTTCTGCAGGAGCCTTTGATTTTCCTTCGGATATTTTTAGAGCCCTTGTACTAAGCTGTGGCACCATTTGTGTGGCAAGAGCTCTCTGCAAGAGGCAGCGTCTGTTCTTGTGCCTGTTCTCCGCACAAGCCTGTTCCCTCGTGCCTGTTCTCCGCTGGCCCCCGACACAGCACAGCCCGTGGTGGCTGCTGCCATTCTCCGATTTCACCACCTCTAAGGAAGGCATCCCTGTAACGCACTGGCTATAGGGCAGCCCATCCAGCGTGCCTTACTCTTGGGGCATATAGCCTTAGGGGGCTGCTCCCTTCCTGCCTTAGCTGCTGCCTGAGCAAGGGCCTCAACAGGGGGAGGGAAGGGAGGACGGGGCGGGCAGGAGAGCGAGGCATCGCCATGGAAACCAGCCTGGGCTCCCGGGAGCCGCAGCCCCTGCTCCCAGCCCTGTTTGCGCATCCCGGCTCATCTCAAACGGGAGCCGCAGCAGAGGATCTGCTCGTCCCTWGCCTGTATCCTCAGACGCCCCGACAAATTTAAGGAAATTTGGGAAGCTAGCATCACATGAGAAATGATTTAAACCAGGAGCTAATGAGGAAAGAAAACTGAGAAAAGTATTAACCCACGGACTGCCCCTCCCTGCTCCTCTGACACATCGCTTCCCACATGTTACATGCAACCTTAAGAGAGACAGACACTAAAGAGGGACCCCCAGGAAGCACTGCACAATTCCTGTGATTATGCTTAAAAGCCCTCAGCATACGGGGCCCTGCAGAATTCCTATTTCTGGAAGGGAACAGCACATTTGTTCTTTGCTAAATCAAGTTTTAAGTGCCAGCTGCTAACAACAGCCTTCTCAACGGAGCATACCCAGGACACCACGGAGCTAGGGAAGAGCATGCCAAGCTTTAATACTATGACAACCATCACAAAAGGCTTTTATTATTTCCCTTTCAGTGGTCTTGCATACTCTTATTGGCAGTCCCAGAAATTAAAGGCACCTTTAGCCATACCTAAGATAAATGACAGCACACTTTCCTTCCTGATACTAAGATCATGTACTTCACTCAAAAAGATCATACTTTAAACTACTTGGCTATCAACAAGCTATCAACAAGGAGGCAACAGTTATTGGCAACACTGCCAACAGCAGTGGTAGGTTTGTGCAGTGAACATGACTTCTAAGAAATTAATTGCAACTCAGCAATGCACTTAACTCTTCACACACAGTTGATCTGCTGAAACTGAAGCATTTCCTTGCCTCACAAGCTACTAATTCACTAACAAGGTTGAAACTCCAAAGCTGGATATTGATCACTGGCTACTAAAAATCATACCCTTAATCAATCCAGTGTAGACCCAGCCTCAGCTGGGTTTAAAGGGCAGAAAAAGTACCAGATCCTCCTGCTTTAGAATATGTGGAGCTCAAGAAAAAAAAAATTCTCCTGCTTGAAAACCAAACCAAACCCACAGCAGGATTTGTGGTTGTGCTTGAGCAGGTAAGGGTGAACATTACAGGGACATGCCACTCCAAAGAAGCTGAAGATATCATCATTTAGGCTATTGAGGCAGACCAGAGGAGACACAGAGGTTGCAGGCACACCAACATCACGCACACCCTGACATGCCTGTACGAGGTTTAATCCAGGGCAGTTGCTGCTGATGCCAAGCATGTGTGGCGACAGTTCCCCTTGGGGCACAGCTTGGGCACAGCAAGCCCATGCTGAAACCATGCCTGTCCTATGGGGACATGGAAGTCCTGCTGGTCCAAGAGCTGGGAAAGCCATGCTGAGTGGCTACAAAAGCTTGCCAAAGGTGTCCAGGTGAGACAGCTATCAGAAAGAGCTACTATCACCACAGCCAACTTGCTCCTCTGGGTAGACACCGTTGCATGCGCTTGTTGCACTCACCTGCCAAGCAGGCTGGGGAGCAGGAAGCCCAGATGCCCTTGCTTTGGGAAAGTTACATAATGTCTCATGATAATACAAGAATTAGCAATCCAACTTGATAAATTTAAATTTTTTTATTAACAATCATCTTACATTACAAGGATAATATGACAAAAGGAAGGTTCTCGTGTACATACTATGATATATCAACATAGCTCTATTCGTATCCAGTGTCCTAGGTCCTTTCACACAGGTACTATAAAGCATAGTCTGTAAAGTAATAACATTTTAATGTTCTCCAAAAGAGTGATATTAACATATTAATACATATGTAGTAATAGACTTCTAGATATTTTTCCTCTCATTTTGTGTGTGTGTGTGTTTGTGTAGTGGGTGGGTGAGAGATAGCTTCAAATAGTTCAGCAGGGCTGTGCTTGGAAGTGGATACGGAGAGGTCTAAGATAAAACCTTCTGTATTCTGGAAGTAAAAACGAAAAATGCATTTTGCAAACAGTCAGATGAGTCTATGAGGATGCCTAATCGGCAGAAAACTTTATAGCCCTCCTACAGCATTCATTACATTACAGCATATGAGATATGGTTCCCCCACTGAGCCCAGGGAGCTTATTCAACACGAGGTGCAGTGCATGAGAGTCCGATGCCAGGCAGGAGTTCCCCGCTGGCAGCATGGGGGCTGGGAGCAAGTTTGMCGGGTTTCCATAAATGTCAGTGGCATGAGAAGAAGAATGCTGGGAGTGGGGAAACCATCTCTGAGGTTCATGAACAACAAGTGCTAGGGAGCTCTGCTCTCTGCTGTGGTGGTGAGGTGCCATTGAGCGCAGCGTGCAGCCACAGCGGAGAGGAAAGCTCTCGGAGGGCACGTGGCGACTGAGGTGGATTACCAGTTGTGTGGAGGAGACAGGAGGCTTGGGTGAGGGCACTGAAGTGTGTGACAGACTTTAGGGGGAAGCTTGCACAGCATCCGCTCATGCAATACCAGTGTAACCAGTCATTCAACTGTCAAGAGCTAAAATTCACCCTCCTCCCAACAGAAATTAAAAATTAAAACGAAAAGCAAGAAGTGAAGTGGTTGCTAGGCCTGACAAGAGAGCTGCAAAGCCAAACCTCCATCCCTCTCCTCTGGCAATTCAGCAGCCCCTCTTGGGGGAGCAGCAGCAGTGAAACTCTACCATTTACCAGCTTTGAACAAGCCTCACAGGTCTTCCTAGGTGCAAATCAACAGCTTCACTACGTAGCTGGATCAGTGTGATAGGAATGGCTTCAAACAGGTTTTGTGTGATGGAAGGAGCGGAGGGATAAGGTGGCTGTCCATCCTGCAGACATCAGCAAATACTCTGGAGAGGTTGATCCGAGAAAGCAACTGCCCAGATCCACCCAAAGTCCCGGCACAGAAACATCACTCCTGTGAAAACAGATCTCCCTGCAAGGGACAGGCGAGAGGGCTGACCCTCAAGTACTTCAGTTCGGCAACCTTAGCGCTCCATGTGCTGCGGCTTAACCGACATCACCCACTGTATCTTCCACTTACCAAACTATTCCCTTCCTTCCCAAAATGCCTGCTAGGCCAAGAGGCCGGCAGGCGAGCCACCCGCTGAGGCAGCCGTGGGGCAGGGATGGCGGCAGCTGCACGGCTGTGGGCGGCCTAAGCGAAGCGCTGGCGGCTGCGGCCTGAGGCGGCCGCGCGCGAGGCTCGCCCTTCGGCCTGTGCGCCCCTCTCCTTGCGGCTCCTCGCTCACAGCCCCTTTTCATTCATGCTGCTCCATCTCCGCAAGTCATCCCATCTGCCTCTGACCGTGTGACAGTGACTGTCCCTCAACTCTGTAAGGCTTTTGCTCTCCCATTTGCTTTATTCCAGCTCCGTCACTGTATCACTCACTGACAATCCGTTGTGAAACACACTGGATAAATGAAGCCTCTCACACTGTATAAATGAACCCTCTCRCACTGAGCTGTACCAGCATCTGCAGAGCCTGGGTTCTTCCCTCCAGTATGTCAGTGACTGCCAAGCATCAGGTGGGTAAAGCAGAGCGCCACATCTTCACGGCCCAAGTACCCTCAGTTACCAAACACATCCATACAGAGAGAGAAAAGTGCATATGAGAGTGGGATATGTATCTGTCCAAGTGTGAATACACAGGACCTTAGCCAAAGGCTTAATCAGAAGACAAGGACACTCAAACGTTTTCCCACACGGAGACATTCCTCTATTACACAAACCTTATTTAGCACTTGAGTAACACACCAGCAAGGAATCTCCTTGCCCTAACCACAGCAAAGCCCCTCACTGTAGAGTGCTATRTGTGTAAATGTAGGCCTCAGTGTATGGCTAAAACTCTTCCCAAAGTCCAACGTCTTCAGTGTTACATGCCTTGTGCCAGAACACAGGGCCAGCCTTACACAAGGGTGGTTGATTCTATCTCTATATTATATCTTTATATCTATTGAAAACATAGAAATATATAAATATATAGGATTTTATTTATAGATATATAAGCATGTGATTTATTTTTTGTACTGTGTGTATATGTACTGGGATGTGCGTATATACAATATATAGACTGTATGCATATGTACTGTATACATACACTAGCTTACATGCACACACATCATATATGTCCCCAAGGGAGACAGGAATTGCATAGGCATTACTGCATTGAATACAACGGCTGGGGGAGCAACGTACCATTTCTCTGCTTTTAAGACCTCTTTTGACAGGGCTGAGAGGGGAATCTGGCAAAAGCAGAGCATATTGCTGCTTATTTGCAAGCCAGCTGCTTGGGCTATTTTACCCATTGGTCAAACAAACAGCTATAGTAATGAGATAAGAAAGAGGGACCCCAAAGCCCTTATGGGCCACCTGGTTGAGTTTGTGCTGTGAGAAAGAAACAGACTGAGCCTGAATCATGTCTGAGAATTTGTATCAGCAAAAGTGCAAACAGCACAGGTCAGTCCAAGATCCACTGCAGGCAGCACGCCGGGACCTTGCCTGCTTCATGTCCTTGCAGCTCCCCTGTGCTTTCCTTGCACTTTTGCTGGCACAGGAAGAGCTTTGGTCTCTTGTTYCATGAGGATTGTCCCTGTCGTGATCAGTCTCGTGGCCAGGAGGCCTAGACTTCTTGCAGCCACTAGTAAGCCCTGTAGAGGAAAAGTCTGAATGTGCTTAATGGATTTCTGCTTTACAGCAGGGTAAAAGAGTAGAGGAGCCTGAGTGAAAAGCGGGCAAGGAGAAACTGGCAATCAAAAAATCGATGGGCAAAAAATTCAAATGCAAGGGTCCAGAGAAGTAKGTATTATTCACAATCAGATGCCCTAGATAAGAAGAGTGGAAGAGGATAAAAAGTTCACTTAAGAAAAATTAAACCATTTAGCTTTGCCACTGAAGCTGTTCAGGATGCTGTAATACGTTCAAAATAACTTCCTCCTGGCTCAGAGTAGCAGGGAGGGAATTGATTAAACCGGAGCTGCAGCAGTCTCCTATCTCCAAGGGCATCCCAGCGCTCTGACCTGGCTTCCCCAGGAGTGGGGCCCATGGTGCAGCCATGCTCAKGCTGCACGGGCCGTGGTGCGAAAGTCAGCCCGTCACTGCCCTCTGGCCTCCCTGCAGCCCAGCCGGGCCTGTGCTCCTCAGAGACTGGCTTGGATTTGCAGAAAGGACACCGAAAAGCACCTGCTTTCAGGAAAGCCTCGCTAAGCAGGATGCTAAAAAGCCCAGGGCGCTTTGCATTGTCATTCCTCCCTGCTGAGCTCACCCTCGTGCCTGTAGTCACGTTTCCATCCACAGGACTATCCATGTGAGCAACAGCCAAAGATCTGAGATAGGCAGGGAACCTAGAGGGAAAGCTTCCAAAGCACCTGCATTTGTCCTGTACAAAGGCTCGATTTAGTGTCTGATGCGAAGGCAATGAGGATTTCTTTGTGTTGCACAACTCCGGCTGGGCTGGCTGTTACACTGAGTGCTCGTTTCCGCCCATAACCAAGGACTAGCGATCTTGGCCCTTTCCAGTTCACAGGTATCAGCGACATCCAGTCAGAGGGAATTATTCTCCTTACTGACATTGATTCACAGATGCATACAAGGTTTTTGTAAGAGAAATAAACGCTTTCTCCTTTTTTTTTTTTTTTTGTAGACTGCCTGGAGGAAAAACACGCTTTCCACCTTTCACCGCAGTTAGGAGTAAGAGCTGCCAGTGAAAGAGGTGCCCGACAACACTGGGATTTGCAAGCAAATAAAAAAAAAAGGGATAAGGAGTTACCGGGGATCATTATTGAACAAGGCTCTGGCAGCTTTTATGTCACCAACAAAGGCAACTAGTGGCAAAAGTAAAGATCACAATAGAAGTTGTAAACAGGCTTTTTAGGTGGCCTTAACACAAGCAGTAAGGAAACTGTTTATCTGTTTACAAAGGTGTCTGGAAACTGTCCGCAAGCCTCCCTTTCCAGCAAGAGTGCCAGGCGGTTTCATGGGCCTCTGAAAAAGAGACACATAACAAGGAACTTTTATTGCTGTTATAACCGAAGGGTTTTTTTCTTTTCTTTTTTTTCTTCTTTTTTCATTTTTTTTTCCTTTTTTTTTTTTGGCTAAAGGAGTTACAGAGCTGAGCAAAGGGAAAAGAAACAAGGGGAGGAGGGAAACTATCTTTACAGATTCTTTGACACCCGCAGCAGCTCATTTCAACTATCTTCTTTTGTTATTTTTGTTTCTGCTGCTGTACTTTTCCAGACATCTGTGCATATCTAAAAAAGGAGATTCCCTTGCCATCTGCCCATTCCCCTCTGGCGGGTGAATTCATTTCTTGTCTCCAATATCTAGCTTTACCTAGCCCATCTCCAAATTAGAGCTTAATGGAACAGCAATGCTTTTACAGGGACTATTATTTTTCTTCTTTACATCGCCTCAAATTTTAACTTAGGAAGGGGCAGCCCAGCTCCTCCAAAGGAAACAGATTTGTGAGCTTTAAGACAACATCATGAACAAGGCTTATTCTCCACGTCTGGAGGGCTATAAACCTCTTATACACAGACATTCCTCCTATGGTCAAAGAACTGTCTATTCTGTGCAGTGCCAGAGGATATTCTGTTTCATTCTTACTCCTCTGGATGAATGGGTCAATTTGCTCACATAACTTATTGGGAAAGAAAAGGAAAAAAAATGCATGCAACATCTTTTTTTTTTTTTTTTTGCTTGCTAGGTGTTATGCCTGCGCAAATGCGGAGCAACATCCTGAGATAACTCGCAACGTTTCCATGAGGATGGCAGGCAGAAATGCTTGGTGACCCAGGCCTTGGCCTCGCAGTGCAGATGCACCCMTGGTGCCACCCAGCAGACCTGCTCTCCCAGTCTGAACAAGCACAGTCTGACCACACAGTCTGTGACCTGTGACATACAGTGACCATACAGAGGCGAGGCAGAGGAGAAAGGGATTAAGTGCTACAGATATGATCCCATCTGCCCAGCTACTGCTGCARCCTTTGGGGGCTCTTCTCTGCCCCTTCCAAACTATCCAGCCAAGCAGCCCTGTTTTACAGCAAAAGCAGCAGAGTCAGGACAAAGAACACAAAGACTCCTCTTTACTAGTGCTTCAAACAGTCTCAGTCTCTCCCCACCATTGTGTTGTCTGAAACTAATTCTACAACAATAGGAACAGAAGGAAACATTTCCAGAACTCTTGACATATAGCAGTCTAGCCATTTCCATGGGTTTAAAAACTGAGCAAGTAGTGGTGTAGTTGCACATCTCTGCCTGATCTTAACTGTACAGTTCTGCTTAGGGCAAACTGGTTAGTGGGAGGTGAGTGAGATTTAGGTAGAAGTGCGTGTTTTCTTGGGGAAGACAGTGCGTGAACCCTGGCAGTGAAAGTGACTCTGAGAGAGATCGGTTCCAAACATGCTACATCTTCATTGAAAACAAACAAAAAAAGTTTAAAAAATAAAATAATATTTTATATATATATATATTTATATAAATGAAAAGCTATCAACTAGCAGCAACGGTTCTAGAGATATCTTAGCACCAAGACCAAGGGCAGGGGGGTAACAGGAGAAAGGAAAGGTTCAGTGTTGCTGATACCACCATCATGTTTCCAAACAACACAGCTTGGCACAAAGTTCATCCCTCTGGGAAGTGAGAACATGTCAGCTCTGACACCTTCTGGACAACAGGTTCTCACTCCCATGATGTTCTGGTCAGGTTGGTGCTGTCCATGCCACATCAGCAGGGCAAGGCACTAGCATCTGTGGAGTTTTTGCACCTTTTTTAAAATATATTTTTATATATATATATTTTTTTTGCTTCTCTAACCTGAAGTGATATTTTGTGAGTGCACGGAGTTCATTTACTTTAAAAGAAAAAACAAAGAACCCCACGCTCTCAAAACAATCTCTTTTGTGATGGAAGGTGCAAGTCCTCCATTCACATTTCCACTTGACTCCGCATCCCTCAAAGAAGGAAGAAACATTTCACAGGAAGAAGTATAGTATATGCATATGGTATATGCATTCCTTCCTCCTGCTGTCATCAGTCTGCTGTGCTGTGGAACATGTTACCTTGGTCACAAGAGAATACGTGAACCTTTATATAGGACATCATCACATGATTATAATCCAAGATAGATCTTGCATTGATAGCCCCTGCCACCAAACCGCAGCAGGTTTTTCTTTCACTCATTCCAAAAACAAAACAAAACAAAACAGAAAACCCACAACAATCTAGGATTATAAAGACATAGTATAAATAATGTAAATTAGAATATATTTTTTAAGCCTTTGAATCTCTGCCCAGAGATGGCTATTGACTCATTGGCTGTCTAGCTTCCACAGCAGCCCTGGTTTTGAATGAATAGTTGTATATATATATTTTTATCTCCTACAATATAAAAATATAAATGCAAAAATTTCCCCCTGCCTTCTCTATTTTGCTATTTTATATTCTGCACATGACATCATGTTATAATATAGGCATGATAGACTGGTACTACGGTTATCATAAAAGGAGCCGAAAGCCAAGTATTACTCTACAGCCCCCCAAAAATTAGAGAGAACTGAGGAAGAGGCATCACAGTTTAGTGTAGATATTTGTTTTTAAACCAGGAGAAACAAAATAACCCTGTCCCAAGTCTTTGCCTCCTCCCAGTAATGCAAGTAAGAGTGAAGGAAGCTTCCACTCTTATGAAGAGAACTAGGTGGAGTTGGAGAGCTGCAGGGACAACACAAACACGTGGGATGCTCTGTCGGAAATCAGAAACCTGACTGTCGTCAACAAAAGGCTCAAATGGCTCAATAACTGGACTAAACAGTGAAAAGAGAGGCAGAGATTACAACTGAGAAGATCAACGAACAAACGAACAACTCAACAAACCAAGGAGACACATACAAAGGAAACGGAAACCACTGGGAGGAGGAGGCTAACAAAGACCCCGTCATCTAGCTTATAGATTGTTAGGGTTGRACATGTAGAGTATGGCCCCAGCACATAGCTTCTAAAGAATGAAATGTTGCCACCTACACTGCAGCTGCCATGGTTGGAGACACCAGTAAATTTTTAAACATTGTCTCAAACTTTAAAATTCTGCTTAGCTTCTATCAGACGCACATCGCCATAACTCTTTAAATTTTCAGTGTGGGATTTTCCTTAATATATATAATATATATATWTTTTTATAATATATCAAAGTTTAGAGTATAGATTAAAAAAAAATTATTCAACAGCTTTCTGATCTGAGGCATTCCTTCCTAAATATCGGGGTAAAATTCAGAGCCATGGTCCATGCTCTGCAGCACTGGCTTCTGCTCAAGAGACGACATCCTGCTCAGCATTTCGGCTGACAGTGCGTAACTATTGCCTGATTTTTCTTCAAACCAACTATCTAGCGCCCTTTTGCAATCAAAGTTGGCAATGGGTGGCCCGTTAACGGCAATCGTCAGCAGATCACTGAGCTGCTCCAGCGTGAGGCGAGAGCGGTTGTTTTTGCGCACTCTCTGCAGGGCATTGCGCCCCTTCTCACAGCAGGCCGATGAGGTGGGAAGGACTTTGAGGATCTGAACTATTTTATTTAAGAGGGGAAATCTCTGTTTGTATTTACAAATGTGACTGAGTAAGTCTTTAAAACCATTTTTGGTATAATAATCCACCTTGAGTTCTCGCCACTCCATCAGCAAACTCCCTTGGGTGTCCATTCCCTCTCTGCAAACCTCTCTGGAAAACGATGGGACTGTCTCCAGGTGTTCAAATATTTGTACCATATCCTCCTTCCCATAGCTCATGAGCTCATCAGTGCTTCTGGGCCAAGCTGCAAGGTCAAATACCTGACAGGCTTTCACAAATGTCCGGCTCCGGGAATCAAACCTTTGGGCTAGGATCACCTGGGTCTTCTGGCAGATCTTTTCTCTGATAGACTGGAATTTGGCTTCAGCCACCCGTAGGTTTTTCACAGCAATGCCATTAAAGCTTTCACGGAAGTTTTCCTCAAATTCCTGCAAGTACTCCCCAGGTGAGTCTGCCAGACGACTGATCTCCTGGATAGCCTCCTCTATTTTATCGTCCACTTGCGACACAAGAAGGTACTCCCCTTGGAAGACATAGGCAAGGCGTGAAAGCACAGCAATCACATCCAGCAAGAAGTAGATGAGTTTAATTGACTGGTAGTCCATCAAGAACTGCAGGAGGGCCAAGGCAATTGCAGAAGCATCTGCCCTTTGGGTCTGTCCGCTGACATCTTTGAGATGGGCCACCACCTCAAGGTAATCCTTGATCAGAGCATTGAGCACGTTCTGCTCCCCAATGATCCACTTGACTGCTCTGATGTCTCCCAAGAACTCAGTCTCTTCGCACAGAGTGGCAGCGGTGACTCTCAATTCACACATGAGTCGCGGAGAATAACGATAGAAACTGAGCAGCTGCTTCAAATTATTTTCTAGCTCCTCCAGGCATGGAAGCTCTTTCCCACTAATTGCATCCAGTATTTCCAAATGGGGCCTGTGTACCATAAATGGCAAGCAGAGTAGCCATGGCAAAGTCTTTCTGATTGTCATGAACAAATTAGCTCTCAGGCTGGCAGTAATGTTAGCACCATCGACTCCCAAGCCAATAGTTGGCTTCTCATCCTGCAATCGTATTCCCAGGCTAGAAAAAGCCCTGTCTAATGCTTGGAGGTAACTGTCTGTTGTAGAAAAGCCCAGTTCCTGAAGAGACAGAAATTCAGTTGCTGGAGGTCCATCACTGCTTGTGTACTGAACATACACTGCAACTGTGTCTGCAAGCAAGTCATCACTCTGACCGTCCAGAATGATGCTGAGGAAGGGAGACTGTCGGATCCGCTCCACCAGGTCCTCTCGAAGAGCCCGGGCTATATGGTGAATTAAGATTTGGCAGTCTCCCTCGTTCATGTATTGATCAACCACCTTGAGCTCACACTTTCTCAGTAGTTCTGCCAGTGGCCGAAAGTCATAGTAAGGCCTGCCTTCCAAAGCCAGGTGGTAGGCTGTATTGAAGAGCAAAGTCATATTTCGGCACATCTCTTCTGTCTTCTCTGGATGCATCCTGAGCTTGTAGAGCTGCAGGCACTTCTTGTGGAGGTTGCTCTGGCTGTGAAGCTTTATTGTGTGTATCTTGAACTGCTTTGAGCCAATGATGAAGGCTGAAGTCCGAGAAGATTGCACTGTGTACTGCCTGCAGACATGGCACCACATTTCATTCAATGTTGGGGAGTACCGCAGAAACCAAAACTTTTTAAGCCACTCTTGCTTGAAACGCCGTATCCTCCGACCAGTTGCAGAAGACATCTTGGAAGGCTCGTCCGTAGCAGCAATCATGTCATTGGAAACTGATTCATCTGCTGAATCCACCTCTTGATCATCGTCCTCCATCATGGTGGGAACAGAGATGATGCTTTCTGAAGCTGCAGAATGAAAACAGAAGGAAAAGAGCAAGATATTTAGAAAGTCACTGAGCTTGAGAAGCAACCTATTCGTGTCAGTAAAGCACTGTCTGATCAGCTGGCCATACCCTGCTTTCTCCTGCTTACCATGTGCTATTGGTAGCATTTGAATCCTGGTTTTGAAGGAAAATAAATCAGTATTTCTCCTAATGAACTTCGTCTTCAATATGCCACACTGTACAGCAAAAAAAAGTATTATATCCTGCCTACTTTCACAATATATAGGGTGACCTTAATATTCCTTTGGTGGAGGTTACTGGCTGCTTGACAGCACAGTCCTGGAGGAAATGAAATGTATGTTCAGAAAGGGACACGTTTGTGTAAAGATAGTGGAGTAAACAGAGTGCTTTCCAGCAAGAGACACAGCAGGGCAACATTTCATACACAACGAGTACACATTTCAGTGTTACCACAGAGTTCATTCAGAGTTTCAGGCAAAGCTTCTTGGTGGCATGTAAGGCACCATGGAGGGCGCCTTCCGCTGAAAGAGAATGCATCAAAAATACAGCAAACAAACTGTCTGCAATAGAATGTCTTTTTTATTAGCACTGCATTATTGATTACAATGGAAACAAATAGAGCAACTTGTCATTACAAAGTCTTTCCCAGACAATGGCTTCCACTGTGCCAACAGCATCAGCTCCTGACCCGCCCATTCACAGAACCTCATAATGAACCCTCCACAGAACCAAGTGTTCACCTGAATATTCACAGCAAAATGTTTTAGATGGGCACACAGCAAACAGGCATCTCACTAGCTTCCTTAGCCAGGGTTTGGAGCATGTTCTTATTCGGCAAGGCTTACCTGTGGGGTCAGAGAACTCTTGGAGCTCAGGTACCTGAGGTGGTAACACGGGTGGCTCAGGTAGCTTCCCAGATCTTAGCATGTCTAACTCAGCCTGCAACTCCCGGATCTTCTTCTTCAGCCGGATACAGTTRGGGCAGAAGGAGGTGGTGGGGATTTCATGGGAGTTGCCTTGAGCAGAGGCCAGCAACAGCTCAGTTGGGCTGTCTGCTTTGAGTGACAGAGGCTCTTCTTCTTCATCTTCAAGGAGCCCCATCTCTTTGGCTGAGCTAAAAGAGGAACTGTGGGGGACCTTCCATTCCCCCTCACTCCGATCTCTGCCGAAGTTCAGGGAGCTGTGTTGCATGGCACTGCTGCACCTCTCAAAGATSTCTTCAGCCTGATATTTAGATGCTTTTCTGAGAGAAATGGGTGTACTCGTTGCTAACTGGTTCTCTTCCAATTTGGCAGATTCTAAGGAAGCTTCCAGGACATCTTTGAAGATGAGGTCAATTTTTTTTTTCTTTGTTTGGGGGTGGGATTCCCCCTCGTCACAGCTGCGCTTGTAAGGGCTCTTCCCTTGCTTCATTGTGGTGAGCTGGAGTGCTCCCCGCATGTCCTCTTGATTTTCCATGATCTTTTCTGACTTCTCCCTTAACTTTTTGTCTCCTAGAAAGGAAAATGAGGGGTGGGGATTATCACTGGGAACCAAGCAACATTCTTCAATCTAAAATGCAACAAAACAAAACAAAACAAAAAGGAATAAAAGCTGAATCCCTGCATGTTTGTTCATTGTGGTACAAACTATGGAACGAACACAACTTAGTGGAAACCAAGGCTTGCGAGAGGAGGGGCCTCTGCAAAAACGGAGACAGTCCTAGGTAGCCACCAAGGAGCAGGACCCCCACACTTTAAAGAGAAGAGAAGCTACAGGCAGCTTGTTTAACCTAAGAGGTTTAACTAACCTGCGCCTACAAGGTGAATGACGAATCACAGTAGAACCTAATGCCCAGAGCCCAAATGCTGATTTGGCTGGCTGAAAGACTTGTGCCTGTTTTGACTTGGTAAAAGGTATCAGGTGTTCAGCWGGTGTAGTGAGAGATTCAGACTGATTCATTTGAGCCCCATTGTCTGGGCATGCGACAGCACAATGTTTGCAAGCCCCTTCACTCCGCTTCAGTTTGGAGGCTGCTCCAGAAATGCAAAGGAGTAAAAATAACTTGTACTCTTAAACCCCAAAGTATGCATTGTCAACTGAGCTAGAACAGGTGAATGACTTCCAAGGATGGGACATCTAGCTTGTCCCAATGGAGTCTAAGAGCATGGCTGTTATTTAGTGATAAAAATAAATCAAAAAAAGCAACTTCATACAAATTATTAACTGCTTAAAATAAAGGGAATAGCCAGTTTTCCTTACCTGGAAATTCAAAAGACGAAAGGTTTGGTTCAATTTCCATCTTTCTTCTATCTTGTAAATAACTTCAAGCATTGATGGCTTCCCAAACAAGACGTTGCTTTATGCTGATTTTTGTTTTGTTTATTTGCTTTTAAAGTGTATTCACACTTTCATAAGAGTAATAGGGTAAAAGCTACCAGTGCCTTTCTAAGGAGAGCAATGCTAAGAACGCAGAAAAGATGCAAGACTCCAAATGGCTAGAGTACAGCACCATAGAGAGGGCTGGCCTGGCTGGCAAATGTTTTGTAGCAGGTTCTGATACTGGTTGGCAACTCCAATTATTCCTTGAGTGAATCAGAAACAATCAGACCTGGTTTTCAACACATTCTGTCCCAGCATCTCTACAGGCAGAGCTTTGAGTTTCTGCCCTAATGTTTTTCCCGTTACAGACTATTGCAGCTGTTAGCAGAGTAAAGGATTTAGAGGATGGATCCTCCTTCTTTCTGTGTGATATTTTCCCCCTAACCGAATGGCTCACAGCTATGAAAGAAAGGTAGAAATCACACAAGAGAACCCTTCATATTATTGGTATCAGCTCCATTGATGAAATGGGGCAGGAATTATTAATATAAAAAAAAACCCAGGAACTATGCTCCTTTCTTGTGACTTAAAAAGTGCCATTTTACTCAAGGTTTTTGCAGGGAATTGGGAATCTTTTACATATAAAATTCCTCAGCAGATCTTTATTCTTTTCCCTTCTCGGCCCCCAGTGCCACCCCATCTGGTACTGAGATGTCTGGTCAGTCAAAAGAGTGTGTCCGGGCTCCTTGTGAATGTGTGGACACAGTCGTGAGCCCGCTGCAGTAAGCGACGAGCTCGCTGGGACACGATGGGGCTTCCAGGGGGGTCTCTGGAGCCACCTGGGTTTCTACCTGACTGTGTGGGAGGACATGGGGAGTCATGAGGAGCCCGGATCTTCACAACACTCATACCACAGCACAGGCAGTGAGTCACTGTTTCAGTTCACACAAACCATGACATTAAATGCAAGTCTTACGCCAGGGCAATTGCTCTCAGCCTTGGTGCCCTTCCAGGCCAACACTGGAACTACATGTGCTTCATCAGCACACACTTTCTCCTGCAGTACCTTCTAGAAAGTACTAAGCTGCGTAGACAACTAATGTGTAATGCAGTAAAATTACTGCAGCATATATCTAATCACTCAATGATTAATAAAATCGTTAATATAAAAATGCACGTTCATACCAGTGTTAATTAGAAGTGGGCATTGCCCATAGCCATCAAGATGTAATGCTCCAAGCGCATAAAACCTCCAAGGTGACAGAGAATAACCAGCTCTTTCAGGACATTTTGTCCACCCTATGTTTAAAGAGGAGACACCTTTTACCAAGTCAAGGCAGCAACAGCAGCTGTACAATAATATATAAGGGAATCTTAATTACAACATTATATTTAGCATGGCTGCCCCTCTGAGGTCCTGCCATTCTGTGGCTAGGCCTGAAAAGAAATGCCCTTAATTCCCTTCAGGTCTCAGCACTGTATAGATCAAGGGATGCATTAAGGTTTTTTGCTTTCCCTAAAGCTTCCTGTATTGCTGACATTACACTGACCTAAAGGATAACTGGATTTATTCCAGCGTGACTATTGCTAAGAGAAGATAACAATTTCTATCCAGGGAAGAATCAGTCTGGCAAGTACAAAGCCTCCTGCACGTTATACAAGCACTCTAAAGTTGTGAGACTAAGGAGTCTCTAGCTGATGTCACGCTGATGTCGCAAATTATCTCTCTGAAGAAAGAGGAGATAAATTAAACCAGGAAAATGGACATACAAACACATCAAGGAAATCTCACCACCACATGCACACAGAATCAGTCAGGACTTTCTCAAACAGGACCGAGAGGAAACATCACATTCAAATGATCACCAGCTCAGAAATCTTCAGACCAGAAAAGTCTTGTGACAAAAGAGCTCTGACATTCCTAGCCTTTGTATCAGGTCCTCATAGCACAKACACATCACAACACAACACAGATGTGATTTTCTTTTATGATTTTTATGACCTTGGTTATATTATTCCTCATACCATCTAAGCCACAAAGAGCTGGAGGCTCTTGCCCTAATGGTCTTTGCTTCTAAAAAGGTGAAACTCCTCGCACAGCCTGTACATTACCTAGTTCACCCAATGCAGTTGGTGCAAGAAGTGTGGTGGTCAGAAGGGATCAGGGGAGAGGGTGGAAAGGGATGCAGGAAAGGGAGGGACTCACCTCTCGTGAGATTTCTGTTGATGGTCTCCTGGGACATACTATGCAACCGCTTCATGTAATCCTCACTGTACCAGACCCTCAGTTTCTCGCCAGGCCGGATGTCGCGACAGGCACGGAAGTAAATCCTCTCACTGTGCTGAAAGGCCATCAGGTTCTGCTCCCTCTCCTCTCGGGAGATGATCACATACCTGAGGGTGAGGTGACAAGGCAGGCGTGAAGCACAAAGTTCTCTCCTGGGCACCAGAACTACAACCACCATCAATGATCTTCGAGAGGGTCATAGACACAGCAAGGTTGGATAGCATGGAATTATAAATAATG
This sequence comes from Nothoprocta perdicaria, assembly GCF_003342845.1. Lineage (NCBI taxonomy): Eukaryota > Metazoa > Chordata > Aves > Tinamiformes > Tinamidae > Nothoprocta > Nothoprocta perdicaria. The sequence continues at coordinate 1,335,142 of NW_020454716.1, forward strand.
GTATGCAAAGTGCTAGAGATACAGGACAATGAGCAATGAACACCTATGGAATAATAAACTGTTGGGTCCGTTTCTGCTGTGGAAGAGCAGTGATGGTTACCACTACAACACACATCCAGCCTGAGGGAGCACCTCTGCCAGTAATGGTGACGCAGACTTTCACCAGAGGAAATTTCTTTGCCTAGCAATGGAAACAAAGACTTCTGGATTCTCCATCCTGGGGTCACCCTTGTTCCCAGGATCATCCTGAATATGACAGGGTCCCTCTACCGGTCTGTTTCCCAAACAACATTTTCCTTTATAGTAAAAAAGAGATTTCCTTGGTTCCTTTCCTCTGGGACAAGCAGAATAAGAGATGTTCAAATGACAGAAGCACAGGCAAGTGATGTGCACAGGGGTATTAGGTAGCAGCCCCCCCAAAACCCCATGGATGTTCCAGTATTTGCAGATTTTGTACTTGGACATTCAGTGGGGTCTGACCAAATACCAAATTTTGCCAATATAGAGAAATCTTAACTGCCTGAAAATCCAACACTGCAGAGTGGAAATCTCCTGGCAGTTCTGACAGAAAGATTATTATCTGAGCATGGGATTTGTTTYTCTGTTCCAAAGCAGCTAAATTTCAGCTCAGCAGAAATATTAATTCACTGCTCCCATCAACTGGCCCTTTGTATGACTTGCTAACATAGAGATCTATCTATAGAAAGGATCATATTATTCATTCTTACATTCCCTGTTGCTTGATAGAAGAAATTTAAAAGGCTTAATAGTAATGGCTCTAGCTGCTGCTGTTCATGGTCTCGTAGCAGTTCCCCACATTAGAACAAGGACAACGTGTACTGAGCTCTGAGCAGATCTCAACTGTTTACAGCCCAAACTCTCTCCTGCAYCATTTGCCTGTTACTGGGTGCTCCCTGTGACAGGGACATCAGTAAAGGCAGTGTGTGCTTCCTCTAACATTTGTTGCTATTAGTCCTTGTCCAACTGTTCCATTGTAACTCACAGATATTTCTTTGGCTTGAGAAATCTGTCAATTTTTATTTGAAAATCCTCTCTTTCTCTGGCCCATATGCACACTCACAGACACAAGTCCACATGCACAGAATCACACGTATAATATCACACGCTTGGTCAAACTTCCTACAAAGCACAGAATACAAGTCTGCAATGTCTCAGATTGCCTGAGGCTCCAGTAATTCTGGTTCAAATGAAAAACAACTGTGCATTCACCTGTAATGGGTTGTGTTTTTCATGTGTGATATCCAGGATCCTATAGAACTGGGTAATTAACTTAAACAGCAAGTTCTGACATTGATTGCCAAAATAAGTCAAATATTGACTTCTGTTAAACCTTACTTTATGGTTTTTATATCACAAAACAAAASAACCCACTTGTATGTTTGGGAGGGAACTCCCAAAACAATGGAGCCTGGACCAAAAGCAATGGAAGGAGACGGTGAACRGCACAAAGCTGGTGCTGCTGGGATGTCACTTCTCTGTGTTACTAACCACTCCACGGAAGGTGTATTGGGCTTTCAGCCAGGGAAGCCACAGCTGCCTGGAGATACACTCAAAAGCTGCAGTCAGCCTGATGCTCTGCAGCAAAAGGTTGCTCACAACCTAGATGGGCTCACTCCAGTTCAAGCAAGACACCCAGATGCTTTCTAATGACAGCTCAGCAGATCCTATAGCTGCTCTGCATTCACCAGCCGCCAGGCATTAGTGAGAGCAGTGACAGGATCAGACTGACCCTGCAAATGAGCATGGTTACCTTCAGAAAGCTATCACTGCCTAGTCACTCACAGATGCTTAATAAAACATACTGAATACAAAGCCAGAAGCTCAGGAGAATTTATAGGGTAGGGGTTAGCAACACAGGACAATCTGATACAGCATTTGACAACAACATTTAAAATCTGTAGAACAGCTTTGCATGGGGAAGCAGGAGACACGAGAACATTTTTATGCTTAAGCATTTTATTAAGCATTAACATGCTTTGCCTATTCACTCTCATCAAGCCTCTAAACCCCTCAAAGCTTCTGCCTAAGAGACAGGAAACTTTCTGGTTTTGTCCTTCACCTTTGCTGCCTGTATCCTCCAGATCACTGTGAGCTCGGAGGAAAACAGCAGGCTGGAGAGAGAACTGCAGCACTGCTGCATCCCTGTAGCACGCCCCTGATTCACTGTGATCCATGTACTACTGTCCAGCAGTGACTGCTGCTGGAGATTTCACCAGGAGATACTGAGAAAGCTCTTAACGGGCAGTTATGGAATAATCCAGTCATAAACACATTTCTTCACACTTGCTGGCAGTTAGTAATCAGTTTATGTCCTGAAAGAGGGAGCTTTATATCYGCAATATTGTCCCTAGGTAATGTGAATGCGGTTGAGATCATCCATATAAATGAATTGCTTTTGAACCARTGCTGCCAAGCTCCTGGCTTTAGTGACCCCCGAGGCACTAATTAGATTAATTACAAAGGACTGCATAAAAAACAAATTTCACTTGTCAAAGACATTCACTGCCACTGAATATCACAGATTTGAYGTAGGAACTTTCCCTAAGACACAGGAAATCGCAGAAAAAATAGCAGTTTATTCAGATAAGAAGGGACATAAACGGTCTGGTGAGGACACACGAGACTGTATGATTCTGCTTTTGCTGATACATCTTCCTGAGGCCAAAATTCTTCACATCCTGAAGCAGTCTYCCCACTAACGCTGCCGAGGGCCCAGCCTCCCTCCTGATGCAAAACACTAAATTGATGCAAGAAGATTATCCTGAGTCAGACATCCTGAAGATAAATGGCGACAAGCACTACGCAGGGATGGGCCTCATGTCCCACTCCCATAGCAAGGGATTCCCAAGGGAATGRCAATCCTTGGAGGAGGAACAGGGATGAGGAAGGCCACTGCGGCAGATCCAACCATCTGGAACTGCTCTCATTCTTGGTGAGAGGCGCTGGCTGATCTCTGCCATAAGCTACAAATAAGTCACTTTATCCCTCATTAGGAAGAGAAATGTCACCCACCCTTTTCCCTGAGATGGGCCAGCTAAGCCACAGACTCCCAGCAATACTTAGGATCAACATGGACTTTGCTCAGCCTATTCAGGAGCAGCTAACCATGACGTTCCCAGGCCCGAAGAGCACTAGGATCCCAGCTGCTAAGGGGCTTGGATCATCCCTGCACTGGCACCTTCCCCACAGCACTTCCAGCAGGCAGCCCCTGCTGTTTTGCTCTCCCTTCTTTCCAATCCACAGCTTGCCTGGGATGTCGAAAGGCCACGTTTGGGGACAGTTTAGTGGGCTGCTCAAAAACACACGATTGTTTTTTTGGCATGAAAGGCCTGTTCTTCCCAAGGCTCAGCAGCAGCAGGGGCAGCTGGGGGAAAACTGGGGCAGCCAGGAGAGACCATGGGAAGGTACAAGGGCTGAGCAGCAGGAGGCTCAATCCTCAGCTCCTTCTCCCCAGGATCTGCCCCATTCCCTTGGCCCTCCCTCCAAGCAGCCCTGGTGGTGCCTCTGCTCCTGTCCAGCTCCACAGTGCCCCACAGGCAAATGGCCAGGGGCCTTTCCAGTCACAGCTGGGTGCAACCCCATGGCAGGAGATCCAATGGAAGATCCACCAGCCTGGATGTAGGCACTGGAGGAGCCAAATGTGCAAATTTACCTCTGCTCTCTAATCCTCGGCACTCTGGAGGAGATTGAGCATCTGCAGCGGATACAATCTTGAATTACTTGTTAACAAGTGCAGGCAAAAAAAAAAGAGAGAAACAAATGACTCAACAACAGCTGTGATAAAAGTGTTATATATTTATTGCAATCTTAACAAAAATATTTTTGAAGATAATTTTTCAGCATATACAAGATATGTCAATACTGGGGTTAAGCACAGCAGTTTGCTTTGACATGGGCCACTTACTTCAATAATCAGTTAACATGATGCAGAACGATAGATCCTTTGCGAGCCAGTACAGAAAAGCAGCTTCCCTAAGGGATTTACTCAGGGCAGGAAATCTGGCCCCAGATCTGGGCCAATCTGTTATATTCCACAGAGGAAACMTGGGGAGACATCAGTCAGTTTATAATACACGGCCCTTTCTCCTGAGCTCAATATTTGGGGAGTTTAACACTGCACATCTTGCTGCCAGGAAAACAGGGATCACTCTCTAAGTGCTTGTATGGGCACAGACCCATGGCAGGAAGGATCCTAAGAGTCTTCCCAGCTCCCAGCAGCTGCTGGGATGCTCAGCATATGCTGGAGTCTCCTGCCATGCAGATCTAAAAGTCCCTGGAGGGGATCCCCCCAGGACAAAAACAAAGAAGCCAATCCCATCAGTTTATCAACRGGAGAACATTACCATGGACCTAATACTATAAAAATGTAAAATACTACTTCTGATGCACAGCAGCAGCACTGTATTGACTCAGAAAGCCTTTAGAACATAGCATCATTTTTCACTTTTTTATAAATGATGTTATTAAATCCACTTCTCTCAAGTACTCCAATCTTCCCTTCACTTTTAAAGATAGGTCGTAACTTTAGCAGAATACAAACATTACAAGCAGAAGTAAAATCCTATTCTCACAGGTAAGTGAATCCTGCCCTGGCCTTGGCCCTAAGAGGAAGATCTTTTGACTGAAACCAAAGCAGTCATTCCTCAGCAAAAAAGAAGAGCTTTTATTAGCTCCTTTTACCRCATCAATAAGTTATTTGCATTAGACTTACAGAACAATTAAAAAGAAAAAGGGGAAAAAATAAAAAAGGCAGGTCAGGAATGTTTGACAGTGAGCTGTCCAAAATAGAAACTAACACAATATGCAYTTAAAGGACACGGAAACAAATTAAAGATCATCCTTTAAAAGCAAGTTAAGTTACCCACCATTTTCTGTCCTAAGCTATGTTTGATTTCTGATATAGTTTATACAATTTCTGGACAAGCCTATAGGCCACACATGGCACGAGGATAGGCGGAACTGCTTTCTGCAATCCAGTTCTACCTCCAGCTGAGAGTAACGGCCTGTGCTCAAGGTGTGAGCAACACCTTGGCCCTTCTCCCTACTGAGACATGGCAGGTTAATGGTCCAGATTATTCCCAAGGGAATAATAAGGGGGGCAGCACAATAAGGATAAGTGCTGATGTGCAAATCAAGCAGAAAAGAGACATATTGTAAAAAAGCTGCCAGGTATGTTACTACCACGTACTGCCACGTGAGGAGAAAATACTAAAGCCTAGTTTCAAAAATGGGATCATGCACAGTACCCTCATGCAGCACTGAAAGAATTAAAATGTTACAACACAGTTTGTTCTTGCAACTGGACAGGGAAAAAAAGAAAGGCAGTACTAAATCAACATTTTCAGTATCTGCTTTCTATATATACGTATGTGTGTATACATATATATAGACAGATTTCAACAGCTACATAGGTGTGAATTTAGATTGTAAACTCTCCACAACAGGGGAACGCAGTACAGATTCTACCCTAAGCAATGTAGAGTAAGTGCAAAGAAAGTGAAGGTGCTAGAGGTGCAGTGATAYAAAAAATTACTCTTGAGGTCAGAAGCAGGTCCTATATATTCCCCAGTTTCTGGTCTGTCATATTTTGAAGAGGCAGTTGTTGTTCAAAACCGCATATTTTAACATGCAAGAAAATAATACATTACAATTCTGTTTGAGTTCTGCCATATTATGCATAAGCATATTTTAGCTGCAAATGYGAAGGGTAGGTTGGGTTTCAGATAGACTAGAGAAGGCAAAGATTAACTCTTCAAAGTGCATGTGGTAGTGCAGGGATCCATTCACGTGCCAGAGCAGCCTTTCTCAGCAGACTAGTGCCCACAGTGCTTGCATCTTTCCTTTTGTCATTCTGCTGGCARAAAGTCCTCTGAGCATCATGCTTTCTCCCCTCCCTGCATACGCTCTGCTTTTATATCCCCTTCCCTGAACCTGTGCGTAACAGCCACAGTAGGCCCTGAACTATAGCTGAACCCAAATACAAACAACGAGCAATTAGACTTTTTAGAGCTGTAAGGATACGGTTAGTTAAGACTCTGCACAGTGCACACTAATTTGCAAGAGGATGATGGGCAAGCAGCAGTACAGTAAGTTTGTGAGTTGACTGTAAAGGGAGTTCTGCAGTACACTGTCTCAGTAAATAAGGTTTCACAGGCATGAAAAAGAGATCAAGATAATGATTCCTATTGCATCTCAGCCTCTACAGCATTTAAAGCACAGGGAGACTAGTGATAATTCCTAATCTCTAGGAGCAGCAAGATGCCCTACATCCCAAGCTCTACAATGTCTGAGATTCCTCTTTGCGATTGCAGAGGGCCAGCCCTACTAGTCAGCTTCCATAGCGCACACTATTTTATTAGATAGCAGGCGGGTGGACAGGGTGGGGGGAGCTGGTGACCTTCCCCACGTCACACTGACCCACGTGTAGATGCCACGGGAGCATGCAGCAGCTCAGAACAGCACACCTCTCTTTGCTCTATACSAAGCAGGCTAAAAATGGTATTTTCTCTTTCGTGACCTTGTAGTCCGTGCAGGAGGAGTCTGCTTTGAGGGGGTTGAGTTAGACTCTACACTGGGCTCAGGGGCAGGTTTTGAGCAAGCTGCCTGCGGAAGAGACTCCTGCATGGCACTAGGATCCTGTATCTTATGGAAAGCCTGGACCCCATCACGGATTTCTGAGAGGGTCTGGCACATCTGGCCAACTTGGCCAGTGAGGTCAGCCATCCTCTGGCCGATGACATGCATGCTATCTGCCATGTCTCTGTGGATGGCCACCAGCTCCTGGCAGAACTGCCTGAACAGGTCTGTTTGCTGCGTGTGGGAATGAAGGAGCTGGCGATCGAAGCTGGAGAGAGGCGGGCTCCTCGTTCGGGGGCGCGGGGGTCTACAGGACGGGGCGCGCGGGGACGGCCGGTGCATCTCCTGCCTTTGGCTGGTAGCTTCTGAGTGCTCTGATGAGGAAGAGGTGCGGAGGAAGGAGGGCCCGGAGAGCTGGCTGACTTCTACACCTGCCCTCTGCAGAGACGAGAAGCGGTGTTCCCGAGAAGTGCCTGGCGTCTCGTCATCTTCGTCGGCTTAAAAAGAAGAGGAAGCATGAATTATTATTGTGAAGTCCCTCACAGCTCTGACTTTTGCTTCAAGGTATCTCATAGCATGTGGAAAAGGGTCTTCCCCTTCCTCCAGTCTGCCATTTGGGACAAGCCTGCAGCTCCCGATGCATAACACAACATGCATGTGATGCAGCATTAGCATCTGTGAGACAAGCTTAGCCACAAGAGGCCTGAAGATTGAGGTAACCCAGTCAACTGAGAAGGAATCCAAGCTGCCACAGCATCCTGTTCGTAGCGCTTTTCAATACTAGAAGATAGATATTTTCGTATAGCAGCAACGACCCACCTTCTCCAAAGCCACAACTAGCTAGAACATTCAAATATTTTGGAGGGACCAGGCTCACGGTCTTTGGTCCAGTCCCAGGACACCCCTAACCCACGCTGGTTCCTCACAGCCCCATGCTGCTTCTTGTATCCTCCTCACAGAGACAGATATAAACACAGCATTTGCTATTTGTGAAATCTGGACTGCATGGCTACTCTTTGGCTTGACGTTACTGAGCAGGGCAGTCGAGCACTAAGGTAAGAGTATGCAAGCAACAGGACCTCCCACTAACCAGGCAAGTAAACCTTGAGCAAAACCAAAACTGCAGCAAAACTCCGAACACTAAATACTTTGCTAAATATCTAGTGCTGTGCCATTTCATGGGTACAGGCACATCAAGTGTAAGAAAAGATGATGCTGCATTTGCTGTAACTATTTCCTTGCACCAAGTGCCTTCACGTTGCCTTTGAGCAGCAGTGCGACTGGCTTCCAAGACAGATGCCAAGAGTCACCGAGTCCCACTTTGCCACTACCTGAACAATTCTGGTTTTGCTGTCCCACTAACAGTGTTGCTTCAGATAACAAACCTAATGTGCCAGACAAGGTCATTTGTGAATTTTAAGTTAGCTCACTTCYCAAGAGAAGAAATCCCTCTTTCTCTCCTTCGTACCCCTACAAGCTCATAGACAAGTAAGTTCCATCTCTACACAAGAAAACCGCATGCAGGAAACTGGGGAAAGATCTGTCAAAGGCAGCCTGTGGTTCAGTACTGGAAGATGTTTAAGAGTTGTAATAGAAGAAAGTTAGCTTAGAAAGCACGGCCAGCATTCTCTTAAGTAAGAGTGGAGCAGGATTTTCATTTACCCTTTTCAGAGCACTTGTACTGAGGCCTCACACCACAACTGAGCAATCACTGGCAGCCTGGCATCAGAGCACAAACACCAGACATCATATAAACACCAACCCTGACCTCCCCACCAGTCCTCTTAGATGATGATTAACATGCACTAGTGAAAGCCACATGGTTCACAGCTTGATAGCACTATCCTTTCTTTGGGGTGCATGCAAGATGAAAAGTTCCTAATCTTCACAAGGACTTTTCCACTACCTGGAGGTAATTGCACTTCATCTACAGCTACTCCCTCACTTGTAGGATCAGCTGAGACTTTTATCCCTTTAAGAAGTAAATCCCAAACAATGTCTGCCCTTACGAGATAGTGGTGTTAAAGGCTACAGAAACGGATGCAGAGGATGACTTTAACTTGCAAACAGCTCTCCCTCAATCCACCTCATCATCCCATGATCACCAGAGTAGGTTGCCTTGAAACCAAACACAGGCAGATCCTGGCTTGAGAGGCAACCGAGCATCTCAGAAAACACACAGCACTCCTCTGGTGTCAGATTAAGATAAGCAAGCATAAGACAAAGAGGTGTTAAGGCAGCGATACTTACAGCTCGTTGATGGGCTGTCAACCACGTCCAGATCCGCTCTGCGGAAGCCGTGCATCTGGCGAGACGAATGCAGCGTCGACTCGATGGCTCTCTCGTGGGCGGTCAGGACGATGGCCGAGGGCCGCCCCGCGCTGCCGGGGCTCGAGAGGGACCTCTGCATGAAGGCCAGTTTGTCCTTGGTCCTTCTCTTCATGTCATCCCATCTGTGTTTAATGTCTTTTACAGACCTGGGGACCTGGCTGACTGATGTGATCTGCCTGGCTATGCCTTCCCAGATCTTGTCCCTGTCAGCATGGGATAGACGCATGGTCTCCCTCCCAAACAGCATGGCTTCATTTCGGGTCACCTCAGTGACCAGAATGTCCAGTTCTTCCTTGGAAAACTTGGGCTTCCTCTTTCGTTCAGCCATGTTCCTTGGGTTGAACATCCCACAAAGCACAATTGGGTAAAAGGAAAACAGCGCAAAGCTTCTCCCTGCATCCAACCCCTCGGCCAGCGCTGCACTGGAGCAGAAGAGTCCGGTGGGATCCAGCTCCCCCCACCCACAACCACCTTTCAGTTTTCCTCAATCGCACCAGGAAAAGGCAGCTGTTTGTTTTTAAGAAGCAACTTTCAAGCTCAAAAAAAGAAACCAAGCAAGACTAGAGCCTTTTTAGTTTTACAGCTAAAATGAAGTTTTACACTCTGTTTAGTCCGCTGACTTATATATGGCAATCTCAGTATAGCCTCACATCAACTGCAGCACTTTGTGAACAGAAAAAGATGTGTGCGAACTCACAATCAAATTCACGAATTAGCCTTTAAGGTGACATTGCTCAAAAGCAACTTCTTGAGGAAATTAAGAGACCTGAAACATCTTACTGCTCTGACAGAGCTTGCAAAGGAAACTTCTACATCACGCTTTCTGTTAAAATTTCACAGAAATCTCTTGCAGGGAAAAGACTAAATTGCATTTTTTTTTTCTGGGAAGGAGATTTCAAGCAGATTCACGGGCAGTTTGTGGATCTTGCTTTTCYAAAAAAAAATTCTCTTCTTCAGTATGAGGGGTACTTCGAACACTGGTCTGCTTCATAGCAAGCTTTTTTTTTTCCCCCCAGAAATAGTTGCCATTTCCTATTGTTCTCAAAGGGAATGAGGCCACCCACTTGTTTTTCCTGGCTAGGCTTTGCTCTCACTGCCGCTGACAGGAGCCTGTGCCTGTTTCTGGCGCTTCAAAAGAACAACTTGCAGCCTCAGTCCATTGAGAGGAGGAAGAGGCAGCAATCCTGAAATTGAGTAGTTTCTTCATGTGGTGCCTCTGGGGGTGTGGGTATGTGTTAAATTTTCCAGCCACAGTCAAAGGAAACTTTAAACAAAAGAGTGGTCCTAAATACAGCCTTCTTTTTTTTTTTTTTTAAACTGAAAATAAAATATGCAGATTTATTCATTAGGGAAGGAGAAAACAGACTCTGTAAATATCCATTTCTGCCTATACACAAGGTGGGATTGTGAACAAAGAAATCCTTCAAATCCTGCRCAATGGAAACCTGTGTGTAAGCATGCAACAGAGCATGGAAAGGATCAGAAGGCCACGGAGAAGCAGAGCTCTTGGGAAGAACAGTCTACGCCTGGATTTGAATTACCGCAGAGAAGTAAAATGCAAAAATGAAATGGTAATTCTAGTGCTACGATCTAGAAAGGACTGGTTCCAAATTCTAGATGGGATAGACCAGATGCTCCTCTTCCAAGTTCCAAGTCCTAAAATCTTGGCGGGAGGTCCTATCTATCCCAGTCAAACTTTACCCCCCAAACCAAACATTTCTTGGAAAACTGGTAAGACCTTAAGGCCTCAGCACTTTTCCCACCTGCCTATTTTGTGCTGGCCCCTTTGGCACCTGGTGGCCACCTCCTCAAGTGTGGTTGCCCTTCAGTGCTGCTCTAGCACAAGACGAGCAGGTTTGGGATGCATGTGTAGGGGGAAGGTGTCAGTGGACTGTGCCCCGAGAAAAACCTACAGAAAGGTAAGAGGACTCATCAGGTTTTATCTTGGTTCCTTGTTCATGCTGTTACATTGCTCTGTAATGAGCCTCGTTGACACTGCTGGTTATGAGGCCTCCCTCCATCAGGATAAGGGTCAGAAGTCATTAAGTGCCTACTGCGAAAAAACAACACTAGGAAACGGTGCTCAAATCTAGACCATGTACAGTGAGAGCTGGGAGCTGAGCGACGGGCACAGAAGCCTTTCACTGGGACAAACGTAGCTGTGAGATATTGTTTTGGTGGCTTTGGTGAAGTTGCATTTATGGAAGGGTAGAAGGAGAATTTAGAGAAGATGGTAATGAAACCATGGACAGCCAGCAAAGCGTGTGGTACACTCACCTCAAGGAAAAACAAAAACAAACAAACAAAAAACACTGAAAAGGAAGAAGGAATCCTCCCAACTAAGTAACAGTAGGGGAGAAAAACAGTTAAGTGAGTTACAGAATAGGGGAATATTTATGGCTTGATATTTACTGCATTTAGCAGAACAGGGCTTCAAGTACGTTCTCTGAAGGCACCCACAATTGCACAATATCATCAATGCCTCCATGTGCTGGAAACAAAGCTCCACATTGACAAACTGCTCTGGTGCAAAGGAGCAACAGCATTTCACGACCTGACCCTCAGCAGAGCTGCTCTTGCAGAGCAGAAATCTCTCTGGAGTAGCTCAGAGCCTCTGATGGGGTTAAGAAACCTGTGTCCTCTTTACTCTGCTGATCCACGGCTGCTACCACTAGCAACACAGCAGGGAAAAACATATTCCCTTTCTCCTTTGCTCATCCTGGACAGAGTATCCCATCAAGTGCAGCTCGCACAACTCGTGGCAGACACTGCTGGGCTCCTCATTAGCTCCAGCAGGGCACAGGTCAGAACAATTCAAAATAACTCAAGTATTGCAACAGCAAACTCGCCACACAAAGTAGTAAATTCTGGCTACTTTTAATTGTGAATCCAATTAGTGTTAGCTTCCCAGCAGGCGCTTTAACCTCTTCCCTCTAAAAACACATACAGTATTACTAGTTTCATTGGAGAGGTATTTTTCCCCTCATGTATTTTCCCTCGCACACAGGTTATCACTGGGAGCAGTCACTGTTTGTTATGAAAGTACCTCTTTTAGGATGGTGTGTGGGTTTTGCTAAACTCCACAGGAGCCTCAGCTGCAGGGCTACAAGTTTCCACCTCAGCCTAAATGAATTTGAAAGTGCAAGACAGCAGAGCCACTTCTTTGCAACTGAAAGTGAAGCTGCAGACTACAAGAAAAGTGAGCATTTAATATTCACCCCACAAAGGTATCAACCAACTCCACTTCTCTCTGTCTTTAAAAAGCAAGCAGGCAATCACTTCAGAGTGGGAAGTGAAAGAACTTTTACAGGGATCCCAACACTGAAGTGCTTCAGTATCCATTTGCTTTGCATCATTTTCAGTAGATCAGCCATGAGAATTTTTGTTCCACTTGCTAAAAGAGAAAAAGAGGAAGACTTACACATAGGTCTGTGGCTTTCCGTTCCCCTGCACTCACAGGCAGCCACAATAACCTTGTGTCTGTTTTTTGTTTTAAAGGTTCTATTAAGTCAAAGCAGCAGCTCAGTGAGGATCTACTGATATAAGCTGGCCCTGCTTTGAGCAGGCCATTGGCACAGACGACCTCCAGAGGTCAACCTGTATTATTTTATGCAAAGCAAATCACAGATATCCCCATGGATAAAGGAAGACCTATAAAACATTCTTACTCCCCAGGATGTCTTTGTCATAGTGTTAAGAGTGGAAGGCAGAGAGGAAGACAAAAGGAAAGAGGTGAAGAAGTCTTACACTAACTTCTTCGTAAGGGCTACGGGAAAACATGAATTTAAACCCTTCCAAAAATCCGAAAGCTCAGAGCCTCACTTGTAAGAGAGGATAAAGACTATACAGGCCAGAATTATTCTGGAAACCCCACAGGTGAGGCACTACACTGACAATTCATTTGTACAATTCATTTGTAGATGCTTCCTATTCTGCATCTCAGTCTGCRAAGAACAATACACACATAGAGGGATGTCTCCTAGACTTTCTGAATGTGTTCCATTTTTTGCACTTTTTTGTTTGTKTTGTTTTCAAGTGAGGTCTCCAACAACAGAATAAAAGACTTTCTCACAGATTAACCAGTTACACTGGCTGGTTCTGTGTCGGCTGGTCCTGGATCTAAGGACTTGCTCAGCGGCAGTCCCCCAACCCAATAAATACAAAAACAGAGGAAAGGGTTGGCACTCATCTCTTCAGGCATACTCATGGAGTTTTATATAGTATTAAAAACACCAGTGCTTTGTACTACATGGAGACTAAGAGTGCAATTTTCTTGTGCTGGTGGTCAGCTCAAGAAAATGTCCCTCAGCATCAGGAGTTTGCCTTGACTGGCTGGAGAGGGAAAGGAAAAGGGGATGCTGGACAGCTCACCTAACAGTTACTCTGTCATCTGCTGTGCTCTGTGCTAGTTCAGCCCTGTAATCCACTGCAGACTRATGCAGGGACTTGAAAGTCAAACAGCAAGTGCTGTAGTGCACAAATTGTCCTCCCTGGGAACACAAAATGGACTCAAGATATGGTAGTCAAACAACAAAACAATAACCAGATCTTCAAGAAGAGAGGAGTCAGCCCAGGCTGCCCTCCCAATGCCATACCCACCTACCCAGAAGGTGAGCAGATCTGCTTTGCAAAGCACTCCATCTGTGAGTGATGGCAAATAGCACCATCTGAAAAACAAAAAGAGCGCTGTCTACAGCGTTCCTCCAAGCACRTTTCTGCGGGTAATCTCCACGACAGGTATCGTCTCAGCGCAGGATATTCTGAGTACCTCTATTTGAAAGCCAGGAACAAACAAAACCAATGCGTTTTGAGAGCCACTGTCTCCACTTGAGCTGTCAGTCAGACTCTACCTACTGCTGGTATCTRAGCCGTTTTTCCAAGAGTAAAAATCAGAAAGATCAGTAAGACTGGTATAGACTGTCCAGGTCCTCTGAAACGCCCTTGCCCAGTAAGTCGCACACATCCCCTTAGCTGCCCCTATCCTTTCTGCACAACTGTAATCTGCCTGCCTTTCAGGGCTATACAGAAAGGTACAATCACGTTCATCACAAGATATAAACATGGCAAATACAGCTTTAAGCAGAGGTTTAAAAAAACAAAAACAAAAAAAGAACATTCTGTTCTTACAGTGGTGGGACYAAGAGTAGCATCCATAAAAATCCATACATTAAGTTAGTGTTGGTTGTACCAAGAAGTGTATATTACAGAATTTTCACCTTCCAAGACTATGTTTTCCCCAAAATTCATTGTCTTCCAGATCACAWTAAGAGATAACATAATCTAAACAGAAAAAAAAAAATCTCTTTTTTTTGCACTTCTAATTCTTTGCTTCCAAACCTCTGTCCCCCTGCTCACTTGTCCACAATACCATGGYTTCTTTTTGTACTGACAACTCCAGCCTCAGCACAGGACTAGAGGTCTTTCCCATCAGGCAGCAAACAGCTGTAATGGCTGGAATTCTTGGAGATAAATTAAGTCCACCGCTGAACTCCATGACTGGAAATGTCAGACAACTATTCTCCGTGTGTGGAGTCAGATCAAGCATGGAGTGGCAGTCAGCTTTCACTGGCTATTATYGTCCTGTATCCACCTGGACTCGGTGCTCTCTTTTCCCTTAGTGAAAGGCAACTTAAAATCCCAGCCACTCACATTACCAAAACARTTATTTCCCACTCTGCTTTATTCTTGTATGAAATGCCTTCTTTAACACTGTTTCCAAAACTCACTCCTGAAAGCAGGAGGGGTCAGAACAYGGGATGGGCAACAGTATGCAGCCATGGCTCATCCCAGCTTTTCCAGCGACTCACCATACGCACAAAGCACTTCAGGGCTTTGCCTCTGCTTCGGAGTGACCTACAACTTGCAGGTACATGCAAGATTTGCAGCACTGCAAGGCAACATTTTCCCTTACTACTGCAATTAACAAAACAAACCAGCACCTGCCTGGCTCAAGCATTAAGTGGCATTTGCTAACAGGGAGTCCCTGAGCCGGCAGAGGGAGCGCAAGCACGCTGATGATTCCCAGCTTCAGAGCTGCAGCAGCAACACAGGAAAGCTAACACAGGAAAGCCAACACCACAGCTAMCACCACAAATGAGAGTCACCATGGACAACTATCTCTAGCGAAGCCCAGAAAGAAAGAAACCAGGTTCAAGGTCYGACAAAGGGGAAAGGATAAACACCCGGAACAGAATCCAACGTTATCTTGGGGATTATGCAAAGCATTTTGCAAATACTTAAAAATAAAGTTAAAACAAAGAAAAAAATGGGAGTGAGACCTGTCAGTGTGTGTAAGAATGGATAAATATGTCTGTATTATTTGTCCTCATTCCAGAAAACAGTCATCCTCTATACACACTTCCTTGCTTTAGCTCCTACCATTCAGCCTGGCTCCAAAGGATTCTCATCACAGCAGATATCAAAAAGCACAAACAAATCCTTTAATGAAGGGATTGTGGCATTTTGATTTGTTTTTCTGTCATGCAAAATAATGAGGAGTGTTTGATGGCTACTTTTGGGAACATAAAGCCCCAAAAGGGAAAGTAGAACTGGACTCACCTCATCCAGTTTGCTTTGGTTTCATCTGTCCCATCTATGGATTTGTAACGGTTGTTCTTATCCACRATCTGCAGAATGACAGAATAGATGCAACAAGTGAACAAGCTGATCCAGACAGGAATAAGACTTTTCCAATCTCTACTTCAGTTCCAGTCTCAAGTCAAGACATGCAACTCTATGCCACAGATCTAAACCCTCATGGGTACTCTAGATTGCCATCCTGATTGCCAGGCTGTTTGGAGGCTACTCTGAATTAAGCAAAAGGCATTTTCCCTATGTAGAAATATCTACAATTCAGAATTATAAATAATTCTGAATTATTTATTCAGAATATATATAAAAGACCAACTTTTCTCTTAGGGCAGAGTTGTCAGAAGAATTTAATACTAGCAACTCCACACCTCTGTTTTTCCTCCCAGCTATAATTCAAGTCCTACATTTGATTTCTCTGAGTATTTAGCATCTATCAATCTAATTATATCTCTACCTCACAGGCTGACAGAGGCCTGTAGGACTGGGGTAAAAAAAGCATTTTTGGTGCTGGAGATTGCATATAAATTGGCTTCTGAAGATCTATGTGAGGTTGGTTTCCTTTTTCAGGGTGCTTCCACAGAGACCATCTGCTCTGCAGAATCTAAAATGATTTTTCTGTCTTCAGAATGCAACATGGGATGACCAGGAAAGAGAAAGGTACTGGAAGACCCTTTAAGACTGTGTGGGGATGGAAGCACACAGTAAGAGAGAAAAGAGAAGCAAGCTCTGCTTTCTAGACTGTGAATTGAACTCAGGTTCAATTCCTGATCCCCACTAATGTATCTATACCTTTAAACCCTTAATAATTATGGCAGATCCACATTCACCTATGGCCTGTATAGGTCAGCAGAGGAGCTTCAGAGAAAGGATAAGATAGCTAAGCTCTGGTTCCACTGTCCCACGAGTTCCTGCTCTGAGCTGTCTGATTAGGAATTGTTTTGTTAACGAGGCACTTACCAGCCAAGAGAAGAATCCTGCGGACTTATCCTGGCTAGAAATCTGCCCCTCGTACGGCCCGAAGATGTGACCTTTGGGGATCACCTCGTTCATACAGCGCACGTCGTTTTCCCCGTTGGGCTCTTTCACCACCTCCATTCCAGGTGGGATGGTGAGCGCGGCCCGGTCAGGGATCCCGATAGGCACTGGGGTGTCGGACACAAACACCGGGGGACCGTGGTTCGGACACTCATCGACAAAGTACTCCTGGCAGGACTCGCAAACTGTGGGTGTGAGGAGAGCAGAGAGCAGCAATTAGGCAAGGTAGACATGACACCCATTTAAGCTCACAACAGCTCATACAACACACAGCCATGAGGCTTGATTCCATTTCTCATCCTTCCAGAGACAGGCGTCTGCAACCTGAAGAACTAAATGCAGCATTTTCTTTTTCCCACAGAGAAAGTGCATTCTCCCTCAGCCTAGGTCACGACAACAGAACAGGGCAATCCTCTTCTCTGGATGCTGCAGGCAGGGCTTCCATGCTCATAAGTACTTCACAACCTTCTCATTTTGTTTCTCCTCATATGTCTCTCAACAACAGTTCTGCCTCAGAWGAGTTTAGAGACTTCTTCCAGAACAACAGTTAGCAGTGGCTTCCTCTATCTAGCTAAAGTTTGATTCCCCACATACCAGAGGAGTAAACACCATACAACCAGAAAACAAAAAGCTTATTTTTCTGTATTGAAGAAAGATATATAACATCCCCGAGCACCTGTCTTGGTGCTGAACTCACGGTCTCCTTTATGACCTGCAATACTGAGGCTGATCTATATCCTACCACTAGGTAGCCCTAAAATCAACAAGCTTCCTTTGCACAACAGCTTCTATATGAAACATGCCAGTTGTCTTAGGAGAGCATATGAATTCATATCACCTTTTTCCACTCCCTTTTCTGCTGCAAATAAACAGGGTGTAGATTATAAAAGAATGAACTCTGTAMAAGCAGTGGCATTGTTTTTTCTCCACTAATGAGACACTTACACCAGAAATCCACTTGCTGAAAGCTCTTGGTCATGATCAAATCCCGTTTCCCTTTCAGTTTCTTGGGTTCCACATCCATGGACTGTGGATCAGGCCTTCCAGAGCTGGGAAGAAAACAACAGAAAGATGACTTTAACCTACCAGGATCTTGCACGAGACAGTGAGATAACGGGGTTTACAAGAATTCTCTTAGTCCCCAGGCCGGTAGCAGAAAAAGATTCACCTTGCCATCTAACCTGTTGATTTATGTTTCCTGCCACAATCTGGTGCATGACACAATTTAAATCTAAAGCTTATGGCAGTTATTGGTTCATTCCTGAGAGAAACCTGGCACATACCACCCACTCTATAGGAGAGAGGCTGGAAGAGTGAATTCCCATCATTTTGCTACAGCCAAGAAGAGCTGCTGATTGAAGGTTAAGTCATAACCCTCAGACACCGGCTTTGTAAGCCCTCATATAAACTAGTACACAGACACAGGTCTAATAGACGAGTAGAGGACCATCCAAGTCATAAACCAGAAAGCTAAGTCTCACAATTGAGAGTTTTAACATCTTTGACAGCTTCAAGGAGAYTCTTCAAAACCAAACTTAACTTAGAGGAGAAAATACACAGGATAGAAAATCAGTCACATACCAAGGTTGTCCATACTCCTGGTCACGGCGTGGAGAGCAAGCCTCTGTTTTTATCGTCACCATCTCCCCTAAGGAAGTTTGGGTCTGGATCAAGCAGTCCTTCAAGTTTTCACTCATGTTCTAAGACACAATGAAGAAAAAAAAAAAAAGAGAAATGAATGGCAAGGAAATTACAACCTTCTTTCCTGAGGCAAGAATCCAGCCAATAGGCTCCACTTCCCTGCAAAAAAGAACAGTCATGATGTCTATGCAGGTGCTGGATCGCCTACATATTCATAGAGGATAAAATCCCTTCTTGTATCATGAGGGAAGGAAACAGCATTTCAGTTATTGCCCAGGTAAAGAATATTAGACACAATGGAGCAAACTGAGGYACATGGAATTTAAATTTTACCCCACAGCATTTACAAAAAACGTTGCAAATATAATTTAAGACTTATAGACAGGAGATGTTAATGCAATGCCACATGATTATTTCAGAGCAGATCTTTGAGGAAAGACAGAATACAGGTGGATACACAAACCTGGGTCCATCTACAGATGCAACACATGCCAATCCCTCTCAGAGAATTCTCCTTCAGGGAAGTATGTTATACCTCAAAAGATGTAGCTTTCAGTGTGTTTTGGATACTTTTTTCACACAGTGAAATGTCTGCAGTACCCTGCAAGATTCCAGCAGGCAGGATTCCAGCAGAACTGCACAAGTCATGTTCTCTTGTCTTCCCATCCCCTGGGATGAACGGAGCTGAGCTATCATTGCCCTTCTCGAAAGCAGGCTGCTTTAATGAAAACGCTTCTCCCCTAGCTCCTCACAAAAGCCAGAAACCATTTAATGATGCTTACAGATAGCAAGCTCAAAGCTAATAGATCTTCTCCCTCTCCTGCCACAAGATGCTGCTGAGGAGAAAAAAAAAGCGGTWTGGCTAAAGATGGTAATCTAGAATGTTTTATTAACATCAACATTTCTGGAAGGGCTACTAAGATCCAGAGCATGAGGGCTTGAGACGAGCTGAAGCTAGCAAGGGGCAGGTGTTCTGCAGGGAACACGGTCAAAAACACCATGTTTGGGAAGCTTGGAGGGCCAGACACCTATGGTTTAAAGTTCACCACCCCGTGCCCTTTAGTAGGAAGAGATTCAGACATATGCCTCTGCAAACAGACAACAGCTTTTCCTTTCCCACTCTTCCTTTGCAGAGATTCTTATATTATGAAGCAAGAGAGATTAGTAAGACTGTGCAGCCTGACCACCTGTATAATGCAGGCCATAGGGCTACCTTGAGGTAATTCTTGGTTATCCAATAGYACTTCTCTAGGAAGAAGAGAAAAATACATCTAGTGTTGACTTTGCAGATGGAGGTCCTCRTTTTACTGCGTTTTACTTTATTCTCATGGTTTTCTCTGAACTMTCTCCAGCTTATCAGCAACATTCTTGAGTAACACTGACAGCAATATTCCTGCAGACAGGATCAGTACCTTGTACCAAGATAACACCCTCCCTAATTTCTGCTCAGGATTTCCAGGTTTGTGTCCAAGGACTGCATTTACATTCTGGCCATCACTTCCAGCCGGGATGTTTTGTTCTGCAAACCACTATGTCCCCTGGGAGCATCCTAGCTCCTGCAACAGCTTCCACACCACCACCATGCTGTCCCTTCTGCCAGCCCTTCTCTGTTCCCTGGTCCTGATTTTACATTTGAGAGGCAAAACATGTTATTTTCTCATTCAGTATTCATGTGTTCACATCCCTGTCAGCTGTGACTCTCACGGACTTTGTGCTCTCCAAACAGCAAAATTAACTTTCTGTTTTCTTCCAAGACATTGATTGACTTGTTGAATAACATCAAGTGAAAAAGTGTGATTTCCACACAGTGTGATTTCCACACACACCACAGATCAGTGATTTCCAACTGACACTACTAGCAATATATTTGAGCAACAATGGTTACCTTTTCATCGCATCTCTCATTTACTCCATTTTCATGTATTCAGTATACAGTACGTTGAATCATTCTAGATTCTTATTCCAATGATATATGGTATAAGTTAAGTGCTTTGCAGACATACCAACACTCTTAGCTTTACCAGCCAAATTTGCAGTAAAATCAGGTTAGGTTAAGAGCTATTTTCCAAAAATTTGTGCAGATGAGCTATTAAAGTTAATGACTTCTTTAATCATGATGGATCRAATTCCTATCAGCTGCTTTACTGGAAGTCAGCATTAGGCTGCAGGTAGCCTAACCACCTACTTTGCATAATTAGGTTTGATATTAGCTTACCCATCAATAATTTTGAATACTAGCACACAATTTTTTTTAGTCTAACATATTATGAATACATGAAAAATAAAATATAGCACTTATGGCTGTAAGAARGGTGCTCACTGAGCCCTTTTAAAATCCCTGGATCCAAATTAATCAAAATAGCAAATTAAAACATGTATTGCTCAGTAGTTTCCTGAGCTATTCTAAGAATAGAGAGCATCTTGGAGCTGTTGAAGCAGGTAGCGCCATCAAGCTTTTCCTCCAGTTTTAGAAAAAAAAATATTTTTTCCTCCAGTTTTAGAAAAGAGCTACCAGTTCCAGTCCTCAACAGATCACCATGATTTTAGGGTTCTCTTGGCTACTAATATACTTAAGGTTGCTTTATTTTTTTTTTTCTTAATATTACTGCCCATTGGTTTCTCTTTTTGCCCATTGGTTTCTCTTTTTGCCCATTTTCCTTCCTCTTCAGCTTTCCACAACTAACAGATCCTGGTTCGTATTCTACCCTTTTTACTTCTCTCCACTTCTTCCCTCCACTTAATCACATTTCTTGGGAACAATTTTACAAATTGTCTTTGTTTTTGCACATATATCCAAATTCCTCTGAAGATTTAGGATATCAGGGAGAAGCAATCTGCAAGCAGGGGAGGCTGCTCCTATTAACTGTTTAAGGGATGCCAGAAAGTGTGTTTGCCTCCAGTGTGCCTGCCTGTAATGTTAAAAGATGCTCAGCCTTCTYCTGATGTCATGTGTACATGACCTAGTGCAGAAGGCTGAGCTGCCCATTAGGAAAGGTGACTCCTAGGCCAGAGGGGTGCTGTGAAGATCCATGTGTTGTGTGGCCACAAAAAGAAGTCCTTTTGGCAGCAAAGGCAGCAGTGGTGGGAGGAATAACATCCCTTAGGATTGGTGCTGTAGGTCTGCTACTGAGGTAAACCCTGGCTCACAATCGGTGCYACACAATCTCTCCCTGTTTTGTTATAAAATAGGTAAGAATCCATTGTATTTCTGCACGATACACATTAAGGTCCCCAATGGTTTTACCATGTTGCTCACTGTGAAGGAAATAAAAACACAAGAACATCTGAGCTGTTGATCTCAAACAGAGATTAAATGTCCACATGGGGTTAAACATGAACGAACCTGTGAATTCCTGTCCTCAAGTATGCCCCCTTTATCACTGCCACTCTTGTAGTTATTAGTTAACAGTCACAGACTCTTATCTGTAWGGATCAGCCTCCAAAACAGAGCTTTAATTTTACACATTACTGGCATGCTTCCCAGATTTGGACATTCTTGCATGTGAAACAGTCATGTAGGAATCCATCCCCGTCCTCAGCACACAGCTCTTTCACTTAGTTTTCACTGCTGGTCTTTCAGAGGTCATCGCCTCTTCTTRTAAGAAGGATCTTGGAGAGCTTGTATCACGTTTTAGTTTCTAAGTGCTGGCCCAGGGTTAAAGATGGACTTTTAATCTGTATGCTTTTTCTTCAGCTGCATACTATTACCAGAAATAGTAATCCTGAACATGCAGCCCCCGATAAGCTCAGAAAGTGAAATAAAGCACAACACTGAAGGCTCTGAGCTTCCCTCAAACAGCTACGAGAGACCCACAGTGACGTTTTCCCCCCAGAGCAAATTCATTTATCAAGATCCACAGCTATGCCAACCATTTCAAGTCACTTCATGAAGTACTTCTTCAGGCTACTCAACTCATGGTATGGTCACAGACAGGGAATTAACCCGTCACAGGAAATCACAGGCCATGGGTGATGTAGGATTTGAGGCAGTGATGTAGGGTGATGTAGGATTTGAGCAGCATGGACTACAAGTAGGACTTATTCTAATCACTGCCTATTAGTCAGACAATAGTCACAAATACACACACACACAAGAGTGAGGTATGAAACAATTTCCTGGACTCTTAAACTCACAAAATATTGAAGAAAATCRGGACTACAAAAGCATAAAAGATACAGGGAAATTCCAGTCTACAGAGCTGGAACTCCTGTTGTTTCAAAGAGATGCAACACTTGCTCTTGCTGTCACTCTTAGTGTATTTGTCATGTAAAACATGTCATTAAAACTTGCCATGTTCTACTCCAGGATGGACACACTTCAGAGGRGGAAGAAGGAAGAGAAGCTCTGAAACTGAAATAACTTTAAGTGTGTCTTAATGAACCCTTGGAGACTTCTCGTCAAGATAGCGATTGCTGCCGACTACAGGCTTTGATAGAAAATCCTGTGGTCCGCTCAATTCACAACATATGCCCTTTGCTGATCCAAGAATAGGAAGCAACTGTCACACAAGCCCCTGCAAACAGTTCACTATTTGGTGCAACTTCTCTGTGCCAAGTGTTGGGTACTTGGAGACASGGGGGATGCTGACAAAGGAACGCTCCCATGGAGCCAAAGCCTCCAGGGCAGCCCTGCACACAGCAAAGCAGACACAGACACTGCACTCAAAGAACCTGCAAGTGACTTGGGTTTTCAAAACCCATTAGAAATTCTCTTAAACTGGAGACCACTCATTTTTGGTGTATTTAGGCTGCTGCGCTGTTCTCGCGGATTCACAGTTCGGGGGCAGGAGTCATACTGCAGTCTCCTGCATCACTGAGTAGGTGTCAACCAGAACTTGCCTCTCTCTCCCTCGCATTTGAAGGGAAGTCCATTTATTTGAAAACAGTCTCCACAAACCATGTTGCAGAGACTCTTCTGCAAAATGATCAAATTCCAGCTTAAAACAGTTTGATTATGTTGCCTTGTCTAAGGCAACKATGCCAGAGCCTCGATCTTTTCATGGTTAGAAGAGCATTTTCCATGTTCATCTTAAAGTTAATTCACAAACAGGCGTTTTATTTTCATACTTATACTTTTTTTCCTACTTACTGTTTACACTATCACTTCAACTTGTTTATCTGATGATGATGGTCTATCAATCACAACTTTCAGTTCCTAATCTACTTGCACTTTCTTGATATTATTTGACATCAGTTATTAATAGGCTTCCCATACATTAACTTTACTGCCTCTTACAACGTCGAGGTATATTATTTATCTTTCTTTAAATCAACCGTAAGCTTTTCAAAGAAGAAAATCAGGCCTGTTTGAGAAGAGCAAGACATGTTTGGGCAATATAATGTTTCCAGCATTAATTTTGTATTTACCCAGGTCTGGTGTTAAGCGATCTAGTCTATCACTTCCTYGGCCTTTTGTCTACCCTTTTACTGAGTCAGTGCAACACAACCCCTCTTACAGTCACCTGGATTTTTGGTGATATTCTGAGACATTAAAAATTGAAATAAGCAAGCTAGGGATCTCCTCTCACCAAACTACTGGTCCCGTTGTTTTGAGGGAAGATGTTTTTTCCCAAAGGCAGCTGCGAGCAAAACTTTGCCGGCCCACAGGATTACACTCATCCATGGAAAGGCGAAAAGGCTGGAACAGGGTGCGCGTGGTGCCCGAGCTGCCGCTCKCCTGTTCCCGTGCCGCGTTGGGAGAGGGGGAGGATCCCAGGGCGCTTTTAATGTTTTATGAGGCACGCGCAAGGAACTCCAGACGCGCCGCCAGGTTTTGCCAGCGCCGCTGCAGCGCTGGGACCCTGCCACGTAGCACTCAGCACGTCAAGGGCCGGCTCCGCAGGGCCAGCACCTCCGCGTGGCTTCGGGCACAGGCCCGGGCACATCCTGAGCATTCCTGCGCTCGCACACGGCGGCCCATCTAAAAATTTCCGTGGTAAGTGACACCAGTGATTCACGTGTTTTAAAGTGTACCAAGGTAAAAAGGGAAAGGGAAGGCGTGGGGGTGGGCAGGAAGCAAACCCCAGACGCAGCATCCTAAATAGCAGATGTGGCTATTCTGGCTAGTAAACTTCCACTTTAATTTCTAACCTGCAGAGATGGGAAATGATTCACGAAAAAAATCAACAAGATAAAATTAGCTGGAAGGCAGAGAGATAATTCATGGAGTCCAACTGCCATGGGCTCAAGTGCCAGTACTACCAGTACTGCCTGGCATTTCAGCCTCCGGTGCCCTTCAGCGTATGGCACGCGGCCAGGGATCAGCCTCACATATATCTCCTTAGTGTCTAAATTAGCCAGCCCCTCTGGAGAACATATCCAGCTTATAACAAGGCAGTTTATCACTCAACACTTTTCTAAAGGTTCCAGTCATTAATTATTTATTTTTAAAGGCTTTTTTTTTTTTTTTTTTTAATTTTCCATGAGTGAACGTTTAGTAGTGTTGAAAGGTATGATCTGACAGGACAGACAAACACAGACACACCTGTGACTTATAACCAAACCACATGCAAAGAGTTTAGCCAAACTACATGCAAAATTCAAACCGCCTGCACGTTTGAAAGGCAGGTGCAATTCGCCAGAGCACCCTTATCTTTTCCCTCATCAGGTCATGCACAAAGCCAAMAACACACTCAACCTGCCCCACTCCTTGCTATGCGAGCACTGGAGCACACACACTGGTGATCTTTGTAGAACTGCCCTTCAATTCCATTACTTAGAAAGAACTAAGCACAAACCACAAAAGCCAATGCCATCCTTGATGCTACATGATACCTTTAGCAGATGGTACTATTTACAAATCTCAACTCTGAACTGTCTGCTGCAAAGGCAGGTGAGAACCTGCCCTTTCCCCGAGAAACTTTTTGACTTCCCCTAGGCAGCTGCTGATTGAGCAATTGCCACTGCCCCTTGTCAAAGCAAAACATTAGGAAGCGATGCTCAAATTGCCAAAGTCTTACCACTGATACCTCAAAGCAGAAAGTTTCAGCTATGAACCCCATTTAATTGGGACCTATGAGTACGAAGGTGACATCCATGCAAAGTCCCCCCTTTGGTTCTATTTGCCCAATTGGTGCCTTTTAATTTCTGCAGAAGGGTGTTTAAGGACAACTTCTCCACATTTAGCATAGTGGCCTCTCTCTGCTTGGGCTGCAGGACACAGCAAGTGGCCTTTCCCTCCACCAACTGGGCTCTCCTCCTGTCCCCACCTCCTCCAAGCAAACAGGGAAGGATTATTTGGGGGAAACTAGAGGGTAGGGGTAAACCAGAGCTTCGGGAACACATGCAAACATAACAAGCTAACTCAGCCCTTCCAAAGCATTGAAACACACCAGGCAGAACAAGAATAAATCAACTGTTCTACAAACTGCAGAGGAAGCAAAAGCAAGAGCCATATTTACTTCTTCTCATTTGTACCCTTTTGCAGGCCATTAGGGAGATAAGATCTCCCAGTACAACAGACATTATTCAGGGCTGGTAAATCTGTCTGCAGGTTCGAGGCTCGTATTACACAGCTTGGATGAGTACTGGCTGAGCATGGGTCACACCGACCCCCTTTTCCTCGGTGCAGGCAGCAGTCCAGATACTCCCAGTGTCGGATCTGCCAAGAAACCAGATATCCGTGTGCTGAATTCACCACCGCCACCATTTGATCTGCACATTCCCTTCCATACAGAGAGAGGGACGCTTGGACCCTGTATATCCTAACACAGTTAACTGCAGAAATATTTCCATCAGGAGCCAGGAACTTCTGGTCTGTTCCTTCAACTCTTCATCCTCAAGTATGTCTTAAACATAGGGGCGCTGGGTTGAAATACCAGCCCTTTACACAGTGGATGTTTTTGAAACACTCTTTAGCACAAAGATGGAGTGACTCCAAGAACTCCTTCAATTCATACAAAAAGAAAAAAAAAAGAAAAAAAAGAAAAAAAGGCATGCATCAGAGTAGCTTCACACATGCAAACTCTAGAAAGGCTACAAAAACTTCCCAACGACCGCAAAGGAACTCAGAGGTAACATTTCCAACACCTGACTACAGAACAAGCCCTACTAAAAAAACACTAGGTGGGTCCATGAGACCCAAGCTGGGTCCATTAGCCTCCAATTTAATCCGTGAGCTCTCAGTGCCTCTAGGAGAGGCAGTGAGCGGATCCACCTTCCCAAGTGCTGTGTGGGCAATACCAATGCGGAGTCGCTGCAGATCCTGCCCGAGATCCCAGTGTCGTTGCACCAGCTGCGTGGCCTTCACTGCATCATCTAGAAGGGAACTTGCAGGCGTGGGGCTCCTAACAGGAGTTACACGTACCTGGCACTTAAACACACCCGGGGCAAGGCTTTGGAGCAGTAAAAAAAAAAAAAATGGGGCTTGTAAAATTAATCATGAAACTTGTTCCACGCTGATGACTTGTAGCCAAGCTCAAAATACAGACCCACGAACACAAGCATGCTTACGCACGCACACGCTTGCATTGATATTCTGGCTCCCTTTGCAGAAGGTGTCGAGATGGTTCAACCAGCACTTACTGCATTTACCTGTTCTTCACAGTTGGAAAATCTTATTTGCAATCACAAAAGGAACAGAAATCCAGTGATTAAAATGTTTCCATCTTCAAAAGCTGACTGTCTTCATCTCTGATGCTCAAAGAAAAAAAAAATACCCTGCATGCCTAGATATACATGTATACAAGTATACATGACAACTCTAGAACATAATATTTTATTGTACAGAGGTATGTTCTCAACATGTGTCATCAGTATCGATTTTTCCTAGAGTCTGTCTCCAATTGTTTTCATTAATTTCATCTGAAGAGATGAAAAGACTCTGCAAAATGTTGCATATTTAACACTTACATTAGCCTTTCCAAGCAAAAACTCTCCTATTTAAAGAAAGTTGCAGAGCACATGGAATACTGTAAGAGCTTTGGAGAAAACAAAGTAACACGCTTAGACATCAGTCAGTCCAGAACTGTCTGAGTGAAAGGTGTAAAGAGGAATGTGCCAACAGTGAAAAGATAATCCCAGATGAACTTAATGACTTCTTCCAAGGATGATGCYATGTCTGCCTCATCTGCTCAGCTACTTGAGCCTACAGCTTTAACGCAGTATTTAACTCCCCTCAGCAAGTTATGATCTTTATATGGTACATTTTCAAACTAGAGCTACATTGTACTGAAAGGCAATGTACCGGACAATATTTCGCAGAATCACAGAATGTTCAAGGTTGGAAGGGACCTCTAGAGATCATCTAGTCCAACCTTCCCGCTCAAGCAGGGACACCTAGAGCATGTGGCGCAGGGTGGCATCCGGGTGGGTTTTGAAGACCTCCAGAGTAGGAGACTCCACAGCCTCCCTGGGCAGGGAGGGTATTTCCAGCAGATTATCAGCCTGGAAACAGCGGAAGTCCCTGACCAACGCCAGCTCCAGTTAGTGGCCTTCACCACGCTACACGCTGACACTGGGAGCCGCTTTGCCCACGCTCAGCAACGCCAAACTAGGGCTCCCCGGCTGCAGGGCGCTGCTAAATGCAGCAACTCTGTGGCTCTCRGCAGGAGTTAATTAAAGTAATTCTAACCCAAGCCCTAAAATAATCTTCCACGGCACCTTCCGTGCCCTCTCCCCGCTGTGTGCTCATGCATCCTCCCAGGTCACATTTGAGCCGTCCCGGGGAGCCAGGGAACCACTGGCCCCACTGGCTCCATCTCCACCGCATGGTCCCTCCAGCTCCGCTCAGGGCCCCCACGAGATGAGGGCTGCAACTCCTCTGCAGCACGTCGGGCTGGTACTGAGAGGGTGAAAGCAGAGGACACAAGGAGTCCAGGGCAGAGGTGCCCGACTTGGGAAAGCCGCCCTCTCCCTCAGGYTGGCGGTCTCACTCCCAAACATCCAGGTCTTTTATAAGGCTTTTAAAGGGAAGACATCCATTCTTCATGCAAACATTCCACCAGCTTGAATTTATTTTCCAGTTGTGTTATTAGGCAGACAAATGCCCAGAGTGCGTTTGTCAGGGACGCTGCAGAAATGGAAACTGCAAATAAGTGCTGGGTGGGACGTGCTGCTGTGCTTTGCCTACCAACAGAAGCTGCAGATACGATGGGCAAGTCACTCAAAGTTAAACATTTAAAAAAAAAAAAAAAAAAGAGTAAAAAGGAGGCAAACTAATTCAGTTGTAACGTGGGTGTCCAAACTGGACAGCTTCACTTCAGATACCCTTCTGGTGGGCCCCTTGCTGATGGCTGTTTCTGACCCAAGGCCTGCAGCAAGCAGCGCTCTGCAGTTTGCATTACCTCCCCCACCGGGGCCTGCCAGTTCCTGCAGATTTCAGCTTCAAGCTTAAATTTTATGTATAATGTTTTTACCTTGCGACTGCAAAGAAGGCGCTGCGAGTACGCAGTGCTGGCCTGCGGCCTCCCCCAGTGCGCGCGGCGCAGGCCCGGCACAGCCTGGCGCTCGCAGGGACCGGAACCGGCCCATTCCCACAGACCGGGGCGACGCAAACCCGTTTCTTACACTGCCCTCTCTGTTTTTAATGCAGGCAGTGGGTCCTGCTACTGGAATCCATTTCCACAGCAAACTAGCAGAGGATTCTAGAAAAGGAGTTTCACTACCTAGTTTTTAAAATACTATCATTCTGTAGGCTTTACTTTTCTCCAACTTAAAAAACCCTCAACAGTAGAAAACAGGTCAAGGGAAGAATGGAAGAGTCAAAACAAGTGAAATTAAGGCCTTCTTCACACTACTGTTGAAGAGGAAGTCAGTGCAAATGAAGTCATCAAAACAGTCTATAGCTGCACGGGAGTTTTTGGTCCAAGAAACTTCACTCTGATCAACGGTGGCTCAGGCAGAAAGCGCACTACAAAAGTGTTTATGATGAACTTGTCACAAACACACGACAGCAGAGAAGCAAGCGCAGGGAAGCTAGCGTCCCAAACCAAGGAAGCTCATCTCCCAGATTAAGGAGATGAGGATCTTATTCTGGCTCTTGCTTACATCCTCTTAGACAATTACTCATCCTGTCATTCTTCCGTTTTCCTTCTCATCAGACTGGAAGCACCAGCATGCACACCATCTCTGGCTAGGAGTCTGCAAAGTGTAGGGATGGCACCAGTACAGCAAAAACGCAGCCTTCAGCATTCAGGTATTCTGTGATTTGGCCAGTGATCGCCTTGAATGTGCTGACTCCCTCTTTAACGGATGTATYTGGGCCTTATGAAGCTTTTAGCCCTGGAGTTAGAAGAAACTGTGAGCAGGAGAGACCTGTGATGAGAGAAAACTTAACATTGCGATATGAAAATACGTCAAGTCCACTTTGCAGAGTATCAGCAAGAATCCAATTGACTCCTGATTTCTTAAGCGGCCAGAAGGCTACAATGCAGCTTCAGGAATAAAAGCATTTTTCGCTTGCTTTGGCCTTCTTAGGAAAACCAGTTATTCACTGGTCTTGGAMACACATATTCCCAATACTAAGTGGGTATCACAAGTTCCCCTCTGTGCTCAAGCCGCTGGGAACAAGAGTCATCACATCTTACAATCACCCGGTCTTGGATCTTCAGATCAAGTTTTACCAACTTTTTTCTTTTTCATTCCAGAGGTTCCTCAGGTTTGGCCTGCAGCATGTCAGCTGAAAGAAAATGATTTTGTCTTTGGGACGGTATTTAGCTTCTCTATGAAAATCTTCACACACAACCCCAGATCAGCAATAAGTTTTAAATATGCTACCTTGAGATATCACAACTATTAAGTATTTTGTGTGGGTCAGGGCAGTATTTTAAGAGCTGTGTAAAGAGTCAGTGGCATTTCTAGCCAAAGAGTGAAAGAGAGGTGTGGCTACTAAAAATGTTAAGAAGCACATAAAAGCACTGGCTTCTCTCTTGCATAGATGAAAGAGGGAAAACTTCAAAAACCGCAAGTGTCCCTGTGAGTTAACCAACCTGAGACCAAAATTACAAAAGAAAAAGAAATGAAAAGTGCTTAGGATGCTCTTCATTAGGGCAAGGACCTCTCTCRTCTAAGGGTGTTGTTTTTCTCCTCACTATAGACATTTTATGACAATTCCCGGCCGAGGGCTGACGCCTGCTCAGGCAGCCCCGCTCGCAGGGCCGGGGAGCCCTCCTGCTCCGGCAGCCAGGGCTGCATCCGTCTCCCCACGGCTGATCCTCTGAGCAGCCACGTCGCTTTCTTGAGGGCWGGCAAACTTACGTTAAATAATAAGTACAAAAGAATGACTTGTCTGAAATCAGCTTACTTTTAAAACCAGATATGATCCTCACAACAATTAAATTGTCAATAAAAGCAAGTGATTGCTACCAGCACCTGGTAAGGCTCCCCATGAGAAACCTTTGTACAAAATGGCCCAGAAAGCTTCGGTGACACGCGTTGCACAGAGATGCTAGAAGAGCAAGCCAGCGAGGCAAGCCCAGCGGGTGCTATCCTGGCACCCCGGAGCCACAGGCCCTCCCTCAAACCTCGGAGAGCCGGAGGCAGCAGCAGCTGCCGAAAGGCTCCACGGAGAGGAGGGAACACAGGCCTTCCTTGGCCTTGCACATCCAGGGCGGCGGCGCTGTGGGACGGCACAACTCCGCGTCTAACCAAGACTCGGGGYGACCTTCAGCATCTCCTGCCACTACCTCACACCCTCCGCAAGGGGCGATTCCGGGTGACCGGCGCTTCCCGGGCCCACAGCGAGCTGGCTGTGTGGAGCCCAAGGGCCCCGGCGCCCTCAGCCCCGCGCCAGGGCCACCCTGCGTGGCAGCAGCCCTCCTAGGATGCACGTGGGCATTCCTACAAATGCTTCGCTTGAAAGCAAAAAAAYGTGCCATGCAGATCAGGGACGCATTTCTATTGTGCCCTTTATATACTCTGTATTAGAAAGTTTGAAGAGTCATTTCCCTTTCCACTTTCATTGCTTATAATGCTTGTCATTGCACGAGYGGAAATTTAGGGCATGYGAAGCGCAGCCCGAGGAGCAGCCTYGTGCTCCACCAGCCAAAACCCAACAGCAGGAGCCAATTCGTGGGACTGCTGCAAACTCGGGGCTGCGGCTCCCTTGCTGGTTAGTCCTCAGCACCCAGAGCAAGACACCGCGCACCCTGCAGCGCTGCCGAGGAACTCTTCATTACAGTCAAGTGGGTATTTTTCTCAGTGTCTCTCCAGTTAACGGGACACATTAACTACAGGAAAATAAAAGAAGAATCAACATCTTGGGAGCCAAGAAACRGTTTTGCTCGCAGGCTGAATTAAGGCTTCCCAAGTTCAGCAAGCCAAGGATCTGCAGCAGGACGGATGTAGCTGCAACATTCCAGGAGGTAAAGGAATGGGTTTCCTCACTACTTGAGAAACCAAAATCATGCCCTTCTGCAGCATTTGCRAGGAAAAGCGGGCAGATTTAGTAACTAAAAATAGAGGCAACGACGCTAAAAATACACATTTGGCTCAGACCAGGTGAGGCTTAACACACGAGTAAATGAACTATTCCAGCTAATGCAGCAGCAACTTTCCACACGACCATGCAAAGGAGCCGTGACAGCGGAGGGAGCAGGAGACCTCCCGGGATCAACTTTAGGCACAGGCCAGCGCCGGGCAGCCGCGCCGCCCCCGGGAGCCCCGGCTGCTCGGGAGCCCCGGCCGCGCTCCAGGCGCTCCCGCCAAGGTGCACGGGGGCGGCGCCGCGCGCCGGGGCTGCGCGGGGCTGCGCGGGG
>NW_020454716.1:1368147-1371390 GCF_003342845.1 Nothoprocta perdicaria
CCCCGGGGCAGGGGGCAGCGGCGGGAGCCCCCGCGGCCCGGGCCGGCTCCCGTCGCGTCCCCTCCTTCGGAAATAAACACCTATATACATACGTGTCTGTGTGCCTGTATATGCATATATAACACGTAAATACGTAGGGCTCACCAGCTGACAGTGCACCCTATCGCCAAGCCCCATCGGGGTGAATGTGATGGACGGGCTAAAAAAACCCCAAACCCCAAAGTAGGTGTAATTGAGTGAACGTCTCACCAATAAAGCCATGTGCAGGCACCAAGCTTGAGACAACGCAGGCTGGTTAGCTGCTTGCCCAAGGGGAGCAGCAGGGGGTGAGGAGCGGGTGGGTGAAGAGCCATGGTTTTCCGTAATTTTCCAGTTCTTTTGGTTGAGAATGGGCTGGTGTGAGCAGGGCTGTGGTGCCGGCGCACGCACTTGGGTGCTGTGAGCGGCTTCCCTCTTCTGCTGTCCTCGGAAATGCCCTTCTACAGTCCCCAGAAATAAAACTCGTTCCTTATTCTCCCTGTGCCATCCTGCCTGCTCAGAAAGGGTGGGATGAGGTGGGGAGCAGAGGGAAGTACAGGATGGTGTGAAAGGAGGCCGAGACTTCTGCAATCCTCCAGCCACTGGGATTTCCACCGGCATTACCAAGAAGCAGCACTTCAGCCTCAGCTCTTGGCGCCTTACTTAAGCCCACAAGAGATAATCTATGTGGCAAAACAATCCAAGGTGCTGAACTTCCGAGCGCCCTGGGCGAGCGCCCTGCACGGAGGCAGCCACAAAGTGCGGCTGGGCTCATTACGCCCAAGTTCAAGCACGTATCATTCATGAGATCTCCACCTGCGGTGCACCTTTCGTTCCCCATTCCCAGCCTCTCAGGAGAGCTTTCCTGCTGGGAGGACGAGCTTGCAGCTGTGTTTTTACCCCTTATCGGGAATCGCAGATAGAGGGACTTTGAGGCACTTGCACTTGCCTGGGAAAGGGATACCCCAAGCTGTCAGCACCTCCAGCCTCCTCAGAAATAYTGGGGATCTCTAATAGGGCTGCCTCAGCCTGCAGTTTCTGTGCATGTGCTGAAATGTGTGAGAACACGAAACCAGCAGCAAGTGCAACAATGGGCTTGTAAATATGATTGATGAATGAGCTGAGGGAAGAAATAATAATTAGAAAAACAATAAAACTCATGGAAGGCGTACAAATGCGTGCCGAACGCCSTGTTATGCTAATTTGAAGTAATAGTTTTGTTATTGCTGTTGTAGTCTAAGGCTGTAAGAGCCATCTCAAAGGGAAGCACCAAGCTTTTATTTATAACGAAAATTAAATATGTAAGTGCAATATAAATAAAAGATATTATGTCTCCTCGCAAACAAGTTCATGCTGATTTGTTGAGGCGATGGGGTCACTCATCTACATGGGTGCCTGTTATTCCTATATGTTCAATAGAATCAGGCAATAAAATCTATGAAGATTTTCCATCTCTCTAGAAACTAGTTACAGAAGGAACAAGCACAAACTGGCACTATCTTTGCAAAAATCTTTCTCTCTTGGCTTGGAAAGGAATCATTTTATTCATCTAACTTCCCCCTTGCTTATTAAGAAGACATAGGGTTTTTTTTTTTTAATTTATTTTTAATGAAAGCCTCAGCAGCTTTTCCTTACCAAAGTCTCCAGTGCTCTGACCCCACTCCACTACCGATAGYAATTCTACTGGGTCTGCCCTGCTCTCGGAACAAAACTTAATGAGCAGCAACATCAGTATAAGGATGAGGCAATTAGGTGTGGATTCTTCCCTATTAGATGTCAAATCTGCTGCTCCATGAAATAACGGATAGTCTCCCAGGGAGACAAAAGAGTTCTCTTACTCACACCGAGCTTTTAGCCAATGGTATAAAAAACAATTTGCACGAAAGTGTATAAAATTGAATCCAGCTTGTCAACAGCTATGCTTAGACCGCCTGTAGAGTCTAAGCAATGAAGAGTTGGCAGGTACCTCCATCAGCTGGAAAGCCTGACCCTTGGAGCGCAATCAGCTGGACGGCAATTTGCGCCTGGAGCCTCTGATTCCCTGAAAGCCCACACTGAGGCAGTGGGGGAGCAGRACACGCGCTAGCCCTCGGGCTGGTTACTGCTGCCTCTCCCTCCTTCCTGGTACCCAGCAACCCCATCACTGATTTGGATAGGAGCACCACAGGAGAGGCCAAAACGCAGCAGATAACGTCCGTGAGTGCACGTGCATGGCAGTCTGCGCTACTGAGTATGCTCATTTGAGACAGCTGTGGTCAAAATAGCCACTCTCATGCTTACTTCCACTGCCTGGCTTTTGCTCACAGTATTTCAACTGAAATCCCCTGAGAATCTGTTTCACGCATCTGTTTTCCACGTGATTCAGTGGCCAGTTTCATTCAAAATCCTACGCAACCACAGGACACGGCACGAGCGCCAAGAGGTGTCCTGGGCCAGGTGTCCCATGCCAAGAGCAAGCTCGTGGAGCGCTGCTTTCCTGCTCTAACCTCCTCRAAAGTGCTGCTCTGTCCTATCCAAAAGCTCTAGAGTATCCTGTC
Source organism: Nothoprocta perdicaria (assembly GCF_003342845.1). Classification (NCBI taxonomy): domain Eukaryota; kingdom Metazoa; phylum Chordata; class Aves; order Tinamiformes; family Tinamidae; genus Nothoprocta; species Nothoprocta perdicaria. The sequence continues at coordinate 1,370,703 of NW_020454716.1, forward strand.
CTCCTGGTGCCAGCACTGCAGCGACTTGACCTGCTGTTCCCCAAATCACTAGGAAAAGTTGTCCGTTTGAAATGAGGAAGGATCCAGATATAAAGTTAATCGTTGATCCCAGAGTGGCATTGCCAGTCCAAGGATGTTCTTCAGATGTTTAACATCAACTGGCAGAATGATAATAACTCAAGGAGAGGTCATAATTAAGAGATTATTTGTCGCTWAATAACCTGTCCAAATCCCTCCAGACTGGCAGTTACTGAAAGTGCCAACCATCCTGCTGGCATTTATATATGGCAGGCATGAAGGTGGAGAATACCAGCCATGTTCAAAACCTCCTAGCGCCCCTTTCAGCACTGCATCCATGAACACCTTCAAGGTGTCATTCCTTGGGGCCAGACTGCCCTCTTCCTCTAAGGAAGGTCACTGGGTTGCTAGCGGAAAGAAAAATTATATTACCATTGCCCAGACAACACCTTTCCTGCATATGGAAAGGATTAAAATCTGCTAGACCATCATATGATACTCCTAAAATTAGCTACCTGTGAAGTTTGTTAACAAGCTTTTACTGTAAGAAGCAGCAGTAAGAAGCCATGCCAAAAGCACAGACTTTATTCCTCCACACTGATGGGCAGTTGGATGATGAATCATAATACATAATTTTCCCTTTGTAAATATGGAGATGTCCCACAAAAGA
>NW_020454716.1:1371403-1385979 GCF_003342845.1 Nothoprocta perdicaria
AAAAAAAAAAAAAAAAAAAAAAAAAAAAAAAAAAAAAGGATATTACTTAGCTGAGAACAAAATACAGCCAGAAACTCGGAGTTACAAACGGCTGTATCAAGATGGGACAGGCCCAGAAAGACATGATGAGAAAAGTGCTTTGAAGAGAGCATAAGAGTGAAGAACTGCAACATCTGTTTACTTCTGCTGTACAGTAGAAGTGGGGATGACCTTTACCCAGCAGAGCCATGTGTTCTTCCTGGTTTTGTTTTATGAATCTTTTACTGCTGGTGGTAGAAGTATACAGATGCTTCAGCAACCCAGTGATCTCAGGGAATGTCATGGATGCCACATAATTAAGCCTGATGAACCAGCCCTCAAGGAAGCAGAGAAATATTGCTCAGTAGATAAACAAGAAACCCAAGGATGAGGCCCCATCTGGGCACAGGCTGACTGCTACAACCTCGTCCTGCTCTTGTTCTCCTCACAGGCTGAGCCCGTTTTGGGCACTAACTTGAGCACCTTTTCCCCAGTTTACTTCCCTGGTCTGGTCTCGTGTGATCCTGTGGCAACTTGCCTGGGATGGTAGGGCTGGGAGCAAGCACTCAAACCCTCACCTGAAACCCCAAAGACTGATCATCTGCCCAAGGCCAGACTTCATGTCTGTTAGACTAGATGAGGCACAAGCAAATCATGTCTTTCGAAACAGGGGCACTGGAGAATCTGAGCTGGCATGTTTCTRATGTGTAGTCAAAACTGCACTTCTCTACAAAATGGCCTTTCCAGCTAGCTCCAAGGAGTGCAGAGTGAGGGATGTCAAAGCTCACAAGCACTTAAAAATTCAGCATTTTTTTTCTAGGTGTCTGTCATGATTTAACAGCCTATAGGCATGTGAACTTCTGTCTAGAGTAACTTATGTTTAACTAAAAAACTATCTATGAGAAACATACTAAGTTYTGTTTTGAAGAAATCAAGAGTTAAAAATTTCCCCTTTTCCCATCACTTTCACCTTTCCTTTTATGAGCATGGACTTTCATTTTCAGTATGAATTTGTCTGGATTCATGCTCTAGTCATTAGTTCTTCTAATGCTTTTCTCTTTTTTATATATAGTTTTGATATTTTCTTCTTGGGAAGACACATCTACATTGCAATCAAATTATTTCTCAAAATATTTCTTTCTGGATAAGTTAAAACATTCTCTTTAAACTTCTAATTGTAAGGCATTTTTGCCAGCCCTTACRTTGTTTTCACAGTTTTGCTGTGAACTATGTTAATTTTTTCAACATCTCTTTTAAAATATGGATGTCTGAATTGCACCAGATATTCTAGGCCAGCCTAATCGTATATATATATATATATGTATATACCTTATATATACATGTACGTATATATATTTTTTTCTTTATTCATGTATTTTCAGGATCATCACAGCATTTTGTCATGTTATTACACTGTAACTTCCCAATGAACTGTTTTTTCCACCTATCCTTTTTGGAGTTATTGTTCCCCAGGGAATATTTATCAGTCTGAGAATGTCAAATGCAGGTATCATTGAGCCTTTTGTTGCTACAAAAACACTTTCTACATGTTGTCCATTTTTTAACAAACAATCTTACATCTAACAGTTATCACCTCCTTTTCCTTATTTTCTAGTTTGATAATCTGCATGTCACTGGTGAATTATATCAGTAGTGATTTTGTATTTAACTTCTCYGTCACTCATAAAATTATTGAGTGGATCTAGGCATCCCTTCCTTGCCATGTCACCATCTCAATTTCCTGGGTAGTTTCCACCAGCAATTTCATTCCAAGATCTGAAAGGAATCAGTTCTTAATCTAGTTAACATGTGCATTATTAATATAAGTCATGTTATTCAGATCTAATGGAAATGTCAGCAGTTTTAAGTTACCAGGTTGCAGTAACGCTGATAGGATAGAGTTTCTTCTCACCCTCGAGGATTTCTTGGTTCAGGTTCCTCGTGTTGGCTTCTGAACAGGAGAGAAAATAAATCCGCCCTTATGTCCTGCTAAGTGGGCTGGGTTTRCTCGTGATACGCTGAATTTGAGCGTGTACCCAGCTGCCTGCGAAGCCAGCTCTCAGTGCAGTTGGCTTGGTGACTCTTTGACYGGGCTGCCTGGCCACTGGCCCCCAGGGCTCAGCCCCTCTGCATGATGTGCTGGTCCTGATGGTGGGCAGGACACRGCTCAGTCATCCACTGCATCCATGTTTGCTTGGTTCCAGCTGCGTGCCGATGGTGTGACCCCCATCCTGGCTGCTCCTCCATCCCATGGGACCAGCATGTCTCCACAAGAGGGCTAGGAATGTCTTCAACTCCATCCCGAGATCCASAAAATCGTCTGTTGCATCGGGTTACCTCCAACTGATGCTGCAGCATTTGTCCCAATGGCCTCAATGTGTGTCATCTCCTGGGGGTTTTCACTTGCTCATTATTGTCTGTTTGCCCATTGCCGTTCCTGAGCTCTGGCCTACGGGACCATATCTGCCAGTTATTTTCGTGACTCCGCCTAAATCCTGCCATGTATCTTGTAGTTCTGTTTCACATCGACCTTGCCTGACTCTCTTTCCACTCTTCTTATCAGGGACATGCAGCCCCTGTCCACTTCCCGCTTCGGGGCGGTTTGGGGGACCTGGGGAGGATGTTTCATCAGGCAGATCTCTTAGAGTTTTCTTTCCTTAGGACTTTAATCATGGTATATATCTGATTTCAGTTTGAAATGTACAGCCAGACTGAGCTCCTCTTGCACAGGTCGTTTCTTAATATTCCGTTTTCTTTGTGCGGGAGGAATGTTGCACTTCCAGAACGGTGAACGCCACAGACACTCTATGCTAGAGTTACCTGTTAGTTGGACGCTAGCCTTAACAGGCTGCTTTATAAAATGGAATTAATTCAACTTCATGAACAGGCTGCTTTATAAAATGGAATTAATTCAACTTCATGAACAGAGTGGAGCGCTCTAAAGCAAATAGCTCCAGCCAATTTTTGCAGGCAGAATTTCCACCATTCACTGCTGTGCCAGGGATATTATGTTACAAGCACCACATCATGAGAATATGATCTGTAAATCTCGGGATTCTCCCTTCCAAATTAGAGACGCGTAGATCAAATTCAACTCTAAATTAAAGTTTTATTTAAAGTAAACACATTAATCTACATCAAATAAATACTTCCACATAGTTTTGAAGTGCTAGTAAAAAAAAAAAGATCACTTGGAGCAAGTTACTTGTCTGCTGCTTTTCTTTTTTTCTTTCTTTTTTTTTTTTCAGTCCAAGCCATTTCATGCTGTTCTAATGCATCGGTCTGAAAATCACTGTAACTGGAAACTCATTACCAACAAAAAGGAGAAAGACCATTGAGATATTGTCTGTAGTGCAAAGAAAATTGAATATAATTATAAGCCTGTGATTTTTACTAATCTCAGCTGTTGCTAATGGAATAATTGAAGATAATCAGATTCCTTTTTGAAAAGAGTGTTCACTTAAAGGGCACCACATCATCCTTAACAACCACACTATTGAAGAAAACAGGGTAAAAGCTTTTATTTTTGCATTAAAAACAGGATCTGAAGAAAAACAGTGGTACAAAACTAGTGTTGCCAACTCCCATGACACTTGATATTTTCCTTAAAGCTTCTGATTACATGGGTTTCTCAGTTTTCATTTTAAAAATAGTACTTTCTTGTCCTCTGGTCAAGAGGTTACAGAAAGCCTGAGCTTATGGACCAAAATAATTAAAGATTTGTAAGCCAGAGTAAATACAGGGAAAACACCATTATTTCTTTAAATGTCACTTTAGAAGCTCATTCTGGCTCTTTAGTGGCTGGCTTATTTTTTTCTGAACTCTCACGACTGGGGATAGTGTGTTTTGGGCAGAAAACCTCCTTTTTGTGTTTTCTGTTGATGTAGCACCTGGAGCTTCTCACAGTTTATATATCTGACCCTACTACAGACCACAGTWATGATGCTGGGAAATTTTAAAGCAAAGCAAACTACTATCAGAAGTGTGAACACTTAAGACCTTGTTTATATTGAGGTACTTTTCCAAAAAGCTGAAAATAATGTTTCCATGCATGAGAGTTACAATAAAAGATATTTCAAAAAATATCTCAAGATTATTTTCTCMTTTTCTTTACTCTTTCTTTTTAAGTACACAGGCTGCATTTTTGGGGCCTGTGTTTAAAGTCATATTGGGAAGACGAGAATGACAACTAGTTTGCTGTTTTACAAAGAAAAAATGTYTTGCTAGAATATCATGTTTTTGCCAAGTGAAAGAAAGCTTTAATTTTTCACTCAGCGCTGCATGATATTTTCTTTTAAACAGTAACTTATTGTTAAGTACTTATTTATCAAATAAAAAGGTGGTTGGCTAATGGAAAATGTCACATGTATTTTTAATAGCTATAGCAATATAAACAGGTAAATATTGAAGATGAAATCACTAAAAAGTTTTGATTTTTATTTGCTATTTTAGAATTAAAAAGCTTCAACACGGTTTTTTTTTTGCCAAAATGGATTTTGATTTCTTTGTCAATGTTACAAATGTGCAAGCAAAGAAATTCTCTTAAAAATGTGGGGTAGATTCAGTRGACTTTCCTACTTGAGGTTATTTTATTTTATTTTAGAATAACACCACTGGTTTTGCCCAGATTTGTTAAAAATAGTTAAAAATAGATTAGATTTAGAGTTAAAAATAGATTTTTTTTTCCCCAGCTTGCTCTGTGAATATGACAGTGCATTGTGTGTATTGCCTTTCATTGTTTCTCCGCTATGGCCATTCAGGCAATTTCCCCTRTTTGTGTGTGGCTCCTTCATGCTGCAAAAAGAACTGAGAAAATGTCAGAACGAGCCCATAAGCACTCGCAGGTGTAAGACTTGCTTGGCTTCAAGTCCTTTCTAAGAACTGGCTGGTGCCACAGTTTCCAAACACCCTTCTCACGTACCCGAGCTCCTCCACRGGATGGGCTTCCCGATGCTGCTGCACCCGCCTCAGGAATCTGCCAAAGATACCCATTTTATCTCTTGCATTTTGCAGCAGGAGGGCTGTGCATGGGGCATGTCCCCATGCCCCCCTGTGCAAGGCTGCCCTGTCCTTGCAGCCCGTTTCCTCTGCAGCCCTGGGCTSAGCAGGCTCAGCGCCCAGTATCACAAGGGGAGGTGAGATTGTTCCCTCTGACGRGGATTTTTGTACTGCAGTGGGCACCCAATAGCCCAGGAGAGAGGGCACGTGCAAGCATGGAGTGAATAGGCGCATTTTCCTCCTTGCCTGCAGAAAAGGCATCAACCTTGTAAGCATCAGGTGCCCAGCACCCTTTAACGCTGAGAGATGCCGCTCGCGACCAGAAACCACAGCAGCCTCAGCTCTGTGATTGCAGCYCTGAAATACAAGTAAATTTGGGGCTAGTTTTGTTTTTATTTTACAAAAAGCAGATGTAATTTCTGGCAACACTTTTTGCTACTTGTATGGGACAGGACATGATGAAAGGATTGAATTCTGTGGCTGTGATTTTCGGCAAGTAGCTCTTCACTTGTACCACCCGAGGAGGCTTTTCTTTTCTAACAGAACGTGCTGTGCAGGAGTGTGTTTTACTGGCAACTGACTGTCACACTCAAAGGACAATGAAGGACTAAGCATCTCCATCTATCTTGAGCAACATGTACTGACTGAAAATAACTTATGCAATAGACACCTCTGGCAGTTTCTATGTGCCATTTTACGTGCCATTTTCAAACATATTTCCCTTTTTCCACTTTCTTATCTGACATTCGTATTCCAGACACAGTTTTTGACTACTCAAGCTTTTACTGAAAATATAAAATCTACTAAATTCTCATAGAGTACAGGCAATACTTTTGATCTTAAAAATCTCATTCCTTCTTTGCAGATGTCAAAAATCTGTGGCTAGTATGTCTCTTAACACTGGAAAATTGAGAATTAAAAAAATGTAGCTCAGAAAATTCATAATTTGTTTATGCAGTACCTAAATTAAAATGAGTTTTGCCTTGGGCTGCTACAGAAATTTCATTATCAATTCCTTCTGGGCCATTCAGTTGCCATCAGCACCAACAGATAGAGAAGCAAGTGAAACAAGTGAAATGCTGAAAGACAAGTCCACTCACTTTATGCTGCGTTAGAAACACATTAAATAGTAACAAACAACCATCATCATATTTGCCAAATGGAAAAAAAAAAGTATCTCTTAAAAGATACTGGGCTTCATTCAAGCTCCCAAAAGACTGCTTTCTTAGACTGGCACTTTGCAAGGTATTCTTTGGGGCACCTCACTTCTCTTTTTAAGTTATCAACCCTTTTTTTTTGCCACTTCATTATACAGTTCTGTGCAAGAACTGCTCCAAAAATGTGAATCTGTCCATGCCATAGTGCAGAGCAGAGATTCCTCACCTGGGTCAAGGAAATAATTTGCAGCAACGAAGGGGACAGCATGGGCCATTAAAGCACCTAAAGAGCAGTCGGGACACCAGCTAGTTGTTTTGAAGGTAATTTGGTGCCTTTTAAGTACAATTCAATCATTTCTTTGTACTGTTCTTTATGAGCATTTAATATGTTTTTTTGGACATCACAGGCTATGAGGTGCTCTTTCTTGGTGTAAATGTATCAGAATATTCACTGCATTTCATCAGACACATAGGGCAAAAATGTAGTAGGCAAAATACCTGTCCTATACATTTTAAATTACATTGTTTCTTTGGTAGTTTTTGCTATTGTAAATGAGTTTTGTGCCACCTCTTTATCCACTGACCCGTGATATACTTGGCTTTTCTTTATCATTTGCATTTCTGTTTATCTTCTCTGTCCTGAAGCAAACTTTGTTGAGCGCGCTGTTATTGCACTGTTCTTCCAGCAAGTGGCATGAGAGGCCTTTAGCTGAAGAGATTTCACCTTTTCCTCAGCTCCCTAGGTTCTTTGCAAGGCTGTTTCTTGGTACCCACACATTGCACATTTCTGCATGTCTCTGAGTAACTTAGGAGAACTGAATCAAATAAATATTCAAAATACTTTGCCAAGCTGCTCTCTGATACTGCCCCCATACTATTATTTGCACCAGTTTGAATCAGGAGTGCATTTAAAGACTAGTGGATTTGGGATACACGAGGAAATGATGCATTCCTTTTCCTTTACTGTTGATTCACTCGCAGGCTTTCTGGTAGCTTGCAGTGGCCCAGCACATCACCTTTTGTAAGCGTGTACCTTACATGACAGTTTCATAAACACTTGCACTCATATGTTATGTATGATATATCATTCTTCTCATTTTCTAACTAGCAGTCTGGCCTCTGTAGCCTCCAGGCGGCCATAATCCCTGCCAAAGAGGTGTCGGTAAATGCTAAGAAAGCCCTGAGCACCCTGTTCCAAGGCGTAGTTTAAGATCCTGCCATGGAAAGCAAGAGGATGAGGCCAGTGGCAGGGCTGGGGGCAGAACACAGTTGCTGGGACAGTGGTCCACTTCACATTCCCGGGACGAGTCACACCAGCCCTTTCYGAAAATGCTCCAAGGAAGGCTTCCCGTTGTGGTAACACCTCTCATTAACAAAGATGCTGAATCTGCCCTTTGCAAAGATTTGAACCTCTGTGAGTTTCCACTTGTCTTCTCTATCCCATCCCAACCCTACGATGAGGTGACACGACAGCCAGGAGCCACTGGCCAGCCACRAGTCACACTGCCCGAACGGCTCCGATCAACCGGCAGCTCCTCTGTGGCCACAAAGGCAATTTTCCGGAGTAATTGTGGAGAGATGAGAAGCTGTGCAAAGAGTCCTCACGGCGACAGACTGAGGCTCAYTGTGTCCACGAGCTGTAGCTCCCCAGAGCTCAAACTGATTGCTGCAGTTAAGCGGGGCACAATTCTCACTCTATTGCAGCTTCTGCAACTGGGGGGCTTGTGCTGCTCACTGAGAATCATGTGCTAGGTCCCGATGCTGCCTGAGGTTCAGTGACCACTTGTATTTAGTCTTCCATCCAAAGCTGACAAAGCATTTTTTCCCTCAGCCTGTGTTTATCTCTCTGCACGGAGAAACTGATGTAATGGGTAGATAAGTCAGCCCTCAAGCCCAGGAGGGAGCTGGGGAGCTGCACTCAGAAGAAAAATAGCTATGTTTGGAGCTAGACAAGAGCAAGTATCAAAGGAAACACAATCTATTCAAACACACACAAAAAGAGAGTAATGTATCTTCTCTTGCAGGGCCTCAGCACAAACAGGCASGCCAACATGCACAGCTGTTTTCCTTACGCCCTTCCCAGTGCCTAAGAAACCCAAGGTTTTTCTCCTTTCTGTTCTGTGTGAACACATTAGTTGACTTTTCCATGCAGTCTTTTCAAGTCTCCAGGTCCTCCTCCTTTGGTAAAAGCTACTTYAGCATGAGCATTAAGGACAAATAAATGGGGAGGCATTTTGTTTCTTATGACTTACTGCACGAATGCAGTAGCTTCTTTCTGTGGCAGAATCCATGATAGCCAATATTAGCTAAGAAAACCTAAGCAAAGAGAGAGGGGATGGTTAATATTTTATATAATGCAAATCAAATTATTATTTAATTTACCCCCAAATGGTGAGGTAGGGAAAAGCAAGGGTTACTGTCACCTGTTCTCCATTTCTGGCTAGGCAGTGAGACCTAAGCTCTGTTTACCTACATTTATCTTTGATTTAATCAGTGGGTCTGGATCCAGGTATTCCAGTTCGTGAGGGTTGGCATAAGGGAGTATGCCCTTGGGTCAGATATCTGGGAGAAAGTGAGACTACCTTTCATGGCCAGGAGAAGAAAAAAGGGTCATGCAGAAAGKCAGAGACCCCCTGCGTGTCTTAAAAATCAGCCAGTATCAAAAAAACAGGAAGCTTTGATACTGAAGGAAGATATGTCAATACTCTTCTGGCAGTTTCCAGAGGTGCCAGGATACATGTGTGCTGCTCAGGCTTTGCTAGGTARCACAGAACCAAAATGCCACCTTGTCAGCATGCCTGCATCTTTGCCAGGACACAGACTGCTGCTCCTGCTGCCTCCGACCTTGCAAGGCTTGAAAGATCTGCCTTATTCAAATTCAGCGCCCCAGGAATATTCTTGAAATAAGGAGAGCTTTTCTGAAGAGCTGCTCTCGCTGCTTTTCATCTGTCCGCATTTCCTAGTAGCTGGGGGTCTGGCCAGTGTCTTGCACAGACATACACAAATATCCAGTGAGGTCCCCTGCTTGGCAGGCTCATCAAGGGCTGTGTTTTCCCTCTGGTCACAGCAGCTCCCTGGCAGCCTCTATCTGTTGCACTGTCTCTGTTCATGCTCTCACCGTGCTGTTCACAACATYATTTTCCAGGATGCAGTCTGCTTTCTGTCAGTATAACCAAAACTTACCTTTGTAAATACCCAGGCTTCATCATTATTTATCAGCCTACCAAATCACGTTAACTGAGAATTTTGCTGTCAATTATTTTAGTTTTACTTCCAAATCACTCCAAGAGTTTGGACCAGCTCTTGCTGGTCCATAATGTACCCCCATGAAATCTCATTAGATAATGAATATCATGTAGATGATTCCTGGCTGATGAAAATGCTTGGGATTTCTCACTTAGGCAGATGGCAATATATGAAATATCATCCTCAAAGGTCGGACATAACTTTAATTTAGGCTTATAGTTACTCCCATTGTCCTGTGCTAATAACAGAACGATGTCTTCTTTACACTCTGCAGTAATTCCCTATTTTTCAAAACTGCAGTAAGAAACGTCATTTACTAATTGGAGAGATCTTCAGAGAGCTTTTAGAAACCTTTTAAGCACTATCTAGATGTCCTGCCTTACAGAAATGTTTAAGACTTAAAAATAATATTCAACAGTCTTTGTTATTAACATAAAATAATATAGAAACTACTTCATCATTCTGATAGGATTTTAATATGCCAATTAGTCTCTTTCAGAACATAGAAGATATTTATTAAATATTGTTTTTTTCAGGAACACTAGATATATTATCTTCATGTGATAAAAGATCTATAACAATTTCAAGATTTCTTTTATTCTCAAACCATTTTTTATCTAGATTATCCATTTTGATCTTGTTGAGTCATRGGTTTTTCACTGCTTCTTCCAGCTGCCTTCCCAGCCTCCTTTTCTTCCCTTTGTTATGTTTGCATAAGTACTCACAGACTTGCTGTATATGTGTTAATCACATTCTCTGCTTCAGAGATCCTCTGAATCAGCATGTTTTAAAAGTGCAGCTAACTTACAGTTACTGAAAAAAACTATGGTAACCATTGTAATACCTAAGGCAACATTTTTTTTTTAACTGCCACTTTTCCTTTCTTAATTATTTTTACTCATCATTACTTTATCTTGGAGAATTTGTCCTTTTTAAATCTATATGTCTCTCTCTGCATATACATATACATACATACATATATATATATATATATATATGTCAGGTAAGGACTGTATTCTGCATGTCCATTACAACTCCAGCCCAGTTCTCATCACATGTCGTTTGGTCTCTAATGTCTCTAGCTTCCATTTGCGAGCCCAAATGCATGGGTGCTGCCCAGCAGGTTCCTGCTAGACCTTCCCTTTCAGGCGCAGAGGGAGCTCCTGGAGCTCTGGGGACTGCAGCATTCACCTCTGGCCATTCCTATTTAAAGCCCTATCCATCACAGAGAAGCAGCAGCAGCAGCAGAGCCTCGTGGTTTAATTCAAGGCGTGAGCAGGGAGGAAGTGCCAAGCACACTTCAGTTCCTATTTCTTTGCCTTGCTTCTCCACCTGCCAGTGGTAACTGCATTGCTAGCCCTGCCTGGCTTCCAGGCACAGACTTGAAGAAACACTAATTAAACTGGACAACTGTTTCTGGGAGAACTTCCTTCATATATTGCAGCAACATTGGAGAATAGTCCCCCTCTTTTTCCCAGGAAGAGCTAATCCGTCCCCACTGCTGTCCCCACTCAGTGGCAGGATCAATGGACTGCAGTGCTGGAGAGGGCACCTCACACACAGCCTGGTGCAGGCAAGGTGGAGATCGAGGGCCATGGAGAATCCTGTGCATGTGGGTTTCACAGGGAGCACAGTGAGGTGGACAGTAGAGCTGCTGCATCTCCCGTGGAGGGCAGAGATGCTGCTTGTGGGTTTGGAGAGAAGCCACACAGGATGAAGAAGGACCTCTCGGCATTTGCCATCACTGTGGTCACACTGCATATGCACACACATTGCATATGCTGCTCACCATCGCCTCCGACTGCATTCACGCAGGGCTCTTMTTCCTCTCTTTGCAGGTGGAGAAATGAGTCACAAGCACAGTCACATAAAAAGTGATGTGGCCAAAATCACAAAGGAAATCCGCAGCAAGATTGTCCTGCTTCAGCTGAGCCCCCAGTCTAGGGCTAAATAAGCATCCTCCCTGACATGCTGTGGGAGGCCCTGCCACTGCTTTCCTCTAATGGAACAAGAAATGTGTGACCATATTAATCTCTTGTTCCAGAAGTTAAATAAAATTCTCTTTTCACTCATGCAGCAAGAGGATGTAGTTTTCTCCCCCTGTCAGGATGAAGCCTAGTGAATAGAGTGTAGTCCTAGGTGGCTGGTTTTGTGGCAGTGCTGAAATGTGGGATGATTATTATCTCAGAAGAGAGGAGGAGGCCTAAAGAAGGTGGCAGAATTGTTCATCTTTCTATAATGGAAAGAGCGCCATTCTTTTCTGCTTCACAGTCACCTACTAGAGTTATGGTATAATTAAAATGGCAGCAAATGTTGGTYGTCACAGTTCTGTGCTCCTTGAGAATCAGAGGCTTGGATATGCTGTGTAAGAGCTTGCCAACACACRACCAAACCCAACATTCCTTGCTATGCTCAAAGATGGCTCTGTTGCCTGCCTGTGGCCAGCTGATATGCAGAAGTCCATGGGCCCTGTGGGACCTTTGAAGGAAAGCAACTTAAAACTAAGTCAAGTTAAATCCTCTGTACAGCAGTCTGGCCTAGCAGTGGAAGATGTTTTGGGGTCCACAGACCAAAACAATGGAAAGACACAATACATTGGCTGGGAAGCATAGAAGAYAGTCCTTTCATTGAAGATTTAAAGAACTGTAAGGAGGAGGCAGGCTGCAGGATGACACCATTTACTTCGCAGGAACAGCAGGGAAGATCATGTGACTCATTATGGTGAATGTTAAAGAGATTTAGAAGAAAGTTTATACTTTCATCCTAAGTGATGAATCTTATCCACTTTCATACAGTAGAATAAATGGGACACAACTATTGCTGCAAATGGCACGGATAGTAGCAGGAGAAGTTGGAGACAAGTTTTCATCTTGAAGAATCTCAGGCACTTACTCAGATGGAACAGGCCACGTGAGCTTTAATGCTGTGGCTATTCTGACTGACTTCAGAGGGACTGCTCACCAGCATCGGTGAGGGCTGTCAAAACAACTCGACATCCTGACATGAAAGTAAAAACACACYATTAGTATTTTGTCCTGTACAACTAGCATGCACACTCCTGGAGTACATCACAAGGGCTAGTTAATAATACCCAAGAGGGGTCCACAGAGGTTGAAAGCAGTGTCAATTAGACCTAACATGTGGCTGAAATGAAAAGTGGAAGCAAAATGTAGTTTCTTGATCTGAAATTCTCTAAGGATCATAATTCTAGGGAGAAATATTAAGAAGCCTTTGATGACTCAATTTCAAGATCTTTCTTGAGATATTCAGGGTGATCCAGGAGACTTATCAACAGTTACCATTAACGCTACTGCAGGAACAAGGCCACACTCCTGGGCTGCTTTGATTCCCAGTCTTGATTCACCCAAAGGAAGAAACTTTCTTGGCTGCAGCAGCCTGCTGTGAATGGGTGCCATGAGGCGAGCACTGCTGACACCAGAACGCACTGCTGCACCACTTAATTGCGTTTTGGAGGCAACTCATCAAAGTCCTCCATCCATCTCCCTCTGCTTTGCTTGTGAGATGTGACAGGCTCTCAGCCTGCAGAGTTAACGTTTGATAATGAAATGTGATGTCCGTGCTGGAGATGGAAAAGGCATAAGTGTAAGTGCCTCCCACACGCAACGTCAGTCTATTGTCCCTATAGGGGACAAGGAAAGGAAAAGCTGTAGTGCTCTCAGATGATATATCTTGTCTGCAGGGTAACAGCTGGGGGTGAGGAATCACCCATGGGGGAAACGGGCCCACTGTTTCCCTTCATCAGATCGCCAGCTGGTGCAACATCTTTTCAAGAGCCCTGTGTGCTGTTGAGGTAAAATACAGACTGGAGAGTTTGCCTTGACGGAGAAATGAGCCCAGGTGCCAATGCTGGATTACTGAGCAGTGCAGGAGGCCCTGAGCTGTCCTGGGTCATCCTGCCAGGAGAAGCACTGGGTTAAGTGGGCAGGAGCGGCTTGATCATGTGCACGGAGGGATGCAGGCAGCTTTCTGCCATCAGCAACTTTATTTTTCAGATTTGTGAGTGTACCCCCAGCTGATGGCCATAYCCAGCCCTGCCTTTCTGATACTTGTCTTCATTCTCCATCATGTCAGATTGTCTCTCCCCGTCACTCTGCCTCTCCCTTCCCTGCATCTCCTAGCACACCTCTACCCACCCATCCACCCTTCTAGTATCCTCTCTCATGATTTATGGCCACCAAAGCATACTTCTTTCTCATTTTATTGTTTATCTCTTTCTTCTCTGCTTTACAGACTGAAAYGTGTTATTTCTTCTTATTGCTATATATATTTTCCTTTGCATCCTGCTTAGCCTCCTGAATATCCAAGCTGCAGGGACCATTTAAGTCATTTAGGAAAAGTAATTAAGAGGCAATGCCCCACAGGGAGTGACACACACCTTCCTGGAGCTTTAGGGAGACTCTTTATTCCCTGTGCCCAAAGCAGCCACTGCGTGTGTCTGTGTGCTCTGAGCACTAGACCATGGCAAAGGAGCTATATATCTGCAGGGTCTCATTATATTGAACAGATCACACATAAGCAGCAGAGCTGCCTCTGGTTCAGAAGTGATTTCTTTCCCATTTCACCCTCTTTCCTTGTAATCTCTTCAATCACTGGGTTTATTGGTTACATGTCATATCAATCCGACAGCGAACAGCAGCTCTGCAGACCTATCTTGTCTCTCCCAGCTGGGAACAGCTGATGGATGTTTGATCAGAGAGACCCCCCTCCTGCCGCAAATCTGCAGTAAATCCTCTGGACAAAGGCCACACGGATGGGAGGGGAAGGAGGATTGGAGCTGTGCATTCGACGTGTGGACATGGGTCACCAGAAAGGCCATGACAAATGGGGCTGAGTGTAGACAGCAGTTGCAAAAGCTTTTTCAGAGACGGACATATGAGGAGCAATGAAGAGGAGCCAAGTTACAACGCTCGCCTAAGTTGCCACTAAGCACTGACGTAACAACCAGCAGTGTATGGGGCAGCAGGGGAGYTGTGAGAGCATTTGGCTAAACTGAAAGGGATCTTCTGATGGGAATGCTAACCCCAAAACATGAAAGTAAAAGGAAGGTTTAGGAGGGAACACACAAACTCTGGAATGTGTGGCCATGAAATGATACCACACAGATAAAGCAAAAAGCCAAATTTCACCTACGATTAG